>NW_027254518.1:0-312841 GCF_044704955.1 Pristiophorus japonicus
TGCGGATAATTCCTCACGTTTGCTCTGGATAATTGATTCCATTACTTTACTTTACACAAAGTTGAAGTCCCAAGTCTCTGGTCTTTTTTTCACCTTTTATAAACGTGAACAAATAATTTATGTTTCCAATTTTCCGTAACATCTCCAGTGTCTGGTGACTTTGGATGATTATAAATCCATTACAGATTCCCTCCCTCATCTCTCCTGGGACACGGCTACATACCATCAATACTGAGAGAGAGTGAGATAGACTGAGAGAGAGAGGATACAAAAAATCTGCAAAAGGACATAGACAGGCTATGTGAGTGGGCAAAAATTTGGCAGATGGAGTATAATGTTGGAAAGTGTGAGGTCATGCAGTTTGGCAGAAAAAAAAAATCAAAGAGCAAGTTATTATTTAAATGGAGAAAGATTGCAAAATGCTGCAGTACAGCGGGACCTGGGGGTACTTGTGCATGAAACACAAAAGGTTAGTATGCAGGTACAGCAAGTGATCAGGAAGGCAAATGGAATGTGGATGGAGTATAAAAGCAGGGAAGTCTTGCTATAGTGAGGCCACACCTGGAATACTGCGTGCAGTTTTGGTTTCCATATTTACGAAAGGATATACTTGCTTTGGAGATAGTTCAGAGAAGGTTCACTAGGTTGATTCTGAGGATGAGGGGGTTGACTTGTGAGGAAAGGTTGAATAGATTGGGCCTCTACTCATTGGAATTCAGAAGAATGAGAGGTGATCTTATCGAAACATTTAAGATTATGAGGGGGCTTAACAAGGTGGATGCAGAGAGGATGTTTCCACTGATGGGGGAAACTAGAACTAGGGGGCATAATCTTAGAATAAGGGGCTGCCCATTTAAAACAGGGATGAGGAGAAATTTCTTCTCTGAGGGTTGTAAATCTGTGGAATTCTCTGCCTCAGAGAGCTGTGGAAGCTGGGACATTGAATAAAATTAAGACAGAAATAGACAGTTTCTTAACCGATAAGGGGTTATGGGGAGCGGGCAGGGAAGTGGAGCTGAGTCCATGATCGGATCAGCCATGATCTTATTGAATGGCGGAGCAGGTTCGAGGCGCCGTATGGCGGCCTACTGCTCTTATTTCTTATGTTCTTATACAACATTTGTTTTGCGTTCTGTGTCCAGCACTTCCATCTTGTTTATATCGGTCTTTTATTTTGGCTTGGTTAGTTCTATTTGAGAGGACGTTACTCTTGCTGGCACAGATCAGTTTGGCCGAATGTGCTGTAAATTCCATGTAATGCTTCATTATCTTTTTCCGTCAGTTGTGTGATATATGTGGGAACCCATCACCGTGTTTGACTTACCAAACCAAGCTACGAAGACATCCCTGTGGACAGCATTTCTGTTTGCCCATAGGGCGCGCACTCAGCTCCTGTAGGGACACATCACACTTGCCAACAGCCAGAGGGTTGAGGGGCATTGACCTGTTTCTTTCTCCACAGATGCTGCCTGACCTGCTGATTATTTCTAGCATTGTCTGTTTTTATTTCAGGTTCTAGCATCTGCAGTATTTTGCTTTTGTATTGGGTTCAGGGGCAGGTTGACAGAGCCAAGTCTTAGGGAGGCCCAAGTGTCCACTGGAGTTTATTCAGCAAAAAGCATAGACCGAACTAGCCAGAGACCTGGTGAATGTCCTAGTGTTTGTATCGCTGGAAACCTCAGTTAAGGCATTGGAGATTATCTGGAGCCAAGTGGGAAGCAACAGATTGTGTAAAGGAGCCATTGCGGTCAACCATGCACAGCGCTATACAGCACTGCGGTATTGGATTATTGAGTTTCCACAGAGTTGGTTCAGAACTAATGTAAAACCATCGACCCTAAAGAGATCCTATTTTTTCTTTCTCCACGCAGCCCCACCCGAGCATGGTCAGTAGTTGGTTATTAAGACAATTGAAAAGCCTCATTGTGTGCAACCAATAGCAATAGCTCCTTGTGTTCAGCACAATTGGCCTTAAACTGTCAGTGGATTGATACCATCTTCCTGACCATGCCATGGACACACACATGGAGACATCGAATGTTCAATAATGAGCTTGTGTTCTCAGAGCCAAGCTTCAGTTAACACCTTGAAGCAACTGATCCCAAAATCTGAGTTTATTCATTGGCTCCGTGTGGACACCTGCCTTTAGCATGGTGGAGTGAGTCACGTAGGGCAGTGTATGAAATGCCAGTTATCAGTCCAAGTGCAGTGCCAAGTACTTATCCCCATGTGCCGGGTTTTAGCAGAGATTTCCCACCACAAAACTGACTCTTAAAAGATTGCATAGTATGTCAGTATACACCATGCCAATTATTTCCCCCCCCCACCTCTTTTGCCACACATCCACTTCCCGATTTATCACAGAATCATAGACATTTACGGTAGAGAAGGAGGCCATTCGGCCCATTGTGTCTGTGCCGGCCGACAAAGAGCGATCCAGCCTAATCTCACTTTCCAGCTCTCGGTCCATAGCCCTGTAGGTTACGGCACTTCAGGTGCACATCCAAGTACTTTTTAAATGTGGTGATGGTTTCTGCCTCTGCCACCCTTTCAAGCACTGAGTTCCAGACCCCACCACCCTCTGGGTGAAAACATTTCTCCTCAACTCCCCTCTAATCCTTCTACCAATTACTTTAAATCTATGCCCCCTGGTTATTGATCTCTCTACTAAGGGAAACAGGTTCTTCCTATCCACTCTGTCTGGGCCCTTCATAATTTTATACACCTCAATTAAGTCTCCCCTCAGCCTCCTCTGTTCCAAAGAAACAACCTCAGCCGATCCAATCTGTTCTCATAGCTAATATTCTCCAGTCCAGGCAACATCCTCATAAATCTCTCTGTTTTTTTTGGTCCTTGATATCACACACGGGCCAAAGAAAGCCCTTCATTAAATGCCCAGGATTTTTGAACCATGAAATAGAACTTTTTGGACTCTTCTATTGTGTCACAAGCTTAACCTACATTGGAACTTGGCTATCATTGGAGAGAGACCAAAGTACTCTACCTCTTCATCAACTCTTCCAACTGAAGCTGGTGTCCACTATGGCTGCCAGCACCAATATGAAGCAACAATTGGAACTAAAGGCCCTTGTATCTCCCAGTCAATACGTTCAAGATCCCCTCTTGTGCAAGCTGATAATACTGTATTTGGGAGAACCCACTCTGGTCAGCCCATTGCTCAAGGTAGTGAATTGAATGCACTAGATTTCCAGTTGGATCAGCAAAGGACACAGATTTCATCTGCCAGGAGAAGTGTCACAACTCTTTCAAACATTCTCGGAACAGACACTCGGATTCCATCCCCTGTGAGGCCATTTAACATGCCAGGGTTATCATCAAAAAGAGCTATTTAAACGCATACAGCTACACGCAACGAGAGACATCAAAACATTGTAAAACCGAAGCGAGGCTCATTCCACAAGACTGTTTGGTAGACCTGGAACCTCCTGCCTTTTGATTGCTCCACCCATCGTCCTTTAATGTTCTTGGGTTGCCTGTTTTACCTTGAGCGCCCACATCGCCTCTGTTGCTAAAGCTGGCTTCTTCTTCCATGCCAAACAGTTTTCTCATCAACAATTCCTAATATATGTCTCTGTTTCCTACATCAACAGTGACTACACTTCAAAAGTACTTCATTGGCAGTAAAGCGCTTTGGGTCTTTGGGTCGTGAAATGCACTGTATAAATTGAAGTCGTTTCTTTCCAACACGTGCTCTCGAGCACTACCTGCAAAACAAGGCAAGCTCTTCCTACACACCTCTCTCACTTCTGGACAGGGTACAAGAAAAAGCCTGTCTTATCAGTAATCTCTCCTCCGCAATCTTTTTGTGTGTAATATCTGCCTCTCTCTCATGCTACTGTAAACTTTCCTTTCTTGTTCCCCCCCAGACTCCAAACATGCTGTCTTCAGATTCTCACCTCACTGCATCCTTGTGTTTGTATCGGGACTGGTCGCACTATCACCTGCGATTCTTTCTGAGAACCTCAATGCTTCCCCAGGAATGGCTCACCTCCCTTAATCTTCCCTTCCCCTGACAACCTATAGGCTTTTAAAACTCAATTACGCTGTCCCTTTCTCACTACTTTGTGATTTACCAGGTCCCCTTCTGGTGATGAAATTAAGGTTTTTGTCTTGCTCAGATTATTTATTGGATTTTATATTGCTGACCACAATACACACAAAGTTGTGGTTCGGTACTGTTGAGAACATTTTTCATTACAGTTTGTCTAATATTTTGCACCTCTGGAAGTTCTTGGTAAACATTAGCCTGACTGCTTGCATTATACCTAGACAAAGGCTGAGCAACAGATATTTCAAAGTACAGATATTTAGGCCAGATCAATGATTCAAGACATTGCATTCAATGCAAACACTGCGGCAGTGACTGATTGGCAGCAGTGCTCTGGATGAAATGGGTGAGGTCTGTAAGATGGGCAGGGTCAATGACGGACATCTCTATGGACTGGAACTTATGATTTTGGGCTTGTGAACTAAATCAGGTGGAATCATTCCATGTAACAAGTGACTGTTTGAATGATCAATGTTATGTTGAGAGTCCGTAATTCCTGAGTACTGTTGGTCCATTGCCTGAGCATCGGTCTGATATGTTTATTCAATCTGCCTACTGAGGGTGAGATCACATGGCTGTGCATAATACCTTTGTCTAGGTATAATGCAAGCAGTCAGGCTAATGTTTACCAAGAACTTCCAGAGGTGCAAAATATTAGACAAACTGTAATGAAAAATGTTCTCAACAGTACCGAACCACAACTTTGTGTGTATTGTGGTCAGCAATATAAAATCCAATAAATAATCTGAGCAAGACAAAAACCTTAATTTCATCACCAGAAGGGGACCTGGTAAATCACAAAGTAGTGAGAAAGGGACAGCGTAATTGAGTTTTAAAAGCCTATAGGTTGTCAGGGGAAGGGAAGATTAAGGGAGGTGAGCCATTCCTGGAGGGTTCACTGTTGGATACCTGGGTGTCTCTAATTTATTGAGCTATTGGATAGTTAAAGGCACACTGTGGATCGCAGGAGATGTGATGGCCACGTATCGGAGTAGATTATCCAGCATGCAACAGTGCTGTCCCGCTCTTCAATCCATTAGGCACTGTCTGCTTTATTATCTTGTTATTGTTCCTTACTTCTTCCATTTTGTAATAACTTGTGTATGTGGTGTCCTTTTAGACGAGCTTGTGGTGAAGCTGCTCGGTGGGACGTTTGACATGGGAACCGGTGAGGTCGATGTCAGAGATGGAGAAGCTCCTATCCGAGAAGTGACTGTCAAACCATTTGCAATTAATCGGCATCCGGTCACCAATGCAGAATTTAGGTTCGACAAATATAATGGTTTCCTTTTAAAATTTTCTTTACTTTAAATAATTTCTGGAAGATAAGTAATTGGTGGTGTCTATTGTAGCTGCTCAGTATGGAAGCACATTCTGGAGCTGAAGTATTTGTATAAAACATTGAAAAGAGCGAGGGACACTTTGCCCAGACCGTGGCTAACAAGGTAAATTAGGGATAGTGTTAAATCCAAGGAAGAGGCGTATAAATTGGCCAGAAAACCTGAGGACTGGGAGAAATTTAGAATTCAGCAGAGGAAGACAAAGGGTCTAATTAGGAGGGGGAAAATAGAGTATGAGAGGAAGCTTGCTGGGAACATAAAAACTGACTGCAAAAGCTTCTATAGATATGTGAAGAGAAAAAGGTTAGTGAAGACAAATGTAGGTCCCTTGCAGTCAGATTCAGGTGAATTTATAATGGGGAACAAAGAAATGGCAGACCAATTGAACAAATACTTTGGTTCTGTCTTCACTAAGGAAGACACAAATAACCTTCCGGAAATAGTAGGGGACCGAGGGTCTAGCGAGAAGGAGGAACTGAAGGGAATCCTTATTAGTCACGAAATTGTGTTAGGGAAATTGATGGGATTGAAGGCCGATAAATCTCCAGGCATCCCAGAGTACTTAAGGAAGTGGCCCAAGAAATAGCAGATGCATTGGTGATCATTTTCCAACATTCTATTGACTCTGGATCAGTTCCTATGGACTGGAGGGTAGCTAATGTAGCACCACTGTTTAAAAAAGGAGGGAGAGAGAAAACAGGATTTATAGATTGGTTAGCCTGACATCGGTGGTGGAGAAAATATTGGAATCAGTTATTAAAGATGAAATAGCAGAGCATTTGGAAAGCAGTGACAGGATCTGTCCAAGTCAGCATGGATTTATGAAAGGGAAATCATGCTTGACAAATTTTCTAGAATTTTTTGAGGATGTAACTAGTAGAGTGGACAAGGGAGAACCAGTGGATGTGGTGTATTTGGACTTTCAAAAGGCTTTTGACAAGGTCCCACACAAGAGATTAGTGTATAAAATTAAAGCACATGGTATTGGGGGTAATGTATTGATGTGGATAGAGAACTGTTGGCAGACAGGAAGCAGAGAGTTGGAATAAATGGGTCCTTTTCAGAATGGCAGGCAGTGATTAGTGGAATGCTGCAGGGCTCAGTGCTGGGACCCCAGCTATTTACAATATACATTAATGATTTGGATGAAGGAATTGAATTAATATCTCCAAGTTTGCAGATGACACTAAGCTGGGTGGTGGTGTGAGCTGTGAGGAGGATGCTAAGAGACTTGGACAGATTAGGTGTGTGGGCAATTGCATGGCAGATGCAGTATAATGTGGATAAATGTGAGGTTATCAACTTTGGTGACAAAAACAGGAAGGCAGAATATTATCTGAATGGTGACAGATTACGAAAAGGGGAGGTGCAACGAGACCTGGGTGTCATGGTACATCAGTCATTGAAAGTTGTCATGCAGCTACAGCAGGCGGTGAAGAAGGCAAATGGCATGTTGGCCTTCATAGCGAGGGGATTTGAGTATAGGAGCAGGGAGGTCTTACTGCAGTTGTACAGGGCCTTGGTGAGGCCACACCTGGAATATTGTGTTCAGTTTTGGTCTCCGAATGTGAGTAAGGACGTTCTTGCTATTGAGGGAGTGCAGCGAAGGTTCCCGGGATGGCAGGACTGATATATGAGGAGAGACTGGATCGACTGGGCTTGTATTCACTGGAGTTTAGAAGAATGAGAGGGGATCTCATAGAAACATGTAAAATTCTGACGGGATTGGACAGGTTAGAGGCAGGAAGAATGTTCCCGATGCTGGGGAAGTCCAGAACCAGGGGTCACAGTCTAAGGATAAGGGGTAAGCCATTTAGGGACTGAGATGAGGAGAAACTTCTTCACTCAGAGTTGTGGGCTTGTGGAATTCTCTACCACAGAAAGTTGTTGAGGCCAGTTCGTTAGATACATTCAAGAGGGAGTTAGATATGGCCCTTACGGCTGAAGGGATCAAGGGGTATGGAGAGAAAGCAGGAAAGGGGTACTGAGGGAATGATCAGCCATGATCTTATTGAATAGTGGTGCAGGCTCGAAGGGCCAAATGGCCTACTCCTGCACCTATTTTCTATGTTTCTAAACCACATGATTTTGTGAATGCAGTGTGGTTGATTTTTAACTTCCCTCTGAAATGGTCACTAGCGAGCCAATCTGTCGAATCAAGAAAAACTGCAGCGATTCAAGAAGGCAGCTCACCACCACCTTCTCAAGTGCAATTAGGGATGGGCAATAAATGCCGGCCTTGCCAGTGACGACCACATCATGTGAAGGAATAAATTAAAAAAACATTTGTGAATGCTATAGGCCTCACAGAAACGCAACGCCAATTAATGTCAATATTCAGTGCTTTTCTCTGGGCTTATTTCTGTTCCACATACTTCCTGTAAGATACAGGCTGAAACTCTGACATCACGTTAATGAAAAGGAAGAGATGGTTAGAGTGCCTAAGCATCTGGGCAGTGGAGCTGATGATTGAGTAATTAAACAAAAGTAACATCCAGAAAACCCAGCATCAGATTTGTGTTTTCCCTCCTTCCCCCTTTCCATCAATGTTCTCTTCTCCTGCTGAAAGTATTAAGTAGGAGTGGGTAGGTCATGAAATGTCAGATGCCCACATGGCTGTTCTTCATGTATCAGCCCAGCCAGTGAGTGTCTTGGGGCATCGCAGCTGAGCCTCCTCTTCCTTCCTTTTTTCGAGTCATCGCAACCACGAGGCAGAAGCTCCTTTTTTGAGTCCTCTACTCTTCCATCAACCTGCGAGTTTTATTTTTATGTGGCCAAGGCATGTCGGGGCATGGTTGTATGCACAATCAATGCAATTCAAGGACACTTTCAAGACTGTATATTGTATGAAATGTAAATTATGTGTCATTATGTATTATAATCTTGTTTTTATTTATTTGTATTCTAAAAAGTTAGACTGTCCACAAATTTCACGTGGCTATTTATTTGTTTAATTTATTTTAGAAAATTTCCAACAGCCACAAACACCTACTCTCAGCAGGGTTTGCTGGATAGTGGGAGCCCAAGCTGATCTTTTTGCCCTTAATCCACCAGGCTCCACTGCTGAGGTGAGCTACCCCAGCACAGATACAATTCACAACCCAGACCTTCCTGGCCACTTCAGCTCAACCTGAACAAAATGAGCCACTGGCGACCATTCTTTGGTATTTATTGGCGATCTAGCACAGCAGAATGCCCGTGTGTGCCAGTGTAGTATTTTATTTAGTTTGACCTTTTGCAATATGTTGCAGAGAATTTATCAGATCACAGAAATACAAAACGGAAGCAGAGTCATTTGGTTGGAGTTTTGTATTTGAAGATTTTGTATCAGAAGAACTGAAAAGCAAAGTGACACAAAAAATTGAGGTAGAGTAACTTTTATTTCATTCCCTTTACTGAAATAGGTGTTTGATATTGCACTCAAAAAGGAGAATGTTGTAGAGCGGAATATAAATGCTTAATAAGGGAGCTGGGAATATGTGTTAAAGCTTGGAGGTTGATAGGAAGTGACAGAGAGGAAGTAGTGGAGTGACAATAGACAGGGCACATTTATTCAGTGAAGCCCCTACCTTTATTGATCTACATAAAGGATATGGATGCAGAAATAAATTGTAAGTTACTCAAATTCATTGGCAATACCAAGCAAAGATGGGGCAGCAGAGTCTGAGGAAGCAGTCAAGGAGTTATAGAAAGAGTTATAGCTGTTATATGCATGCGGGCAGAAATATGGAAGATGCAATTCAATGAAGTGTAATGTATTGATCGAAAAATGTTGGACATACATAATGGTATCAAAATTTAGCAAGGGAAGAACCTGGAAGTGATAATAGACTCAACACTTGGCATATCATAAGAACATAAGAAATAGGAGAAGGAGTAGACTATTCGGCCCCTTGAGCCTGCTCCGCCATTCAATAATCTTCGACCTCAACTCCACTTTCCTGCACTATCCCCATATCCCGTGATTCCCTTAATATCCAAAAATCTATCAATCTCTGTCTTGAATATACTCAAAGACTGAGGCTCCACAGCTCTCTGGGGCAGAGAATTCCAAAGATTCACCATCCTCTGAGTGAAGAAGTTTCTCTTCATCTCAGTCCTAAATGGCCGACCCCTTATTCTGAGACTGTGACCACTGGTTCTAGACTTCCCAGCCAGAGGGAAACATCCTCCGTGCATCTACCCTGTCAAGTCCTGTAAGAATGTTGTATGTTTCAATGAGATCACCTCTCATTCTTCTTAACTCTAGAAAATATAGGCCTAGTCTACGCAATCTCTCCTCATAGGACAATCCCCCCATCCCAGGAATCAGTCTGGTGAACCTTCGTTAGATTCCCTCTTTGGCAAGTATATCCTTCCTTAGGTAAGGAGACCAAAACTGTACACAATACTCCAGGTGTGGTCTCACCAGGGCCCTATATAATTGCAGTAAGATGTCTTTACTCTTATACTCAAATCCTCTTGTAATAAAGGCCAACATAACATTTACTTTCTTAATTGCTTGCAGTACCCGCATGTTAACTTTCAGTGATTTGTGTACAAGGAAACCCAGGTCCCTCTGAACACCAACATTTCCCAATCTCTCACCATTTTAAAAATACTCTGCGTTTCTATTTTTCCCACCAAAGTGGATAACTTCACATTTCTCCAATTATATTCCATTTGCCATATTCTTGCCCACTCACTCAGCCTGTCTATATCCCCTTGAAGCCTCTTTACATCCTCCTCACAACTTACATTCCCAACTAGCTTTGAACCATCAGCAAACTTGAATATATTACATTTGGTCCCCTCATCAAAATGATTGATATAGATTGTGAATAGCTGAGTACCAAGCACTGATCCTTGCGGTACCCCACTAGTTACAGCCTGCCAACCCGAAAATGGCCCGTTTATTCCTACTCTCTGTTTTCCGTCTGTTAACCAATCCTCAATCCATGCTAGTATATTACCCCCAATCCAATGAGCCCTAATTTTGTTTAATAACCTCTTGTGTGGCACCTTATTGAATGCCTTCTGAAAATCTAAATACACCACATCCACTGGTTCCCCCTTATCTATTCTGCTAGTTACAACCTCAAAAAAAAACTCCCAACAGATTTGTCAAAAATGATTTCCCTTTCATAAGTTCGTGTTGACTGCCCAATTCTAATATTTTCTAAGTGCCCTGTTACCACGTCCTTCATAATAGATTCGAGCATTTTCAGCTACTACTGGTCTGTAGTTCCCTGTTTTCTCTCTCCCTCCTTTCTTAAGTCGCAGGGTTACATTAGCTACTTTCCAATTATTGCAGAACAGCATTCCACAAAGCAAACTGAGTGCTCAACCGTACTGCCTAAGCAGTAGAATGCCATCGTGTTGAAGCTGTACAGTGGTGCTTGATTCTGGTCATTGAGACACGAGGGAAATTTATGAGTAGAATAGAAAAGGCTCTTCCTGAAGACCACTTCAAGTTGGACAGTGACTGGCTGCAGTTGATGAAGTAAATTCAAAACGAATCTGTGGAATCGTTGGCCCGGAAGGTGCAGTTGGTGGCAATGCAAATGCATTCACCTGCCCCGAATTAAGCTGCCCAAGATCTCCGCCGTGAGAAGTTTGCCTTTTTCGACATGCAATTGAGATCACTGTCGTTTAGTGGGAATCCCGTTGTGCGATTTGCTGCGATATTAACAAGCTGTCTGAGCAGCCAATTACAATGCAGAATTCTCACAGACAGCGAACCAGGAAGTGAAGAAGTTGCTTTAAGTTGGATTTTAAAAAAATATTAGAGAGCAAAACAAAGATTTCACATGGGGAAAAGGGAGAACCTAAATATCATGAATAAACTTACAAAAAATATATTTTTTTTAAAGTTTCTTAAAAATTGTAGTTTTTATCATAATGGAGAAATTTGATGCTCCACAAAATTAAAATGAGTTTTTCAAGTCCAGAACGTTTGTTTACCAGTCACTACGCTGTTAAAACCCCAGTTGCACCTAATCCAACAAGGCCTAACATTTAGCGGGTTGTTTAACAACGATATTCCTGTGGAAAAGCCCAAGTTTTCATCAGGTTCACTGATTGCCGGCTGTGTGGGGGAGGGAGGGGAGGGGGGGGGCGGGGGTGGGTTGAAGGGGAGTGCGGGGGGGGGAGGGGAGGGGAGGCAGGGGGCGGGGGGGGGGCGCGCGGAACATGGCTGCACGCAGCCTGTGTCGGGCCGGTGAATGACTGACTTCAGGATTTCTGTGTTGAGATGCGCACGCGTTACATCCTGAAGTTGCGTTCAGTTTCAAATGGGTAATGACAGCAAAAGCTGTTTGATTGCTGTTATTACCCACTGCAAATTCCCGGCCAGTATTTCAGAGAGCAAGTGATCAATATATGGAACTGGTCCCAAGGGAGTCAGTGGAAGCAAGAGATGTTGATTTATTCAACTGCAAACTAGATAGATTTCTTCGAGAAAATCACAGTTTGGGATGCAGTATATGAGTAATTTGAGAAATGTCGTGTGGTGAGTGTAGCGTGCTCGGGAGAAATAGGGGACTTTGGATCTATGGTTCCCAAAGCTCTCCACCAATTGGAGTCTTACCTCATGTCTGGGTCTGTTGTAGATTAATTGATCGAGATGATTGCTGTGATTAGTCAACAACTCCATTATCATTGCATCATGCGACTACCAGGATGGTAGAAGGTGAATTAGATGGACTGTAGTTTTTCATCTAGCAATTCCTGTGTTCCTAAGGGGTCTTTGGTATAGACTGGTAAAGTATAAGTTCAGGTGATGTCAGGTATGATCATGCCCGGTCTTCCAGATAGAGTAGTGGAGGCAGTTAGATAATCTGAATAATGTCACTCATCTATACTTAGTTTTGTGATCAATTACAGGTGTACAACTTTGATCACTCTCCAGTCCTCTGACATACAATAGAATTTCTAGGGACTATGAAATTTCCTCCCTCATCTCTCTCAGGATCCTAAAAGATATTTCATTGGGCCCCTTCCTATAGCCTGACTAACTTGTCTAAAATTTTCATTTCTATCCAGCATAATATTCAGCTCACTCTCAACCCCTTCATGATTCACCTCCTCTCCAATATCTTCATCTTAAGTGAAATATTTATTAAATATCTTGACAATTTTTGACAATCCTCTCCTCTTGGGGCTCCCCTCACTTTTAACCATTCTCTCCCCACTGATAGATTTCTAGAGGGATAGAATTGAAAAGCAGAGCAGTTATGTTAAACTTGTATAGAACCTTGATTAGACCACACTTTGAGTACTGTGCACATTTCTGTTCTTCATACAGATATGTGACCTTAAAGAAAAAGGCTGGGAAAAATAATTCTGGAGCCCCATGGATGTCTAGGGACTTACAGGGGAGGATTAAGAAAAAAAAAGGTCATTTATGTCATATACCAACGGCTAAATACTATAAAATCTTTAGAGGAATATAGGAAGTTGAGAGGCAAAATTAAAAAGGATATTAGGAATACTAAGAGCGAGCACGAGAAATTCTTGGCCAGTAAAGTTACGGAAACCCCTAAGATGTTCGATAAATATATTAAGAGTAAGAGGGTAAATAAAGGAAGGGTAGGGCCTGCTAGAGACCATGAGGGTAATCTTTGTGTGGAAGCAGAAGATGTTGGTAGGATTCTTAATGAATACTTTGCACCTGTTTTCACAAAGGAAAGGGGCAATGCAGATACTGCTATCGAGGAGGAGTGTGATATTCTGGATGAAATAAATATAGTGAGAGAGGAAGTATTAAAGGGTTCAGCAGCTTTGAAAGTAGATACGTCCCCAGGCCCGGATGAAATGCATCCCAGGCTGTTGAGCGAAGTAAAAGAGGAAATAGCAGAGGCCTTCACCATCATTTTCTAGTCCTCTTTGGATTTGGGAGTGGTGCCGGAGAATTGGAGGACTGCTAATGTAGTACCCTTGTTTAAGAAGGGAAAAAGGCCGAGTAATTACAGGCCTGTCAGCCTAATCTCAGTGGTGGAATATTATTGGAAAAAGTCCTGAAAGACAGGATAAATCTGCATTTGTTTTAATTAATTAGGGACAGTCAGTACGAATTTGTTAAGGGAAGATCGTGTTTGACTAACCCGATTGAATTTTTTGAGGAGGTAACCAAGAGGGTCGATGAGGGTTGTGCATACGATGTGGTATATATGAACTTTAGCAAGGCTTTTGATAAGGTCCCACATGATAGACTGGTCATGAAGGTTAAAGCCCATGGGATCCAGGGCAAAGTGGCAAGTTGGATCCAAAATTGGCTTGGAGATAGGAAGCAAAGGGTAATGGTTGATGGATGTTTTTGTGACTGGATGGATGTTTCCAGTGGGGCTCCTCAGGGCTCAGTACTGGGTTCCTTGCTTTTTGTGGTATACATCAATGATTTAGATTTGAATATAGGGAGTATGATTAAGAAGTTTGCAGACCACACTAAAATCGGCTGTGTGGTTGATAATGGGCTGCAGGAGGATATCAATCTACTGGTCAGGTGGGCAGAGCAGTGGCAAATGGAATTTAATTCAGAGAAGTGTGAGGTGATGCACTTTAGGCGGGCTAATAAGGAAAGGCTATACACATTAAGCAGTAGGCCACTTAATAGTGTAGATGAACAAAGGGACCTTGGAGTGCTTGTCCACAGATCCCTGAAAGTAGCAGGCCAGGTGGATAAGGTGGTTAAGAAGGCATACGGAATGCTTGCCTTTATTGGCCGAGGCATAGAATATGAGCAGGGAGGTTATGCTTAAATTGTATAATACTTTGGTTAGGCCACAGCTGGAGTACTGCGTGCAGTTCTGGTCGCCGTATTATAGGAAGGACGTGATTGCACTAGAGAGGGTGCAGATGAGATTTACGAGGATGCTGCTTGGAATGGAGAATCTTAGTTATGAGGACAGATTGGATAGGCTGGGTTTGTTCTCGTTGGAACAGAGGAGGTTGAGAGGAGACCTCATTGAGGTGAACAAAATATTGAGGGACCTGGACATAGTGGATAGTAAGGGTCTATTTCCATTGGTGGGGACATAGTTTTAAGGTGGCTGGTGCAAGGTTTAGAGGGGATTTGAGGGGGGGCTTCTTTACGCAGAGGGTTGTGGGGGTCTGGAACTCGCTGCCTGGAAGAGTGGTGGATGCAGAAACCCTCACCACTTTTAAGAGATGGTTGGATGGGCACTTAAAATGCAGTAACCTGCAGGGTTACAGACCTAGAGCTGGTAATTGGGATTAGACTGGATAACCTTTTGTTGGACAGCGCAGATATAATGGTAAGTACTGCAGGGAATAGAATACGGCCAGGGTGATCTCCTGGACTGTTTTTGCCTCTCCCAGGAGATCACATGGCTCCGGTTGGGGTGGAGTGTAGAATGTTTCAGTATAAGGAATATCGCAATTGTGTGAGACGGACTGGTTGGGCTGGGTGCTCTTTGCCTTTCCGTCATTGTTCATAGGTTTATATGTAACCTTTAGGGCTGCTGACCGAGGGCCGTGCGGCTCTTTGTCCGCCAGTGCGGACACGATGAGCCGAAATGGCCGCTTTCTGCGCTGTAAATTTCTGTTTCTATACAGGTACAGCGTCGAGAATCCGGAGTTCTGGAATCCGGGCACCGGGACGATCCGTGGTGGGGTCGTCCGGAAACTGTTCCGGAATACAGACCCCCGCCGACCTCTCCCTCGCCTCGGGCCGACCCTCGGCCACCCGACCCCCCCTCCCCTACCTACCTACCAACCATGGCCTCGGCGTTTCCAGACTCCGGATGTCGGAAAGATGTTCCGAAGTCCGGAAATACACAGAATCCGGAGCGGCCTCGGCCCTGAGGCTTCCGGATTCTTGACGCCATACCTGTATTACAAAAAGGATATCGAAGCATTGGAGAAGGTGCAAAAACGATTTACAAAGATGATACCAGAACTGAGAGGGTACAACTATCAGGAGAAACTGAAAAGACTGGGGCTCTTTTCTCTCGACAAGAGAAGATTGAAAGGAGACCTGATAGATGTCATGAAAGGGTTTGATAGGGCTGACATACCGATGTTTCCATTTGTGGGGAGTACAAAACTAGATGCTATAAGTCTGAAATAAAAACATCAAATGCTGGAAGGTTTAGCTGTAAAGGTTTAGCATATCGTCCGTGGTTTTGTACTCATAGAATCATAGAAAATTATGACACAGAAGGAGGCCATTCGGTCCATCGTGTCTGTGCTGGTTGAAAAAGAGCTATCCAGCCCAATCCCACTTTCCAGCACTAGGTCCGTGGCCTTGTAGGTTATGGCTCTTTAAAAAGAAAAAAGAAACACTTGCATTTATATAGCACCTTTCACGACCACCGGACGTCTCAAAGCGCTTTACAGCCAATGAAGTACTTTTGGGGTGTAGTCACTGTTATAATGTGGGAAACGCAGCAGCCAATTTGCGCATAGCAAGCTCCCACAAACAACAATGTGATAAATACCAGATAATCTGTTTTTGTTATGTTGATTGAGGGATAAATATTGGACAGGACACCGGGGATAACTCCCCTGCTTTTCTTTGAAATAGTGCCATGCGATCTTTTACATCCACCTGAAGGGGACAGACGGGATGAGATGTTAAACCGAGGTTAAACTCTATGCGTCTGTTTATAAAGCCAAGGATCCTGTATGCATTTTAACAGCCTTCTCAACGTGTCCTGCCACCACCAAAGCTCTCTTTGTTCCTGCACCTCTTTTAAAATTGTATCATTTCATTTATATTGAAATTTTCTCCTTGTACAACATAGCTGTCTTTATTTTGTTCTTAACCCCCTTCCTTATATTCTCCTTTAATTTTTTCATTAATTGTAATCTAGTCCTCATTTTTAATTAAAAAAAAAGCATTCTTAAGATATGGGCATCGCTAGCAAGGGCAGCATTTATTGCCTATCCCTAGTTTCCCATGAAAAGTTGACGGTGGGCCTTGTTGAAGTGCAGCGGTCTGTGGCCGTGGTACTGAACCCTTACTGCTGTATGATTGGAAGCCACTGTTTGACAGCCAATGATGTTTCTGGTGAAGTCTTTGCTTACACTGAAAGTCGTATCTATTTTCTACTTGCTATGTGCAATTTTTTTGTAAGTCAGAAATATGATCCATGAACTTTGATATCCTGAGTAAAGTTGAAATGTAGAAAATGCCATTTTGATGTATTGCAACATTATTTAAGAGAATGACCTGTTGACGTTGCTGTTTCAGTCTGCGCCTTGGTGGCTACCTATTGAAAGAGCTTTTTGGCGACAGGTGAGTTTTAAAGTCTTGTACCTGTAGAGTGACAGATTAGTTTGATTGTTTTAAAGGCTATTGCATTTTGTTTCACAAAATCTCCAAACACATCAAATTCATCCCAGTGCCTTCCTTTAAAAGTAAGAAATGTTTTACCTCAGATTAATCTATTTGGAGTAAAACACGGGAATTTTGAGGTCAAAAGTACAATTTGCTGATGGATATTGGAAGTGAAACATAATCTATATATTTTGCTCTAGATTGCAGGGAATGCCTTTAAACATTCACATATAATGGCATAGGACATTGCTACTCTATCTGAAATTATTATTTTACTCTATTCATATGAATTAATAATTTAAAAAGTTGTTGCAATACCCTCCCAATTGGATTTGGCACTTAATTAAATTACATTTCTGATCACTTGGCAGATTTTTGATCACCATAACCAAGAAACCCCTGGGGTAGTGGGATGGGCACACACTGGCAGAGAAAACCAAAGAGGGAGGGGCGTACTGGCAGTGCGAACCCGAGGGGGAGGGGGAGGTTGGCAGAGCAAACCCGAGGGGGAGGGGCAGACTGGCAGAGCGAACCCGAGGGGGAGGGGCAGACTGGCAGAGCAAACCCGAGGGGGGGGGCAGACTGGCAGAGCGCACCCGAGAGGGAGGGGAACACTGGCAGAGCGAACCCGAGGGGGGGGGGGGGTAGGTTGGCAGAGCAAACCCGAGGGGGAGGGGCAGGTTGGTGAGCGAAGGGCCTGTATTTCTAAACTGGTTCTTTTATAAATGGTCAATAATTTCGTATCATGTCAACATCTCAAACTACCTACACTAGAAATACCAGAACAGTCATTGACTTCATCACAATTGGATTTTGAGATTAACAGCAGTCTGTCTATTTGTATACATTAGCGCCTTTTAAATGCAGCAGCTGCTGGTGGTGTAAGTGCAGCATGTTGGCTCCAGCAATGTAGAGCAAGTGCTCACAGCTGTGATCCTCACATATTCGAGGTTCCTGCTGTCACCCACCCTGAGTGCAGGCTGCAGAGTGGAAGAGTTGAGCAGTTACTAGGTTATAACTTTGGCGTGGATCTGCCTTGTCAGCTCAGGTACTGTAAGCACACCCAACAAAGGGAATGGGTCGAGCTGCGATTTCTCTGCACCTATGGCTAACCCCAGCACCCCTACCTCCAATCACTTACAAGGGTTACTTGCTGAATTCTGGTTGTTAAGAAGGGTTTAGGTTTACATTTTGAGTGTGCAGAAATAACCAGTTGTAACGCAATACTGGTTTTGGGACTGTGTAATTGGAAATTACGTTTTTAATATTTAACAGCAGATTTTGTAATTTACTGGAAGTTCGTAAATTATATGCATAATTTGCAAGTAACAATCCTCATGAATAATCAAACTATATTGCAATCACTTTAAGCCAACCGGCCCTGGCTCTGGGATTAAAGCTCGGCTGGAGTACCCAGTGGTCCAGGTGAGCAGGACTGATGCCAAGGCCTTCTGTCAGTGGAAAGGGATGCGATTGCCCACTGAAGAAGAGTGGGAGTTTGCTGCTCGAGGCGGTCTCCAAGGTATGATGGCACAGCACTAACATTGGTGTTTGGTGGCGTTTCACATCTAGACTAGCTGCTCATATTTTCCCCAGATACTTCACTAATCAGATGAGAATGATAAAATCTATATCTTTAACTGGGAATCCAGCTAATCATATTAACAATTCAGATCAGAGAATCATACAGCAGAGGAGGAAGCCACTTGGCCTGTGCCAGCTCTTTGAATGCACTATCCAATTAGTCCCACTCCCCTCCTCTTTCCCAATAGCCCTGCAATTTTGTCCCCTTCAAATATTTATCCAATTCTCTTTTGAAAGTTACTATTGAATCTGCTTCTACCACCCTATCAGGCAGCGCATTCCAGATTACATCAATCACTGCGTAAAAAAAAGTTCTCAATCCCACCCGCCATGGCTGTTTTGGCAATTACCTTAAATCTGTGTCCCTCTGGTTACTGACCCTTCTGCTGCTGGAAACAGTTCCTCCTTATTTACTCCATCAAAACCCTTCTGTTAAATCTTTTAACCTTCTCTGCTCTGAGGAGAACATCCCCAGCTTCTCCGGTCTCTCCACATAACTGAAGTCCCGCATCCCTGGTACCCTCCTAGTAAATCATCCTCTCGAAGGCCTTGCCACCCTTCCTAAAGTATGGTGCCCAGAATGGGACACAATACTCCAGATGAGGCTTATTATAAAGGCTTAGCATAACTTCCTTGCTTTTGTACTCTCTGCCTCTTTCATAAAGCTAAGTGTCCCATATGTTTTTTTTTTATCAGCCTTTTCAACATGTCCTGCCACCTTCAAAGATTTATGTACCATTTAGTTTATATTGCCTCTTAATCTTCCTATCAACTGTACCACTTCACATTTCTCTGCGTTAAATTTCATCTGATCAACATATTTCCGTACGGTCTGATTTATACTAATAGCATTGCCGCTTCTTGATTGATTTACACCCAGTTAGCTTAGATTGCTGACCGATCACCGCTTTCATCACCCACCGCGCCCCCACCAATATTCTCTCTTTTTGAGGCAGAGGCCCAGGTCACTGGGGCACAGTTCCATGAGTGCCAAGCAGCCGTTCTTCATTTGAGAGCCTAGTTTGTGACTATTGAACGGCAGAGGGCGATTTTGATCGTGTCCTCGTCCACCATCCATGACAGCCACTTCCCTGCAAGTGTGAGCGGAGGGCTCTGCTCTAGTGTGGTACCCTGTAGTAGAATCTGATGTATGTTGCCATTTCTGGTCCCTTTTCGTCCTTTATCCATCCTGACTATTTTGTAAACATTGATGTTCAGCTCCCAGACCTGCCCTAAACTATGATGTCAATGCTAAAATACCAAACCCCCAACGTGATGTTGTGTATCCAGCTCACCAGTTTTATTCACAATACTTAAACATCCTGTTTTGCTGTCTCATTCCTCCTTCTGATCTGTTTTTTCTTTTATCTACCTTTTTTTTCTGAATCTACCTGTTACCCTCCCTCCCTGCTGCCCAGCCTTTCTCTGCCATTCCTCTCTCTGCCGCACTATTCTTCCTTTCCCCCCTCCCTCCCCCTCCCCCAATTTCACATCGAGTATACTTGGCCTTGCCTCCCATGTGCAGTTTCACAGGGCAGTGACTTGGTATGTTTGCACATTTCTCCTTGCATTAAAAAAAAAGTAGAACTAGAAAGTTGGTCATTTCTTACTGGATTTTTGAGAAAAAACTCGCCAACAATAGAAAATGCCACCCTTTTATTGACCTCGGAATTTTCTCCAGCCTGTAATTGCTCATCAGGATCAGCACGTTTACAACCTTGTAGTCTTAATACACTGTAATCATGTACACTGATGGCATCCAGCTCTACCTCACTTCCACTTCTCTCGACCCCTTCGCGGTCTCTAAATTGTCAGACTGCTTGTCCGACATCCAGTTCTGGATGAGCCGAAATTTTCTCCAATTAAATATTGGGAAGACCGAAGCCATTGTTTTCGGTCCCTGCTACAAACTCCGTTCCCAGCCACTGACTCCATCCCTCTGCCCAACTCCTGTCTGAGGCTGAGCCAGACTGTTCGCAACCTTGGTGTCATATTTGACGACGAAATGAGCTTTCGACACACATCCGCAGCATAACTAAGACCACCTATTTCCACCTCCGTAACATCGCCCGTCTCTGCCCTTGCCTCAGCTCATCTGTTACTAAAGCCCTCATCCATGCATTTGTTACCTCTAGACTTGACTATTCCAATGCACTCCTGGCTGGCCTCTCACATTCTACGCTATGTAAATTAGATGTGATCCAAAACTCGGCTGCCCATGTCCTAACTCGCACCAAGCCCCGTTCACCCATCACCTCTATGCTCACTGACTTACATTGGCTTCCGATTAAACAACATTTCGATTTCAAATTTCTCATCCTTATTTTCAAATCCCCTCCATGGCCTCGCCCCTCCCTATCTGTGATCTCCTCCAGCTCTACAACCCCCCCGAGATGTCTGCGCTCCTCTAATTCTGCTCTCCTGAGCATCCCTGATTATAATCGCTCCACTATTGGTGGCCATACCTTCTGTTGCCTGGGCCCCAAGCTCTGAAACTCCTTACCTAAACCTCTCTGCCTCTCTACCTCTCCATCTCCCTTCAACGCGCTCCTTTAAACCTACCTCTTTGACCAACCTGCGCTAATTTCTACATATGCAACTCTGTGTCAAATTTTTAGCACTTAACACTCCTGTGAAACGCCTTGGGATGTTTCACTGAATTAAGGAGGGAAATGGGAGATGGAACTGAGGTGAGGCTCGGGAGCCAGGGGAGGCAGAGAAAAGACATGAGGTAATGCTCAAAGCAAAGAGGAAGTAGTTGAGGTGCTTGGTGAGTAACTCTGGGTGTGAGGGCCAGGGAAGCATGGTGGTCAAGTTGGGCAGTATAAGAGAAAAAAAAAATCAAGTAGACAACTTAAATCATGTTATCAAAATATCTGAAGCATTTCGGTTGGTCAGTTTTCTGCCATTAGCCAATTTGACAATGGCCGGCTTGAAAAGATATTAATCAGTTTCAGGCTGCATCCTCTGTGGCTTATTCCTAAAATATTTGGTAGTTTATCAGTTAAGCATAAATGCTAGTTGTTGTTGTAATAGGGGCCAGACTAGGGATATGGGTAAGTTAATCAAAGTCTCAATAATATTACATGTAACTATATAGATTTACAAACTGTCTGTCAGCCCAGTGTATGTTGCTGCATATCCCCCATGTGCAGCCAGCCTGATCCCAAGTACTGCCCTGTTTCCATTTCCCGTTGTCTCCCTTTCCTTCACCGTCTCTATATTGGGGAACGCACTGTGCAATGTTCTCCCCTGATAAAGCTGTGTGTAGCACCAAGGGATGTCTAGTTTATTTTGCGTCTGCAATTTAAATATATATATTTTTCTCATCTCTCCTTTCAGGTAGAGTGTATCCATGGGGAAACAAGTTTCAGCCCAATCGCACAAATCTCTGGCAGGTAGTGTGCTTTAAGCAATTTTGATTGGAGTTGGAATACAGCAAGTGTGTGTGTGAACTGCAGCAGGTCAAGGTTTGCAGATCATTGGGGATAGCCACAGGTGCAGGTTGATACAATACCTGCCCCTCTCCTGAACCTGCTGACTCTTGCTGGGGTACCAGCAGCCTCCAGTGTCTCAGCAAGTTGCTGTTTGTTGTAAGTTTGACGATTTGATCACGTAGAGCATCACAGCTGACCTCAGTCCTGTCCACGAGCCTGCACTTCCCATGGGGTTGTTGGATATCCTCCAGGAGCAAGAACCGCGGCTGTTATTTTTTCTGTCCTCTCTAATTCAAGGATGCTGAGGCCAGTTATAGCAGCCAACAGATCAGCGAACTGTGCAGACTGAGAATCGGTGGCACAGTAATACAGCAGACTGTGCATTGTCCACTGAGTGACCAGGAGAGCTTGTATGATTGTATTAATGCAATTTCTATATAAATGTAATTAGAAGCTTAAAGTTTAATGTGTGCTCATCAAGTCATGCCTTCCAAAGTTGTAACACATGAAGATGTGGTTTCGGAAGCGTTAAAACCGCAGGGCACCCACTTCAAAGCGTTCCCACGGGGCAAAGAATTACTGATGGGCTGAATAAGCACTTAGCTGATAAACTACCAAATATTTTAGGAATAAGCCACAGAGAATGCAGCCTGAAACCGTTTAATATCTTTTCAAGCCGGCCATTGTCAAATTGGCTAATGGCAGAAAACTGACCAACCAAAATGCTTCAGATATTTTGCGAACATGATTTAAGTTGTCTAACTTGATTTTTTTTTTCTCATGTTGCCCAACTTGACCACCATGCTTCCCTGGCCCTCACACCCAGAGTTACTCACCAAGCACCTCAACTACTTCCTCTTTGCTTTGAGCATTACCTCATGTCTTTTCTCTGCCTCCCGAGCCTCACCTCAGTTCCATCTCCCGTTGCCCTCCCTCCAAACTCTGCTCTTCTATCCTCCATAATTGGTCTCTCTTCGATGGGATCACTGCTTCGATTTGTTTGGGCATCCTCACGAGTTTTGCCCCAAATGTTCTATTTTTTAACTTTTCCTGATGTCTTCTCCTCCTGCCCCATTCCCTTGGACTTAGCTTCTCCAATCTCCTTCTCATCCTCCTTTACAATGTCCCAATAATCGATTTCTACCACACCTTTATTACATAGTTATTTCTCTATATCGCCACCTACCCTCACCATATTGGTCTTGTCCATGAAGTCTGCCACCTATTCCTTTGATGTCCTTTTCTAGAATCTTACAGCGCAGAAGGAGGCCATTTGTGCCTGTACCAGCTCGCTATCCAATTTGTCCCTTTCCCCATAGACCTGAAATTCTTTTCCTTTTCAGGTATTTATCCAATTCCCTATTGAAAGTTACTATTGAGTATTGGGAAGACCGAAGTCATTGTTTTCGGTCCTCGCTACAAACTCCGTTCTGTAGCCACTGACTCCATCCCTCTCCCCAACTCCTGTCTGAGACTGAACCACACTGTTCCCAACCTTGGTGTCATATTTGACCCTGAAATGAGCTTTCGACCACATACCCGCAGCATAATTAAACCGCCTATTTCCACCTCCGTAACATCGCCCATCTCTG
Organism: Pristiophorus japonicus; assembly: GCF_044704955.1. NCBI lineage: Eukaryota > Metazoa > Chordata > Chondrichthyes > Pristiophoridae > Pristiophorus > Pristiophorus japonicus. The sequence continues at coordinate 23,304 of NW_027254518.1, forward strand.
TCCGCTGCTGAAACCCTCATCCATGCCTTTGTTACCTCTCGACTTGACTATTCCAACGCACTCCTGGCTGGCCTCCTACGTTCTAGCCTATGTAAACTAGAGATGATCCAAAACTCGGCTGCCGTGTCTTAACTCTCACCAAGTCCCGTTCACCCATCACCCTCTGTGCTCGCTGACCTACACCTTGATTTCAAAATTCTCATCCTTATTTTCAAATCCCTCCATGGCCTCGCCCCTCCCTATCTCTGTAATCGCCTCCAGGCCCCCCCCCCAACCCCACAAAGATGTCTGCGCTCCTCTAATTCTGTCCTCTTGAGCATCCCTGATTATAATCACTCAATCATCGGTGGCCGTGCCTTCTGTTGCCTGGGCCCCAAGCTCTGGAACTCCCTCCCTAAACCTCCCCACCTCTCTACCTCTCTCTCCTCCTTCAAGACACTCCTTAAAACATACCTCTTTGACCGAGCTTTTGGTCACCTGCGCTAATTTCTACTTACGCGGCTCGGTGTCAAATTTTTTATCGCATAATACCCCTGAGCAGCGCCTTGGGACATTTATGTTAAAGGTGCTATATAATACAAGTTGTTGTTGTTGTTGAACACCTTTTCAGGCAGTGCGTTCCAGATCTCAAGTAAAATCATTTCTCCTCATTTCCCCTCTTGTTCTTTTGTCAAAACCTTAAATCTCCCTTTTGCCAGTGGAAACAGTTTCTCCTTATTTACTCTATCAAAATACTTCATATCTCCCCTTTCCTTTCTCTGCAAAACTGAAGTCCTACATTCCTGGTACCATCTACACTCTCTCTAAGGCCTTGACTTCCTTCCTAATGTGTGGGGTCCAGACTTGGACACAATACTCCAGCTGAAGCCTAGCCAGTGTTTTATAAAGGTTCAGCATAACTCCTTGCTTTTGTACTCTATGCCTCTAGTTATACAGTATAGCCGAGGATCCCGTATGCTTTTTAAAAAGCAACTTGTCCAGACACCTTCAAAGATTTGTATATATGATCCCCCCAGGTCTCTCTCTTCCTGCACCCCCTTTACAATTGTGCCATTTAGTTTATATTGCCTCTCCTCATCCTTCCAAAATGTATCACTTCACACTTTTCTGCATTAAACTGAATCTGCCATGTGTCTGACCATTTCATCAGCCTGTCTTCCTGAAGTCTGTTACTAGCCTTCTCATTGTTTACTACATTTCTGAGTTCAGTGTCATCTGTAAACTTTGAAATGTTTCCCTGTATACCCAAGTCCAGGTCATTAATATATATCAAAAAGAGCAGAGGTCCTAATATAGACACCAGTCTAAAAAAGCAACCGTTCATCACCACTCTCTGCTTTCTGTCCCTTAACCAGTTGTGTATCCACACCGCCACTGTCCCTTTAATCCCACGGGCTTCAATTTTACTAATAAGTATTATGTAGAACTTTATCAACTGCCTTTTGCAAGTCCATATACACAACATCAACTGCACTACCCTCATCAACTCTTTCTGTTACTTCATCAAAGAACTCAATCAAGTTCAATTAGAGGAAATTGAAAAAGGATATAAGGGCAAAGAGAGACTATGAGTAAAGATTAGTGGGTAACACAAAAGGAACTCAAAAATCTTTTACAAACATAAAAAGTAAAAGGATAGTTAAAGGAATGGTGGAGTTGATTAGCAACAAAAAAGGAAATCTTGTGAAGGCAGAGGGCATGGTTGAGGTAATGAATGAGGACTTTATATCCGTCTCTACTGCAACCCATCCTCTCCCTTGCCTCCTCTGTCCCCATCTCCAACAACAAGGAGCTCGTGGACTTCTTTGTCATTAAGGTTGAGACCATCCGTTCAGCTGCCTTTGCCGCTTCTCTCCCTTCCCCTAATCCACTGTGCTAAAGTTCCCCCCTGCCCTAACTTACATATTCCTCTAGTTTCTCTCCTATGCCCTCTCCAAGCTCATCCTGTCCATGAGTCCCACCTCCTGCTCCCTTGACTCTGTTCCCTATTCCCAGTAAACTGCTGACAACACAACTTCCCTTCCTGGCCCCCATGTTAGCTGATATTGTTAAGGGTTCTCTCTCTTCAGGTTGAAACATAGAAAATAGGTGCAGGAGTAGGCCATTCAGCCCTTCGAGCCTGCACCACCATTCAATAAGATCTTGGCTGATCGTTCCTTCAGTACCCCTTTCCTGCTTTCTCTCCATACCCCTTGATCCCTTTAGCCGTAAGGGCCATATCTAACTCTTGAATATATCCAATGAACTGGCATCAACAACTCTGCGGCAGGGAATTCCACAGGTTAACAACTCTGAGTGAAGAAGTTTCTCCTCATCTCAGTCCTAAATGGCCTGCCCCTTATCCTAAGACTGTGTCCCCTGGTTCTGGACTTTCCCAACATCAGGAACTATCTCTCTCCCTTTCAAATCTGCCATCATCACTCCTCTCCTCAAAAAAAAAAGTCCTTAACCCCCTCCGTCCTAGCAAACTACCGCCCTACCTCCAACCTCCTTTCCTCTTCAGAGTCCTTAAACGTGCTGTCACCTACCAAATCCGTGCCCATCTTTCCAGGAATTCCATGTTGAATGCCTCCAATCCGGTTTCCACCCCTGCCACATTACAGAAACAGCTCTTATCAAAGTCACAAATGACATCCTATGTGACTGTGACGAAGGTAAACTATCCTTCCTCGTCTTTCTTGACTGATCTGCACGATTTACCACTCCTTTCTCCTCCAACGCCTCTCCTCCATCATTCAGCTGGGTGGGACTGCACTTGCCTGGTTCCATTCTTACCTATCCAGTGATAGCCAGAGAATCACCTGCAATGGCTTCTCTTTCCCCCCCACCCCCCCCCCCCCCACACACACTGTTAACTGTGGAGTCCCCATTGCCATTGTCTTCGGTCCCTGCCACCAACTCCACCCCTCTCCCCGGCAACTGTCTGAGGCAGAACCACACTGTTCGCAACCTTGACCCCGAGCTGAGCTACCGATCACGTATCCGCGACATCACTGAAATCGCCTATTCCACCTACGTAACATCGCACACTTCCGCCTCAGCTCATCGACTGCTGAAACCCTCATCCATGCCTTTGTTACCTCTAGATTTGACTATTCCAACTAATTCCTGGCCGACCTCCATTCTTCCACCCTCCATAAACTTAAGCTCATCCAAAACTCTACTGCCCATCTCCTAATTTGCTCCAAGTCCGATTCACCCAAATCCCTTGTGCTCACTGGCATTGGTTCCAGGTTAAACAATGCCTTGAATTTAAAATTCTCATCCTTGTTTTCAAATCCCTCCATGGTCTTGCCCCTCCCTATCTCTGTAACCTCCTCCAGCTCTACGTCCATCCGAGATCTCTGCACTCCTCCAATTCTGGCCTCATGCCCATCCCCTGATTTTAATCGCTCCACCATTGCCGACTGTGCCTTCAGCTGCCTGGACCCTAAGCTCTGGAATTACCCTTCTGCCTCTCTACCTCTCTTTTCTCCTTTAAGATGTTCCTTAAAACCTACCTCTTTGCTATAATATCTCCTAATGTGGCTTGGTGTCAAATTTTGTTACTGCTCCTATGCAGCACCTTGGGGCGATTTACTGCATTAAACACGCTACATAGATGCAAGTTGTTGTTATTTGTAAAGTATCACATAACAGACTTAGTCGTAAAATAGAAGCACATGGTATTCAAGAGACGGTGTTAACTTGGGAACGTAATTGGCTAAGAGATCGGAGGCAGAAAGCAGTGGTGAACGGATGTTTTTCTGACTGGAGAGAAATATGAAGTGGGGTCCAACAGGGATCATTATTAAAGAAAAAGAAAGACTTGGCTTTCTATAGCGCCTTTCATGACCACCGGACGTCTCAAAGCACTTTACAGCCAATGAAGTACAATGAAGAGTGTAGTCACTGTTATATATAACTGCGAGAAACCATCAACAGTAGGTCGGGGCTATAAAAGGAGCGGCGCGTGGAGGCCTGGGAGCAGCGTGGAGGCATGCCACTCCAAGGCACAGCGTGAGTTGGTGCAGGAGGGTGATGGCAGCGAAGAGTGACATCAGCGAGGTCCAGGAGCATAGGCAGAGGCAGCAGGAGCGGCGAGAGGGGCGAAGGAGCTGTGAGAGACTGGAGGGATGTGATCGGGGCCCAGGGAAGGCGTGAGTTCGGGGCCCAGGGGCAGCACGGGCCAGCCCACACTGCGATATGTGCGCGCACTAGGTCCGTGCAGCAGAGCTGGTCTCCAGTCGTCTTGGTTAATCCTTGCCACTGGACCAAGACCTAGCTCTGTCAAGCCCGTGTGGTGGCTGGTGTGCAACGGCCACCACACGTTAAAAAAATCCACGCACAGGCATCTTCCACCCTTCAACATGTAGTTCGCGATCCGGAATATTAGGTCCTTCATTGAAATACCTGTGAACTCATCCTTTTTTTTTGACATGGAAGCAAGTCATCCTCGTTTTGAGGGACTGCCTATGATGATGATGGATAATATATATAAATGACCTCGACTTGGGTATAGCAAGTACAATTTTGTAGTTTGCGGATAATCCAAAACGTGGCAACGTAGTAATAGTAGCAGATATCAGGAGGGAATGGGCAGACACATGGCAGATCCAACTTAATGTGGGTATGAAGTGATGCACTTTAGGAGAAACAACATGGAATCTAAATGGTAATATTTTGAGGGGGTGGAAGAGCAGAGGGACCTGGGGGTGCATTCACACACCATTGAAGATGGCGGGGCAAGGAGATAAGGCAGTTAAGAAAGCATATGAGATATTTGGCTATGTAAATGAGAGCATTGAATACAAAAACGAGGAAGTCATGCTAAACATTTACATGTTGGGCCCCAGCTGGAGTATTGTATCCAATTCTGGGCATCGCACTTTAGGAAGGATAGCAAGGCCTTGGAGCGGGTACAGAGGAGGTTTACCAGGATGGTGCCAGGGACGAGGGGCTTCAGTTATGTGGGGAGACTGGAGAAGCTGGGAGTGTTCTCCTTAGGGCAGAGAAGATTAAGGGGAGACCCTAATAGAGGTGCTCAAAATTATGAGGGGTTTTGACAGCAAGTAAAGAGAAACGTTTTCCTCTGGTGTTTGGGTCGGTAACCAGAGTTCACAGTTAAAATAACTGACAAAAGAACCAGAGGGGGAATGGGAATATTTTTCACACACTACTTGAAAGGGAGTAGAATCAAATTCAATTGAAACTTTCAAAAGGCAATTGGACATGTATTGGTAGAGAACTAATTTCTAGTGTTAAGGGGAAAAAGCTGGGGTGTGTGTCTAAATTGGACAGCTCTTTCAAAGAGCCAGCACAGGCACGATGGGCCTAATGTCCCTCTTCTGTGCTATAAAATTCTATAATTCTAAGTTTGTCAGATATGATGTGCCTTTAATAAACCCATGCTGGCTGACATTTATTTACCCATGTTTATCTTGTCCTGAATTATGGTCTCGAAGAGTTTCTCCACCACCGACGTTAGGCTGCCTGGCCTGTTCTTGACGGGTTTATCCCCTTCCCCTTCGTTGAACAGAGTGTAACATTTGCAGTCCTGTGGTACCACTCTCAATGATTGGAAGATTAGCCAGAGCCTCCACTATTTCCACCCGAGGATGCATCCCATCCGGACTGGGTAACTTCCCTACTGTGAACGCTACCAACCTTTTACAGTACCTCTTTATCTATTTTCATCCTATCCAATGTTTTTACCACCATCTCCTTTACTGTGACATTGGTCGCATCCTCTTCTCTACTGAAGGTAGATGCAAGTACCCTGTACCCAGTTAGTACCTCAGCCTGCCCTCTGCCTCCACAAGAAGATCTCCATTTTAGTCCCTAATTGGACCCACCCTTCCTTTGACTACACTTCTACTATTTGTGTTCTCTTTAATGTTTCCCGCTAATCTGTTCTCATTTGTGTTGTATAATAAGTTGTTTCTGGATATGTCTTCCATAGGGAAAATTTCCAGATCAGGACACAGCAGAAGATGGTTATCATGGTGTCTCCCCTGTAAATGCATTCCCACCGCAGAATAACTATGGTAAGAATGCACCACCTTGCCCGTTGTCTCTGCAGGGCACTGTTACCCCATTTCGACCTCTTGTAAAATCTCCTCAAACCCATCTTTCGCTCATCTCTCCCAACCTGACCACCCTGACTTGTTGCTAGTTTTTTCATCCATGACACCAACCCCCCCCCCCCCAAATAAAATACTGTGGGACATTTTCTAAATGAAATGTAGGTTGTTGTAATAAATAAGAACATAATAAATAGGAGCAGGAGTCGGCCATTCGGCCCCTCAAGCCTGCCCCGCCATTCAATAAGATCATGGCTGATCTGATCATGGACTCAGCTCCACTTCCCTGCCCACTCCCCATAACCCTTCACTCCCTTATCGCTCAAAAATCTGTCTGTCTCCGCCTTAAATATATTCAGTGACCCAGCCTCCACAGCTCTCTCGGGCAGGGAATTCCATGGATTTACTACCCTCTGAGAGAAGAAATTCCTCCTCAAGCCAGTTCTAAATGGGCGATCCCGTATTCTGAGCCAGTGCTCCCTAGTTCTAGATTCCCCCACATCCTCTCTGCATCTACCTTGTTGAGCCCCCTCAATATATTACCTCACATTCTTCTAAACTCCGATGAGTATAGGTCTAACCTACTCAACCTTTCTTCATAAGTCAAACCCTTCATCCCAGGAATCAACCTAGTGAACCTTTTCTGAACTGCCTCCAATGCAAGTATATCCTCCTTTAAATACGGAGACCAAAACTGTACGCAGTACTCCAGGTGTGGCCTCACCAATACCCTGTACAGTTGTAGCAGGACTTCTCTTCTTTTATACTCTATCCCCCTTGCAATAAAGGCCAACAGTCCATTTGGCTTCCTGATTACTTGCTGTACCTGCATACAGGTGCAGCGTCGGGACCGAGGCCGTTCCGGATTCCGGGCTTTTCTGGATTTTCAATTGTCTTTCTGACGTCACGAATCCGGAAATACCCGAGCCCAGGTTCAGGTACTTCCGGATTTTGGAACGTCAGAAAGTGGGGTGGGCCCCGCCGAGATGATTATGGATTCCGGACAACCTTGCCACCGATCATTCCGGAACATTTCGGATTCCTGAATTCCGGATGTTCGACGCTGCACCTGTACTAACTTTTTGTGTTTTAAGCAAGTAAATGCATTGGTTCCAAACAGGTTTGTAATGACATTGTACACTGCATACAGCGGGTAACTTTGCCTGGAGGCACAATGGGTATTTTTTATCAGGGTATGAGATCACACGGTATGATTAGAGTTTAATGATCATGAAAAATGAAGGATTGATGTAACTGGAAGGTCTTCACATTTTCCAGGGTTCTCAGCGGCAGATTTATTGAAACGTAGAGTTTGAAGGTAATTTGTTATTTGTGCTAAAGCAGCGGTTTGTTTGTGCCTTGCTTCAGGCCTCTACGATATGCTGGGAAATGTGTGGGAATGGACGGACTCCGAATACTCTGCACCAGGCCGCTCGCTAAAGGTTGATTCGCAGAAAATGTACACCCTGCGTGGATCCTCCTGGATTGATAGTGTAGATGGATTGGTCAATCATAAAGCACGGGTTACCAGCCGGTAAAACTCCCCATTCATTGCAGTATTGCTCTCTGCAGTTATTTTGTATTTTGGCTTCTTGCTTTTTACCCTCCTTTTTCCTTCAAATTTCATGCTCTTTTTTTCAAAAAGTTGCTGACTGGGGATTGTTTCGTGAGCACTGACCATCCTCCGTTACCGTACCGAATGTGAGCCTTGGCGGAATGGTTTGATGGGCTGTTACAGCAGAGCTTTGCCTGCATTTCCAGCACAGAACGAAGGCACAAACACTCCCAAATTCATTTCCATTTTCCTTACACTTCTTGAGCCAATTGTAACATCTCAAATGCGCTTCTGGCTGAAATGAGCTAGCTCAGCACATTCAAGACCACATTTCGGACCTTGGTCAAACACAGGAACTTCCTGTTGTGTGTGGCTCAGCTATTTGTTGCCCGTGCTTCAGTGCCTCTGGCCTTACTTAATTAATTATCTGATTTGGCCGGCAGTTATTGCCCATCCCTTGAGAAGGTGGTGGTGAGCCGCCGCCTTGAACCGCTGCAGTCCGTGTGGTGAAGGTGCTCCCACAGTGCTGTTAGGGAGGAAGGTACAGGATTTTGACCCAGCAACGATGAAGGAACGGCCGATATATTTCCAAGTCAGGATGATGTGTGACTTGGAGGGGAACTGGGAGGTGGTGGTGTTCCCGTGCATCTGCTGCCCTTGTCCTTCGAGGTGGTAGAGGTTGTGGGTTTGGGAGATGCAGCCGAAGAAGCCTTGGCGAGTTACTGCAGTGCATCTTGTAGATGGTACACACTGCAGCCATGGTGCGCCGGTGGTGGAGGGAGTGAATGTTGAAGGGTGTGGATGGAGTGTCAGTCAAGCGGGCTGCTTTGTCCTGGATGCTATCAAGCTTCTCGAGTGTTGTTGGAGCTGCGCTCATCCAGGCAAGTGGAGAGTATTCCATCACACTCCTGACTTGTGCCTTGTAGATGGTGGAAAGGCTTTGGGGAGTCGGGAGGTGAGACACTTGCCGCAGCATACCGAGCCTCTGAGCTTTCTAGTAATACAGCATATCCCCTTGCCCAGTGTGAGCAATATTGTAGGAGGTCTCACCAACCTACGGCAGTGGCACTTAGCAGCAATTTCCAATATAAGTTCCTGTGTTTGGATTTATAATGGGATCTGTCCATGTAAACCTCCTGCCACGGAGGCACTGCAGCACCAGCACTGGCGACATCCCTTATAAACCTGGACATAGCAACTCATAATGGAAATATCAAAATAAGACTGAATTTTTATGATTGGCGGCAATACTGGCCATTTACACAGAGCACAAACTCTGCTGCCCCTTCAGTGAGAAGTTGCTGAGAATGGAATGCTCGGAAAATATCTTCAGTCGACGGGGTCTGTCTTATCTTTGGTAACCTTGCGTAGGCAGGAAGATGGAGGCAATATACACTGGAGACAGAGAGTTGTTGGAGTGGTGAAGGTAGGGCTGAGAAAGGACTGAAGGACTGCCTCCGAAATTAAAGGGGTTGAAGTGTGGAAGTGAAGGGTTTGCAGCCTGAGAAGAAGTGGGCGAGCCTACCTCAGGAAGAAAGAACTGTTTATACAGCACCTTTCACGCCCTCCGGACATCCCAATTGGCTTCTCAGCCAATGAAGTACTTTTGAAGTGTAGCAGTTAATATCATTAAACATGGCAGCCAATTTGCACACAGCAAGGTTCCACCAATAGTAATGTGATAATGGGAAGATACTCTGCTTGAGGTGTTGGTTAAAGGGTAAATATTAGCCAGGCACCAGGGATAACTCCCCTGCTCCTCTTCGAAATAGTGCCATGGGATCTTTTACACCCACCTGAAAGGGCAGCCGGGTTTAACATCTCACCTGAAGGGTGGCACTCCCTCAGTACTGACACTCAGTCTAGATTATGTGCTCAAGTCTCGAGTGGGGTTTGAACCCTCGACCATCTGACTCGGGTGTGAGTGCTACCTAGTGAACCACGGCTGACACCTGACATTGAACTCATTGGCGATCTCTTCCCACTGCCTCATGACCAACTGCCCGCAGGCTTCCTGGGCTTTAGAGGATCTCCCTCCTCCTCTCCACTCCTTGCATCTAGGCCACCAGTGCAGCATCCTTGTCAGCGCTCTCCGAGCTCCAGCATTTTCAATGAAAAGTAGCACAAATTATTCCAGCCAGAATGCACCTCCTCTTTTAAGAGGTGCTGGCTGCCTTTAAGTCCTCCCAATATCAGGATCCACATGAGAGGGGCGCATCCAATGATTAGCGTGGATAACATGCACAAGTCATTTTAATGAGTGGATTTGAGGTGCTGCCTGAAATGCTATCCCAGGCACAGGTTAGCCCCAGTCAGCAGCCGATTGTACTCCGTGTTCCCAACTGCCCAATGCACCGAAATTGCATCAAACAGTAAAAACTGAAAAGTAGCAGAAAGGTAATTTTCTGTGATTGTTTGTAGAATGGGAAACACTCCAGACTCGGCTTCCGATAACCTGGGCTTTCGATGTGCTGCAAGCGAAGTTCCATCTCAGCAAGAACACACACGGAATATTAAAATTGAACTCTAAAACAAAACCGAACAGCAATAATTGTGAAGAATGCGGAGAAGGACCAGAATAATATAGCTGTGTACAGTTTGATTATGTTTCTCCTGATGTGGCATTACTCATGTTTTTTTATAATCTTATGAAGTGAATTAAAATTGAAAATTACCTCACAAAATAGAGCTTTGTATCTTTAATGTGGGAGTCAGGGGGAAAACTCTCCACTGGCTGGAGTCATACCTAGCACAAAGGAAGATGGTTGTGATGGTTGGAGGCCAATCATCTCAGATCCAGGACATCGCTGCAGGAGTTCCTCAGGGCAGTGTCCTAGGCCCAACCATCTTCAGCTGCTTCATCACTGACCTTTCCTCCATCATAAGGTCAGAAGTGGGGATGTTCGCTGATGGCTGCACAGTGCTCAGTTCCATTCGCAACTCCTCAGATAATGAAGCAGTTCATGTCCACATGCAGCAAGACCTGGACAACATTCAGGCTTGGGCTGATAAGTGGCAAGTAACATTCGCACCACACAAGTGCCAGGCAATGACCATCTCCAACAAGCGAGAGTCTAACCACCGCCCCTTGACATTCAACAGCATTACCATCACCAAATCCCCCACCATCAACATCCTGGGGGTCACCAATGACCAGAAACTGCACTGCAGCAACTCACCAACCCACGACCTCTACCGCCTTGAAAGACAAGGGCAGCAGGCGCATGGGAACAGCACCACCTCCAAGTTCCCCTCCAAGCCACACACCATCCTGACTTGGAAGTGTATCACTGTTCCTTCATCGTCACTGAGTCAAAATCCTGGAACTTCCTCCCTAACAGCACTGGGAGCATCTTCACCACACGGACTGCAGCGGTTCAAGAAGGCAGCTCACCACCACCTTCTCAAGGGCAATTAGGGATGGGCAATAAATGCCGGCCTTGCCAGCGACGCCCACATCCCAGAACGAATAAAAAAAAATGTGCTGGTTTTGTAGGTGATAAATGCTGTAATATTTGAGAAAAACAATGCTAAGCAGAAACAAAATTCGATAACCTGAAAGATCATTCTATTTTGTAAGCTGTTGCATCAGATTTGTATCCATTCCGGTTTGTGCTGTTAGACAGGTTTGAGATGCAACGATAACCCAGTGAATATAATCCTAATGCAGCCCCCGAGCCCTGCACATCTGGGGCACAGCCTTGGCTCTGACTCCCCCAATCCACGGGAGATAAATGGCCGCACTGCATTGCTCTCATTGCACACTGTCCCATTATTTAACGGTAAATTTATCCCACTGTATTCCCCAGCCCCTCATTCAATGAGTCGGTATACAGTACGTGCAACCCCCCAACTTGTCCAGAACAGCAGTACCCACAGCGTGGCTTATCCTATCAGTGAGAGCTTGACCAACAGAACTTTGTGCATTTATTGATAACTTCCCTCGGTTATTGATAACTTCTCCTGGTTATTGATAACTTGCCTGTCAGAATATTACTCGTTAACCATTTCCCCATGACCATGCCTGTGTACAGCAAGTTAAAGTGACATGCCGGCTGGGCCTGCAGGTTAGAGGCGAGCCAGACACTTACAGGTAAGAAAGCCGACACATTCCAGAGGAAATGAACAGCCTGCACTGCGTGCCTGCAGCCCAAGGCAGCCGAATAGTACAGAGAGCATTCTCCATCCCAAGGTTAGAGCTCTCGAGACAGCCGGAAGTCTGTTGCCTTGACGACAGCCTACAAAGGTTGGGTCTAATCACCTTGAAGTCCGTGGGGAAAGCAGGTTGTATTCCTTGCTTGTCATTTCATGTCATCCTGTAGAACAATATTTTAGTTAGTCACTGTTTAAAATCTTGTTATTTAAATCACTCTGGCCCGAACCACGCGGATGTCATTGTTGAAAGATGAACAACCTGCATTGCAACAGTCACTACAGCAAGAAATCCTCTAGCATCGCCCAGATATTGATAACTCGCTCAGTTACTGACAATAGAATTAGAAATTTACAGCACAGAAGGAGGCCATATCGCCCCATCGTGTCCGCGCCGGCCGACCAAGAGCAATCCAGCCTAATCCCACTTTCCAGCTCTGGGTCCGTAGCCCTGTAGGTTACGGCACTTCAGGTGCACATCCAAGTATTTTTTAAATGTGGTGAGAGTTTCTGCCTCTACCACCCTTTCAGGCAGTGAGTTCCAGACCCCACCAACCTCTGGGTGAAGAAATTCCCCCTCAAATCCTCTTTAAACCTCCCCCCAATTACTTTAAATCTATGCCCCCTGGTTGTTGATCCCTCTGCCGAGGGAAACGGGTCCTTCCTATCGACTCTATCCAGGCCCCTCATAATTTTATACACCTCAATTGGTCTCCCCTCAGCCACCTCTATTCCAAAGAAAACACCCAGCATCTCCAATCTTCATAGCCAAAATTCTCCAGTCCAGGCAACATTCTTGTAAATCTCTTCTGCACCCTTTCCAGTGAAATCACATCTTTCCTGTAATGTGGTGACCAGAACTGTACACAGTACTCCAGCTGCGGCCTAACCAGTGTTTTATACAGTTCAAGCATAACCTCCCTGCTCTTGTATTCCATGTCTCAGCTAATAAAGGCAAGTATTCCATATGCCTTCTTAACCACTTTATCTACCTGGCTTGCTACTTCCAGGGATCTGTGGACATGCACTCCAAGGTCCCTTTGTTCCTCTACACTTTTCAGTGTCATACCATTTAATGTGTATTCCCTTTCCTTGTTAGCCCTCCCCAAATGCATTACCTCACACTTATCCGGATTGAATTCCATTTGCCACTGTTCTGCCTACCTGACCAGTTGATTGATATCTTCCTGCAGTCCGCAGCTTCTTCATTATCAACAACACAGCCTATTTTTGTGTCATCTTCAAACTTCTTAATCATAGCCCCAACATTCAAGTCCAAGTCATTGATATATACCACAAAAAGCAGGAGCCCCAGCACTGAGCCCTGCGGAACCCCACTGGATACAGCCCTCCAGTCACAAAAACACCCATCAACCACTATCCTTTGCTTCCTGCCTGCGAGTCAAATTTGGATCCAACTTGCCACTTTGCCCTGGATCCCATGGGTTATTACTTTTGTGACCAGTCTACCATGTGGGACCTTATCAAAAGCTTTGCTAAAACCCATATACACTACATTGTACGCACTGCCCTCATCGACCCTCCTGGTTACCTCCTCAAAAAATTCAATCAAGTTAGTCAGACACGAGCTTCCCTTAACAAATCCATGCTGACTGTCCTTGATTAATCCATGTCTTTCCAAATGAAGATTTATCCTGTCCTTCAGGAATTTTTCCAATAATTTTCCCACCACTGAGGTTCGGCTGACTGGCCTGTAATTACTCGGTCTATTCCTTTCTCCCTTTTTAAACAAAGGTACAACATTAGCAGTCCTCCAGCCTCTGACACCATGCCTATAGCCACTGGGAACTAGAAAATGATGGTCAGAACCTCTGCTATTCCCTCTTTTGCTTCTATTAACAGCCGAGGGACTTATCCACTCGCCCCCAGTTATCGCTAATGCCCCCAGTTATCACTAACACTCCCAAATATTGATAACTCCCTCAAATATCGCTACATCGCCCAGTTACTGATAACGCTCCCAATTATTGATGATGCCCCCAGCTATTGCTGGCTGGCCGAGTTATTGATAAATGGACCATTGTATTTATAACTCCCCCATTTTATTCTCCATCTCTTTCTCACTCCTCTTTACCTCACCCCCACCAAAATGTTGAACATTGAATTTCAAAATGCGAACCAGAAGATCAGTTCCTGAGTCTAGATCCCCATAGACCCCTCGATCCCATACTCCCCTAGACCCATGCTCTATATTCCCTTAAATATTTAATTTTTCTTTAAAATCTTGGTTTCATTACATTTCTATCCTACATTTGAATCTTGGGTAAAATCACTCCCAGATTATCTAAAGCTATAGGCCCTGATCCTATCTGGGCAACGCACTGGGAGAGGAGCGTCCAATATCACGCGGGAAACCCGGAAGTATGTTAAGCGTATCTGTTAGTGGCTTTTTAACGCAGCCACTCCATTATCATTTTACTTCTGGGTTTCCCGTCCAATCAGCGGCAGCGAGCGCGATGAGGACCCGGACAACACGATCTGAACCCCAGTATTTAACGGGACAATCCAGAGATGCAACCTGGAGGTGCTGGGAGTTCCGGAGCAGAATGGAGGAAGGTGAGGACTGGAAGCGAGGCGTGCAAAGGCTGCACCCGATTCAATGATGCTTCCCTGGATGTGCTGCTGGGGTCCATGAGGAGCTGCAGGGAGATACTGTTCCCCAACAATGGGAGGCAGAAACCTGGGCTGAGACCAAGAAGAGGTGGTTGGAGGTGGCAGAGGAGGTGAGCAGCAGGAGTGTAATGCCACGCTCCTGGATACAGTGCAGGAAGAAGCTTAATGACCTAAGCATGAAGGAAAGGTGAGTATAGCAGCACATTCACCTACATCCTGCTGAGCGCATCAACCCACCCCCTCACTCTGCCTTCTCGAGCTGCTCCATCACATCAGTCCTCACACCCACGCACCCTGCAAGTGCACCAATCCCTCTGTGTTTATGCACTTCCTCACATCCCCATCTATCCATCCATCATTGACACCCTCATCTTTATACAAGTTTATGCCTCTCCCTGACAGCCTCCCTCACCAAATGCACTGCACCCATTGGTTGAACACATGCCATTACACTCACTCATAGGTCTATTCTTTCCCCCTTGCTGGAGAAGAGTCCCTGACCACTATGTGTGCAGGAAGTGTATCCAGCAGCAGCTCCTGTCAGACCGCATTGATGCACTGGAGCTGCGCATGGATTCTCTCTGGAGAATCCACGATGCTGAGGATGTCTTGAATAGCACGCTTAGTGAGTTGGTCACACCGCAGGTAAAGGTTACACAGGCAGATAGGGAATGAGTGACCATCAGGCAGAGCAGGAATAGGAGAAGGTAGTGCAGGAGTCCCCTGCAGTCATCTCCCTCCAAAACAGATATACCATTTTGAATACTGTTGGGGGAGATGGCTCATCAGGGGAAGGCAGCAGCAACTAAGTTCATGGCACCATGAGTGGCTCTGCTGCACAGGAGGGCAGGAAAAAAAGAGTAGGAGAGCTATAGTAGTAGGGGATTCTATTGTAAGGGGAATAGATAGGCGTTTCTGTGGCCACAATCGAGACTCCAGGATGGTATGTTGCCTCCCTGGTGCTAGGGTCAGGGATGTCTTGGAGCGGCTGGAGAGCATTCTAGAGGAGGAGGGTAAACAGCCAGTCGTTGTGGTGCATATAGATACCAACGATATAGGTAAAAAAAACTGGATGAGGTCCTACAAGATGAATTTAGGGAGCTAGGAGTTAAATTAAAAAGTAGGACCTCAAAGGTAGTAATCTCAGGATTGCTACCTGTGCCACGTGCAAGTCAGAGTAGGAATTGCAGGACAGCTAAGATGAATATGTGGCTTGAGGAATGGTGCAAGAGGGAGGGATTCAAATTACTGGGACATTGGAACCGGTTCTGGGGGAGGTGGGACCATACAAACCAGATGGTTTGCACCTGGACAGGACCGGAACCAATGTCCTAGGGGGAATGTTTGCTAGTGCTGTTGGGGAGGGCTTAAACTAATATGGCAGGGGGATGGGAATCTATGCAGGGAGACAGAGGGAAGTAAAATGGGGGCAGAAGCAAAAGGTAGAAAGGAGATAAGGAAAAGTGGAGGGCAGAGAAATCAAAGGCAACAATCAAAAAGGGCCACATTACAACATAATTCTAAAAAGACAACTTGTTAAAAAAACAAGCCTGAAGGCTCTGTGTCTCAATGCGAGGAGCATTCGTAATAAGGTGGATTAATTAACTGCACAGATAGCTGTTAATGGATATGATGTAATTGGGATTATCGAGACATGGCTCCAGGGGGACCAAGGCTGGGAACTCAACATCCAGGGGTATTCAATATTCAGGAAGGATAGACAGAAAGGAAAAGGAGGTGGGGTAGCATTGCTGGTTAAAGAGGAGATTAACACAATAGTAAGGAAGGACATTAGCTTGGATGATGTGGAAACTGTATGGGTAGAGCTGCGGAATACCAAAGGGTAGAAAACGCTAGTGGGAGTTGTGTACAGACCACCAAACAGTAGTAGTGAGGTGGGGGATGGCATTAAACAGGAAATTAGTGATGCGTGCAATAAAGGTACAGCAGTTATCATGGGTGACTTTAATGGGCTAACCAAATTGGTACCAATATGGTGGAGGAAGATTTCCTGGAGTGTATAAGGGATGGTTTTCGAGACCAATATGTCGAGGAACCAACGAGAGAGCTGACCATCCTAGACTGAGTGTTGTGTAATGAGAAAGGATTAATTAGCAGTCTTGTTGTGTGAGGCCCCTTGGGGAAGAGTGACCATAATATGGTAGAATTCTTCATTAAGATGGAAAGTGGCACAGTTAATTCAGAGACTAGGCTCCTGAACTTAAGGAAAGGTAACTTCGATGGTATGACACGTGAATTGGCTAGGTTAGACTGGCAAATGATAGTTAAAGAGTTGACGATGGATAGGCAATGGCAGACAGTAAAGATCACATGAATGAACTTCAACAATTGTACATCCCTGTCTGGCATAAAAATAAAACGGGGAAGGTGCCTCAACCGTGGCTAACAAGGGAAATTAGAGATAGTGTTAATTCCAAGGAAGAGGCATATAAATTGGCCAAAAAAACCAGCAAACCTGAGAACTGGGAGAAATTTAGAATTCAGCAGAGGAGGACAAAGGGTTTAATTAGGAGCGGGAAATAGAATATGAGAGTAAGCTTGCAGGGAACATAAAAACTGACTTGCAAAAGCTTCTATAGATATGTGAAGAGAAAAAGATTAGTGAAGACAAATGTAGGTTCCTTGCAGCCAGAATCAGGTGAATTTATAATGGGGAACAAAGAAATGACAGACCAATTGAACTAATACTTTGGTTCTGTCTTCACTAAAGAAGGCACAAATAACCTTCTGGAAATACTAGGGGACCGAGGGTCTAGCGAGAAGGAGGAACTAAAAGAAATCCTTATTAGTCAGGAAATTGTGTTTGGGAAATTGATGAGATTAAACACGGATAAATCCCCAGGGCTTGATAGTCTGCATCCCAGAGTACTTAAGGAAGTGGCCCTAGAAATAATGGATGCATTAGTGGTCATTTTCCGACATTCTATAGACTCTGGATCAGTTCCTATGGATTGGAGGGTAGCTAATGTAACCCCACTTTTTAAAAAAGGAGGGAGAGAGAAACCAGAGAATTATAGACCAGTTAGCCTGACATCGGTGGTGGGGAAAATGTTAGAATCAATTATTAAAGATGTAACAGCAGCGCATTTGGAAAGCAGTGACAGGATCGGTCCAAGTCAGCATGGATTTATGAAAGGGAAATCATGCTTGACAAATCTTCTAGAATTTTTTGAGTCTGTAACTGGTAGAGTGGACGAGGGAGAACCAGTGGATGTGGTGTACTTGGACTTTCAAAAGGCTTTTGACAAGGTCCCACACAAGAGATTAGTGTGCAAAATTAAAGCATATGGTATTGGGGGTAATGTATTGACGTGGATAGAGAACTGGTTGGCAGACAGGAAGCAAAGAGTAGGAATAAACAGGTCCTTTTCAGAATGGCAGGCAGTGACTAGTGGGGTACCGCAAGGTTCAGTGCTGGGACCCTTGGGGTACCGCAAGGTTCAATGCTGGGACCCCAGCTATTTACAATATGGATTAATGATTTGGACGAAGGAATTGAATGTAATATCTCCAGGTTTGCAGATGACACTAAGCTGGGTGGCAGTGTGAGCTGTGAGGAGGATGCTAAGAGGCTGCAGGGTGACTTGGACAAGTTAGGTGAGTGGGCAAATGCATGGCAGATGCAGTATAATGTGGATAAATGTGAGGTTGTCCACTTTGGTGGCAAAAATAGGAAGGCAGAATATTATCTGAATGGTGACAGATTGGGAAAAGGAGAGGTGCAATGAGACCTGGGTGTCATGGTACATCAGTCATTGAAAGTTGTCATGCAGCTACAGCAGGCGGTGAAGAAGGCAAATGGCATGTTGGCCTTCATAGCGAGAGGATTTGAGTATAGCAGCAGGGAGGTCTTACTGCATTTGTACAGGGCCTTGGTGAGGCCTCACCTGGAATATTGTGTACAGTTTTGGTCTCCTAATCTGAGGAAGGACATTCTTGCTATTGAGGGAGTGCCATTTCAAGAAAGACTGGATCGACTAGGCTTATATTCGCTGGAATTTAGAAGAATGAGAGGGGACCTCATAGAAACATATAAAATTCTGACAGGATTGGACTGATTTGATGCAGGAAGAATGTTCCTGATGTTGGGGAAGTCCAGAACCAGGGTTCACAGTCCAAGGATAAGGGGTAAGCCATTTAGGACCTAGATGAGAAACTTCTTCACTCAGAGAATTGTGAACCTGTGGAATTCTCTACCACAGAAAATTGTTGAGGCAGTTCGTTAGATATATTCAAAAGGGAGTTAGATATGGCCCTTACAGCGAAAGGGATTAGTGGGTATGGAGAGAAGGCGGGAGTGGGGTACTGGAGTGCATGATCAGCCATGATCATATTGAATGGTGGTGCAGTCTTGAAGGGCCGAATGGCCTACTCCTGCACCTATTTTCTATGTTTCTATGTTTCTATTATGAGGGAGAGGCAGAGAACCGCAGGTGGCCCTCCACAGATCTCACAACTCACAGATGCAGAGGAGAAGGTGCTGGCGAGCAGTGGAGTCTCAGCGTGCCTGGCCCTCGGAGATGGGGAGATGGGGGCCTCCCAGCTACCCGGGGACATGATTACATGTCAGACAGCCACATGTCATACGACATTCAGTCATGTTGACTTGATATCAATAGCAAGTGAAATATGATCCTGTTCAGAATGATAACTTCCAGAATTCTTACCTTGCTGGGCCTAATTCCTGTCTTTTATCTCCCACAGAGCCTTCACGCATGCAGCAGAAGTCAGTGGAGGTCACGGATGACAATTCTTCAGAGGAGCTGATTCCAATTGAGGGGGCACCATCACAGGAGTCGTGCGGACCATGCCCCAGCTCAGATATTTGCACCGATGGGACCAGCAAGGCAGATAGTTGGGTTTTCACCTGGTGACTCACACATCACAAGTGAGCAATACTCCTACGCCTATTTTCTATGTTTCTATGTTTCATATGCTTGTCCAACCTCCCCTTAAATGCATCGATACTATTTGCCTCAACCACTCCCTGTGGCAGCGAGTTCCACATTCTCACCACTCTCTGGGTAAAGAAGTTTCTCCTGAATTCCCCATTAGATTTCTTGGTGACTATCTTATATTGATGGCCTCTAGTTATGCTCTTCCTCACAAGTGGAAACATTCTCTCTGTATCCACTCTATCAAAACCTTTCATAATTTTAAAGACCTCTATTAGGTCACCCCTCAGCCTTCTTTCAAGAGAAAAGAGACCCAGCCTGTTCATCCTTTCCTGATATGTATACCCTCGCATTTCTGGTAACATGCTTGTAAATCTTCTCTACACCCTCTCCAGTGCCTCTATATCCTTTTATAATACGGCAACCAGAATGGTACACAGTACTCCAAATGTGGTCTAACCAGGTTTAGCATAACTTCCCTACTTTTCAATTCTATCCCTCTAGAAATAAACCCCAGTGCTTGGTTTGCTTTTTATGGCCTTGCTACTTTTAGTGATGTGTGTATTTGTATCCGAGATCCCTTTGTTCCCATACCCCACCCAGACTCACACCCTCCCAGTAATAAGTGACCTCCCTATTCTTCCTACCAAAATATAATACCTCACATTTATCTGTATTGAACTTCATTTGCCAATTATATGCCCATTCTGCAAGTTTATTCATGTCCTCCTATAATTTGTTGCAGTCGTCCTCATTATTGACTATCCCCCCAATTTGGTGTCATCTGCAAATTTAGAAATAGTGTTTTTGATTCCTGTGGCATTCCCAGGAGTGCGTGCAATCCCTGAGCAGGGGCTCGCAGACTCCAGGTGCCTCCTTAAATAGGATGACAAATACCCCAGCCTTGACCTCAGAGTGCTACTCTGATCCACAGTAAAGTGTTCTCCAGCACAGTGGTAGCAGTGAGAGGGATGATGTTAAAAGGGGACATTGAAGTGGGGACTCCACTCAAAGCGTCTCCACTTCCCACCCGTTGCCCCCCCATCCCTACACGTTGCCTCATGTTCCCCATGGCCGAGTCTGCCCCTGCACAGGTGCAGGTAGAGCAGTCTTTGGCGAGGTCCCCATGGGCTCCAAAACCCAGATTGCTGACCGATCACCACTTTCATCTGTGGCCTAACCAGTGTTTGATACAGTTCAATCATAACCTCCCTGCTCTTGTATTCTGTGCCTCGGCTAATAAAGAAAAATATCACCTTTATCTTCTTAACCACCTTATCTACCTGTCCTGCTACCTTCAGGGATCTATGGACATGCACTCCAAGGTCTTTCTGTTCCTCTACACTCTCAGTGTCCCACCATTCCAGGTCTGAGCAGATTGAGGATGTTGAACTGCCACAGTACGAATGCTTCATGACAACTCCCAACGAATCTGGCACAGACCTGCACGAACCTTTTCTGGTTGCACACCAGCTGCGCATTGATGGACGACTATCCCTTGCGGCTTATAAAAACTCCTGGTTGCTGTGGCGGTACTGGGATTGCCACATGTGTGCAGTCAGTGGCACCCTGTCCCTGTGGCGTATAACACCCATATTTTGCCCATTTTGGCACAAAATGGAAACTGATGTCCATTTTTAGGAAACATTGCCGAGCATTACTTTCCCCATGTGCTGAATGCCGGGAAAAAATAATACCGCCTGCCCACTTCTTTTGGGTGGAATCATCAGAATGGGCGAAATCAACGGCCATAATATCGCCCAGCGTTACTTTCCGCACGGATTTAACGCCGAGATTCAATATTAATGCCTGCCCACTTTTTTTTGTCGTAAAGAGCATATTTGCCAAAACTAGCGGCCATGAGATCATCCAGCGTCACTTTCACCACCTCGCACAAATATCACCCACAATATCGCCTGCCCCAAAAACCGCCCAGAAAAAGTGGAACTAACCGGAACTAATCACAGCGTTATGGACGCCATGTTCCAGATCACATGTCACATCCTTTAAAAGGCTGCTGTGCTTCAACCTCGGCGGAGTTCAGATGTACTCTGGAGGTCATTGGAGTTGATGTGAACATCTGTAAAAACATCTTGACCATGCTGTGACTGTTTGGAATTGAATAGGTGTCTTCGTCAGGACATTCCTTGTTTGTGACCAATCGGTGGAAAACAGAGAGCTATTGCAATGGGGCCTGTCCTTTTTCACCCTCTCTTGGTGACCAATTACATGCAGCAGACTCGAGATTGTTGAAGGTACGCTCCACAGCATTATGTGCCCAATGTAAGATGTGCCAGACTGATGAGCAGGACCAGACGTTACACCCCCCGCAAGTATAAGGAGAAGCGGTCTTACCTCGACTTGCCCAACACCACCTGCCTTCGGAGACTGCGCTTCCACAAAAAGGTATGCCAGCTCATCAGGGGAGATCTGCAGCCTGCCAGCACCATCAGTACTGCACTGTCCGTCGAGATCAAAGTCACCGCGGAACTGTCGTTCTACGCATCGGGTACTTTTCAGGCCACAGCTGGAGACATTTGCGGACTTTCTCAGCATGCCACACATCGCTGCATTAGACAGGTCACTGAAGCCCTGTATGCACACAGGAGGGACTTGATCAGCTTCCCTATGACCAGGGAGGCACAGAGTGAGAGGGCTCTCGGAGTCTTCAGAATTGCAAACTTCCCCAAGGTGCAGGGAGCAATAGACTGTACGCACATCGCAATGTGGGCACCTTTTCAGGATGCAGATGTTTTCAGGAACCACAAGGGATTCCACTCCCTGAATGTCCAACTCATTGTCGACCAGTAGCAAATTAAACTGGCAGTGAATGCTCAATTTCCGGGCAGTATCCATGATGCTCACATCCTGCGTGAGAGCACTGTATTTGACTTGTTTAACAATCAGCCACAAGGTCAATGCTGGATGCTTGGTGACAAAGGATATGGCCTCGCCACCTGGCTGATGATCCCCCTGCATGACACCCACACTGAAGCCAAGAGGCGATACAACGAGAGCCACAGAGCCACTTGCAATATCGTGGAGAAAACCATTGAAGTGCTGAAGCAATGCTTTAGATGCCTGGACCACTCAGGATGCGAGCTCCAATACCACCCTGAGCAGGTAGCTCAATTCGTGGTGGTGTGCTCCATCAGGAGGGGCCAAGAATTGCCTGATGAGTCTGACAGTCCACCTCACCAGAGAGAGGAAGAGGAGGATGAGGAGGCGGACGCTGACATTGACCCAGACAATCAGGCTGACACTGAAGCCATGCCCCCGCCCCCCTGCAGACCGCATGAATGAGCCCATGGTGGCATGATTGCTGCAAGAGCCTTACGTCAGGAGCTCATCAATTATCGCTTTACTTGAAAGAACGTTGGTGTTATTTACAGGCTGATACACTGCTGGGTGTGCAGGTCATACATCAATGGTGGGCATCACCTTGGTGACAATTAAAGTTTAAGTTGATTGAAGTAAAGTGTGATTATACCCTTTGATGTTAAGGAATCACCAGCGTGTAACGGTGCAGCTATCTGAGCCAATGCGCTTCAAGGTTTTGTTAAATAAAAAACATTTAAACTGAACATTAGTCTGAAATCATCAGTATTTTTGTACAAACTATCCCTCCCCCCCACTCCTCCCCACCTCTACCCCTTCCCCTCCTGACTCCAAGCCACCTGGCCAAGGAGGTCCTCAGGCGATGCTTCATTGGGGGGGGAGGGGCGAGGGGGGAGTTGACGTCCAAAGGGAGAGGACGGTCCCGAGGTGGGAACGTGCTCCGAGCCAGAAGCAAGATGTTGCTGCTGATTCTCATGTGTGGTTGGCAATGGGGGTGCGGCACCTTGGGGTGCAGTATCACGCTCTGGGACCACTGGGAGTCCTCTGCCACCAGTGTTCCTGGCTACCAGCTCCAGGGCCTCCTCCATCCCTTCCATGTTATATCTTATTTGTTGGACAAAAACTCGATGCCAACTATGTTCTTGGTGCTTAGTAGGCTTTTTGCTGCTGGTGAATCTCCGTCGTTCCTCCCATAACAGCCAGACAAGCATACACCACACCCACATATGCTTTCAGTGCCTCTGAGCTCCGTCTCTCTCTGTCTCCTCTGCTGCGCATGTCATGATGACCCTTGACCTCCTGAATCGCGGGAATCAAATTGAGCGTTGCCATGTCATTGCTAAGGATGGCCACACTTTATGGGAGAAGGTCAAAAAGATTTTACGCTATCGCCCATTTACTATCGCTCCCGGTAATGCCCATTTTCAAAAATGTAAACTAGGTGTTTTGAGAATGGCCGAGAAGCTGGCGATCTGAAAATCCTTTTTTTACCACCCACACTGGAACTAACAGCCATTTTGGGGTGATAAGCACAAATGTGGAGGTTCTAGCCCTAAAACTTGAAGCCAATTACACAGATATGAGAGGCGAATTGGCTAAGGTAGATTGGGAAATTAGATTAAAAGGTATGACAGTAGATAAGGAGTAGCAAACATTTAAATAAATATTCCAAAATTCTCAACAAATATACATTCCATTGAGAAATAAAATCTTCATGGGAAAAGTGGTCCATCTGTGGTTAACTAAATAAGTTAAGGATAGTATTAGATTAAAAGAAGAGGCTTATAATATTGTGAAGAATAGTCATAAGCCTGAGGATTGAGAGAGCTTTAGAAACCAGCAAAGGGTGACCAAAAAATTGATAAAAAGGAAGAAAATAGAATATGAGAGAAAACAAGCAAGAAATATAAAACCAGATTGTACGAGCTTCTACAAGTCTGTAAAAAGGAAGAGAGTAGCAAAGGTAAGCGTTGGTTTCTTAGAGGCTGAGACAAGTGAAATTATAATAGGGAATAAGGAAATGGCAGAGACTTTAAACAAATATTTTGCATCTGTCTTCACAGTTAGAAGACACAAAAAGCAAACCTGAAATGGTGAGAAATCTAGGTGCTAATAAAAGTGAGGAACTTAAGATCAGTCAAAAAAAAAGTACTTGCGTAACAAATGGGACTACAAGCTGACAAATCCCCCCAACTGCCTATATCCTAGGGTTCTAAAAGAGGTGGCTGCAGCAATAGTGGATGCATTTTCATGATCTTCCAAAATTCCTAGATTCTAGAACGATCCCAGCGATTGGAAGATAGCAAATATAATTCCGCTATTCAAGAAAGGAGGGAGAGAGAAAACAGGGAACTACAGGCCAGTTAAGCCTGATATCAGTTGTCGGGAAAATGCTGGAACCCTTTATTCAGGAAGTGATAACAGGGCATTTCGAAAATCCTAACATGATTAGGCAGAGTCAACATGGTTTTATGCAAGGGAAACAGTGTTTAAGAGAGTTTCTTGAGGACGTAACTAGCAAGGTAGATAAAAGGGAACTTTCCTACTGTCGGAGAGTGGCGGCCAATTTGCACCCAATGGCCGCCATCAGCAAAATTCACCGAGTTGATTTTTCCAGCGGTCCCCACTTCCGCCCCACTGCTGCCGACCGTTCTATGTGCGTCATCAAAGAGCGCTACAAAAATCTGGGCCACCGAGCCATGCCCCTGACAGCTGTTTCTGTTGGTGCACTTTGCTTTCAGTGTGTGTGTGGCGCGGCAGTGCGGCGGCCATTCAAGGGGAGGGCGCACTGCTGCGGCCTCCATTTTTTTTTGTCGGCCGACTGCCAGGTCGGTCCGACAATTATGCCCCCCCCCCCGGGTTCGTCCGGGCCGCCAACAGGCAACTTGGCAACCCTCTTGGGTGCCAGGCCGCTGCTGATGACTGACAGCGACGGAGACTCGGTTCCGCCTCCACTTCCGCCCCTCTGGAGTGCTCACCACCGCACTTCCACCCCCAGTATGACCGACTTCCGGCCCGCTCCAAAATAAATGCCAAAGAGCTGAATTACGCGCAGGAGGCTACCTCACCCACCGCGGCGGGGAAAACACATCAGAAGCTGTAGGTGCGACCCGTTTTGGGCAGCGCTGAATTTCTACCCCACCCAGTGGATGTAGTGCATTTGGATTTCCAAAAGGCATTCAATCAGGTGCCACATTTAAGGTTGTTATGCAAGGCAAGGGCTCATGGGATTGGGGGTATTATGGAAAATGGAGAGTAGGGCTAAAGTGGTCATTTTCCGGTTGGCAGGCTGTAACTAGTGGGGTGCCGCAGGGATCAGTGCTGGGGCCTCAGCTATTTACAATTTAAATTAATGGCTTAGATGAAGGGACTGAGTGCAATGTATCCAAGTTTGCTGATGATACAAAGCTAGGTGGGACAGTAAGCTGTGATGAGGCCCCAAAGAGCCTGCAAAGGGATATAGAGTGGGCAATGAGGTGGCAGATGGAGTATAATTTTGGAAATTGTGAGGTTATTCACTTTGGTAGGACGAATAGAAAAACAGAATATTTTTTAAGTGGTGAGAAACTGTCCTCATACAGGAAACACGGAGCTTTAGCATGCAGGTACAGCAAGCAATTAGGAAGGCAAATGGTATGTCAGCCTTTAATGCCGGGGGTTGGAGCAAGGAAGACTTGTTACAATTGTACAGGGCTTTGCTGAGACCATACCTGGTGCACCAGGTTAATTCCTCAGATGAGAGGGTTGCCCTATGAAGAGAGATTGTGTAGATTGGGCCTATATTCTCTGGAAATTAGAAGAATGAGAGGTGATCTCATTGAAATATAGAAGATTTTGAGGGGGAGTGACAGGGCAGATGCTGAGAGTTTGTTTCCCTTGGCTAGAGAGTCTAGACCCAGGGGTCACAGTCTCAGGTCATTTAAGACCGAGTTTAGGAGGAATTTCTTCACTCAGAGGGTTGTGAATCTTTGTAATTCTCTACCCCAAAGGGCTGTGGATGCACAGTATATTCAAGGCTGAGATAGGTAGGATTTTGGACTCTAGGGGAATCAAGGGATATGGAGATCGGGCAGGAAAGTGGATTTGAGGTCGATGATCAGCCATGATCTTATTGAATGGTGGAGCAGGCTCGAGAGGCCATATGGTCTATTCCTGCTTTAATTCTTATGTTCTTATCTCTCCTCGTAACTTAATCCTTGGAGTCCGGGTACCATTCTGGTAAACCCACGCTACACTCCCTCCAAGGCCAATATATCCTCCCTCAGGTGTGGTGCCCAGAACTGCTCACAGTGCTCCAGGTGTGGTCTAACCAGGGCTTTGTACAGCTGTAGCATAACTTCTACCCCCTTGTATTCTAGTCCGCTAGATATAAAGGCCAGCATTCCATTAGCCTTTTTGATTATTGATTACTTGTCCTGACAATTTAATGATCTGTGTACAGGGACCCTTAAGTATCTTTGGACCTCCACTGTTTTGAGCTTTTTACCATTTAGAAAGTACCATGTTCTATCCTTTTAAGGTCCAAAATGGATGATCTCACATTTACCGATATTGAAATCCATTTGCTACAGTTTTGCCCATTCACTTAATCTATGAATATCTCTTTTATAACTCTGTGCTTCCATCTACACTGCTTACAATGCCACCTGTCGTCGCCAAACTTGTAAATGCATCTCTCTATCCCATCATGTCGTTAATAAATAGTGAATATTTGACGCCTCAACACAGATCCTTGTGGACACAACTCGTCACATCCTGCCAATTAGAGTGCCTATTCTTTGTCTCCTGCCGCTCAGGCAATCTCCGAACCAGGTCAATAATTCGCCCTCAATTGCATGAGCTTTAACTTTAGCTAACAGTCTCTGGGTTCCGCCAGGATCACTTGGCTCCATGACTCAATACAGTCATGGTCCAAACATGGACAAATAAGCTGAATTCTAGAGGTACGATGAGAGTCACCAAGGCAGCATTTGACCGAGTGTGGCATCAAGGAGCCCTAGTAAAATTAAAGTCAATGGGAATCGGCAGAAAACTCTCCACTGGCTGGACTCATACCTAACACAAAAGATGGATTGTGGTTGTTGGAGGTCAATCATCCCAGCCTCAGGACATCGCTGCAGGAGTTCCTCAGGGCAGTGTCCTAGGCCCAACCATCTTCAGCTGCTTCATCACTGACCTTCCCTCCATCATAAGGATGTTTGGCGACGACAGGTGGCATTGTAAGCAGTGTAGATGGAAGCACAGAGTGGGGATGTTTGCTGATGATTGCACAGTGTTCAGTTCCATTCACAACTCCTCAGATAATGAAGCAGTCCATGCCCACATGCAGCAAGACCTGGACGACATTCAGGCTTGGGCTGATAAGTGGCAAGTAACATTTGCACCACACAAGTGCCAGGCAATGACCATCTCCAACAAGCAAGAGTCTAACCACCGCCCCTTTACATTCAACGGCATTACCATCGCCGAATCCCCCACCATCAACATCCTGGGGGTCACCAGGCGAGTGTCTCACCTTCTGACTCCCCAAAGCTTTTCCACCATCTACAAGGCATAAGTCAGGAGTGTGATGGAATACTCTCCACTTGCCTGGATGAGTGCAGCTCCAACAACACTCAAGAAACCATCCAGGACAAAGCAGCCCGCTTGATTGGCACCCCATCCACCACCTTCAACATTCACTCCCTCCACCAGTGACGCACCATCTACAAGATGCACTGCAGCAATTCACCAAGGCTTCTTTGGCAGCACCTCCCAAACCTGTGACCTCTACCACCTAGAAGGACCAGGGCAGCAGGCACATGGGAACACCACCATCTCCATGTTCCCCTCACAAGTCACACACCATCCTGACTTGGAAATATATTGCCGTTCCTTCGTCGCTGGGTCAAAATCCTGGAACTCCCTCCCTAACAGCACTGTGGGAGCACCTTCACCACACAGACTGCAGCGGTTCAAGAAGGCGGCTCACCACCACCTTCTCAAGGGCAACTAGGGATCGGCAATAAACGCTAGCCTTACCAGCGACGCTCACATCCCTAGAATGAAGAAAATGCACTCATTCACCCCAAACATCTCAAATGACCCGTGAATGAATAAAAATAAGGCACACACACAGTCACACAGATCATCGCACGCATACAAACACACGCACAGAGAATCACGCATACAGATATATATCACCTTAGTAAGCGAGAAGAAATATTAGAAAGACTCCACACAGCCTCAAAATTGGTTTATTTTTCTGTTTATTCGGGTCTGAACAGGAAGAGGCTGCACTCCATACAAACAGCCAGCCATAGAGGCCATGCAATGAAAGCACGAATCGTGCACCAAAGGGCAGACCCTATCCATCCCCTGCACATCAGTGGGCTTTCTCCTTGGTTCCTTGCTGCACTGTTCTGTTTAAAGGCGAACTACCTTCACAGACTCAAAGGCAAAGTACGTCTCAGCAAGAAGTCAGTCTGTCGTTCCAGGACACTCCTGGACATCCTGACTTTATCTGGCAGGCCTTTTATATTATCTAGCAGTCTCATGCAATGTTTTACTTTGCAGCAGGCTCTGTTTACCATCCAGTGCTGTGATGGGGTGAGGGCCACTGGCTGTAACCCCCACCTGTCTGTTTCTCTCCAGGACGCTGACTGACCTGCTGAGTATGTGCAGCTTTTCACTTTTTGTGGGATTATAAACCGAAAGCTGCTGTTTACTTTGAGATGTTTCCAAATGCAAACTCGGATTTTCCGACAACAAATCTTTTAGCGTTTAGTAAAAGCCCAAAGCACCAACATTTCCCTGGCAGTTGCTTACTTGCATTTAACTTTGCCACGTGAGTAATGAGTCTCCATTTTAGCACAGATTTTAAGTGGTTGAGTTGAGAATAAGGCGTTTTTAATGTTACACACACGGAGCAGAATGGGACTGAAACAGAGCATGGATCGAGAGCGTCTAAAATTAAAGTGAGGGTCAGCCATGAACTCATTGAATGGCGGCACAGGCTCGAAGGGCCGAATGGCCTACTCCTGCACCTATTTTCTATGTTTCTATGTCCCAGAAAAAAATATGTCTAGAAAAAATGAGAGGTAACTGGGGGAAAGGGCAAAAGCTCACCAGAAATGGAGGAGTGGACGATTAAACAAGAGTGAGGCCAAGAGAGGAAAATAGGGATATATAAAGGGAGCATTGGAGAAAAAAAGAAAAGGGAGCTATTGAAAAAGTCTGCAACAACTTGCATTTATATAACGCCTTTAACATAGAAAAATGTCCCAAGGTGCTTCACAGAAACGCAATCAGACAAAAAATTGATACCGAGTCAAAGAAGATCATATTCAGAGGGGTGACTAAAGGCTTGGTCAAAGAGGTAGGTTTTCAGCAGAGTCTGAAAGGAGGGAAGAGAGGAGGAGAGGTTCCAGGAGGGAACTGCAGAGTTGTGGCCTCGATGGCTGAAGGCACGGCCGCCAATGGTGGAGCGATGGGAGTGGGGAAGCACAAGAGGCCAGAGTGGGAGTTAGTTGGTGTGGCCAGGGGCAGGGAGAGGGCCCTTAGGATGGGAGAGTTGAGTTAGAAAGGGCGGGGGGAGGGGAGGTCGACCTGTGTAGTGGCTGTCAGTTTGCATTGATGAGATAGAGCAGGCACTGTGAGCACAGTACCACTGGAACACCATCATAAAGGCAAGGACCCACACTGATACCCAGCTCTGCACCGAACACTCAGCTCCTCACACATGGCTGCCCTGGATATAATCGTGTTGCTGGGGTCACACTGGTGCTGGCTTTCTATAAGCATCAAATTAGCGATTGGTATTGATAAGGTTACAGAACCCAAAGAGGGAAGCGGGGGTCAGAGGTTATTGCCAGAGACTCACGATGGTTACGCTAAACTATTAGCAATAAATGAAGTGTATCTATTCCACCGGATATTCAGATGCACCATCGAAGTCTGAGCTCAGAGAAAACAGGACGGCTTTTGGAGAATTCTCAAACAAGGCTGCTCGGTTCTGCTGCAAACCTTTCTTCACCCAGTGTCCGTACACCTTAAAGGCACAGCCATCGATCACTTTACGAATCCCCTTAATAGCGTAAGGGTCTCGAATCAGAACCTGCTTGGTGACGGGCTTCGCTCGGCGGTAATTGTAATAAATGCGAACTGAGGCCAGGACAGTCCAGATGATAGTCTAGAAAACAGAATCCAAGAATCCAGAATAGTTATCCCTCGACATACTACACAAAACCCCTCCATTCTCTGCATCTCCTTCCATCCCTCCATTCATAAGAACAAATTAACATAAGAAATAGGAGCAGGAGTCGGCCATTCGGCCCCTCGAGCCTGCTCCACCATTCAATGAGATCATGGCTGATCTTCTACCTCAACTCCACTTGCTGCCCGATCCCCATATCCCTCGATTCCCTTAGTATCCAAAAATCTAACGATCTCTGTCTTGAATATACTCAAAGACTGAGCCTCCACAGCCCTCTGGGGTAGAGAATTCCAAAGATTCACCACCCTCTGAGTGAAGAAGTTTCTCCTCATCTCAGTCCTAAATGGCCGACCACTTATTCTGAGACTGTGATCCCTGGTTCTAGACTCCCCAGACAGAGGAAACATCCTCCGTGCATCTACCCTGTCAAGCCCTGTAAGAATTGTGTATGTTTCAATGAGATCACCTCTCATTCTTCTAAAATCTAGAGAATATCGGCCTAGTGTACTCAATCTCTCCTCATAGGTCAATCCCCCCATCCCAGGAATCAGTCTGGTGAACCTTCGTTGCACTCCCTCAATGGCAAGTATATCCTTCCTTAGGTAAGGAGACCAAAACTGTACACAATACTCCAGGTGCAGTCTCACCAGGGCCCTATATAATTGTAGTAAGAAGTCTTTATTCTTATACTCAAATCCTCTTGTGATAAAAGGCCAACATACCATTTGCTTTCTTAATTGCTTGCTGTACCTGCATGTTAACTTTCAGTGATTCCTGTACAGGGACACCTAGGTCCCTCTGAACACCAACATTTCCCAATCTCTCACCGTTTAAAAAATACTCTGCTTTTCTATTTTCCTACCAAAGTGGATAACTTCACATTTCTCCACATTATATTCCATTTGCCATGTTCTTGCCTATTCATTAGCACCCCACCAGTTACAGCCTGCCAACCCAAAAATGGCACGTTTATTCCTACTCTCTGATTTCTGTCCATTAACCAATCCTCAATCCATGCTAGTATATTATCCCCAATCCTATGAGCCCTAATTTTGTTCAATAACCTCTTGTGTGGCACCTTATCGAATGTCTTCTGAAAATCCAAATACACCACATCCACTGGTTCCCCCCTTATCTATTCTGCTAGTTACAACCTCAAAAAACTCTTAACAGATTTGTCAAACATGATTTCCCTTTCATAAAACCGTGTTGACTCTGCCCAATCCTATTATTATTTTCTACGTGTCCTGTTATCATGTCTTCAATAATAGATTCTAGCATTTTCCCGACTACTGATGTCTGGCTAACTGGTCTGTAGATTCCTGTTTTCTCTCCCCCTCCTTTCTTAAATAACGGGGTTACATTTGCTACCTTCCAATCTGCGGGAACCGTTCTAGAATCTATGGAATTCTGGAAGATGACAACCAATGCATTCAGTATCACACTATAGCCACCTCTTTCAAAACCCCATGATGAGGCTATCTCTGCACCTCCTTCAATCCCTCCCTCTCTGCACCTCCTTCAATCCTCCACACTGCACAGGGGCGGGGGGGGGAGGGGGGGGGAAATTGGCTAAACCCGGAAAGCGGGGGTGGGGACTGCGATGCACAATTAACCAGCGCCCGTTTAGTGCGTTGTGGGTAGCGAGGTAAATTCGTGCTGCCTGCTGCTTTCCACGATTGCTGTGTGCCGCCAGCACTGCCTGCCCTGTTCATTGGCTGCACGCAGCAGCAGGGATATCGCAATTGGCTAGCACTACTTAAAGGCAGCCTGCACCTCTTAAAGGGAAGGTACATTGTGGCTGCAAGAAATGTTGGGAGTCATTAGAAATCTGAATTGGTGCTGATACCTTGAGCAATGGCTGAACATGCGAGAGAGCGGGCACCAAGATTTTCAGACACCGCAGTGGAAGTCTTCGCGGGAGAGGTGAAAGGGAGGTGAGACATCCTGTATCTGCAAGGGGGCAGGAGGCAATGTTCCCTGTAAACCGCTCGGCTGCATGGTTGCTCAGCGCTCCAGGGACCCCGTGCAGCAGGTTTGCCGGCATTACAATGAGAAAAACCGTGCATGGGCGGTATTTTGAATGGCTGATGCAGCCCCTGGGGCTGTGCGGAACAAAACAAAATGACAGGGAACATCGGCAGGACGGCCTTCAGGTACTTGCTCAGGCGATGAGAAGAAGTAGTGCGGAGGTCAATGCCAGGAGTAGTGCAGGAAGAAGTTTAATGATCTCACACGCGTTGTCAAGGTGAGCGAGTTCATCTACCTACACGGTGGTTACATTACAACAGTGACTTCACATCAAAAGTACTTCACTGGCTGTGAAGGTGCCTTGAGACACCCTGATGATGTGAAAGGAGCTGTAGAAATGTAAGTTTGTTTTTTATTTCATTTATGAACGTCTCTTGTGATTGGGCATGGGTGTTCGGGGTCATTGGTCCTCAGAGTTCCAATCTGTTACCTGAGTCAATGGGAGGTCATTGGCAATTTACAGGCTGCAGTCTGGCACTAGCTCTGCTGATTTTGGGTGCTGCTGATGGTGAACATGCTCTGCCGTTATCGCCTCAAACTTTACCTTAAACTTCCTGTAGGGACTGAAATAGCGAACCTCCTCCACCACGTACTGTTGGAAGAATGGGTGTGCCAGGGCCTGATCCGCTGTGAAACGTTCCTCAGGCTTCACCACCAACAGGTGAGAGATCTGTTCATCACAAAAAGAAATGGATAATCATCGTATCACGCACTTCAATACGGCAGCAGTATCACTGCGCTGTAGTTTAAAGTCCTCCTCTCTCTTTACTCCATTCTCCAGCTGAAACTGATCTCAATCTACATCAATTAACCTCTGCCTTATTCTCCAATACGGCTGATGCTCTCTGCTCAGTTCCTGGTTTACCCTCTCAGGCAACGCATTCCAAATCCTAACCACTCGCTGCATAAAAAAGCTTTTCCTCATGTCGCCTTTGGTTCTTTTGGCAATCACCTTAAATCTGTGTTCTCTGGTTCTCGAACCTTCTGCCGATGAGAACAGTTTATCTCTATCTACTCTGTCCAGTACGACTGGAGCTCTCCTTCCCCACTGGTGACCTGGCCTCTGCTCCTCCTCCAACACGTGGTGAGTTCCATGGCTGTGACCCCCCTGACCTCCCACCCTGAACCCCAGTGAGCCACTGACTCTCCCAATGCCTGCCCCCAGCCAGGCCTCGGTCCACCTACCATCAAGGGCGCTACTCAGCGCTGAGCCTGCAGCCAATATCTCACCGTAGGCAACTAGGCCCAAACTGAAGTGCCTGGTCTTCAGTTATCTTGGACCCCCTTGCCACTGGACCAAGACCTTGCTCAGCTAAGCCCGTGTGGTAGCCTGTGTGCAGCGGCCACCCCACATTAAAGGAACTCATGCACAGGCATCTTCCACTCCTCTAACATGAAGTTTGGGACCTGGAACCTGGGACCTGAACAACTCCAGACTCATTTTAAGAATAGAAGCATGTCTCTCGATTCCGAGGGACTGCCTATGATGATGATAATGATGATGACTCTGTCCAGACCCCTCATGATTTTGAACACCTCTATTAAATCTCCTCTCCATCTTCTCTGTTCTAAGGAGAACAAGCCCTGATAGTACGCTCAAACAGGTTAATACGTGTCTGGGGAAATGGTGCAGGAGGGAGGGCTTCAGATTCTTGGGGCATTGGGACCAGTTCTGGGGCAGGACGGACCTGTCAAGGTGGGCGGCTTGCACCTCAACACAACTGGGATCAATGTCCTCACGGGAAGTTTAACTAGCGCTGTGGGGGAGGGTTTAAAGTAATTTGGCAGGGGGCTGGGCACCTGGATGAAACCTAAGACAGGAGAAACAAGGTGCACAGAGAAGTGGGAGAGGCCATTAGAGTAAAGAATGGTTCAGAAATGGGAGGCACCAAACAGGGGCAAATGCGAAGCAGTCTGAGATTGGTCTGGAGTGCCTGTACATAAATGCACGCAGCACGGTAAATAAAGTTGGTGAGCTGCAGACACAAGTCACCACATGGGACTGTGATATAGTGGCATTAACAGAGACCTGGCTCAAAGAAGGGGAGGATTGGGAACTTAATATTTCTGGGTACAAGATATTCAGGAAAGATAAGGAAGGAAAAAAAGAGGGGTGGCAGTACTGATGAAAGAAACTATTGTAGCACTGGAGAGGGATGGTGTAGTTGAGAGGTCAAAGACAGAATGTACTTGGTTAGAATTAAGGAACAATTGAGCTATTAGGCTACTGGGTGTATACTGTAGGCCACCAAACAGTGAGGAGGGGATAGAGGAATACATTCACAAGCAACGTTACAGAAAGGTGCAAGATCTACAGAGTAGTGATAATGAGGGACATCAATTATCCTAATATAGACGGGAATAGTTACAGTGTAAAGGGCAAAGAGAGGGAGGAATTCCTGAAATGTGTACAGAGAATACTTGATCAGTGTGTTTCCAGCCCAATGAGGGAGGGAGCAGTGCGGGATCTAGTTCTGGGGAATGAACTGGGGAAAGTGGAGTATGTTTCAGTGGGGGAGCATTTGGGGGAAACAATGATCATATCATTAGCTTCAGAATAGTTATAGAAAGGACAAGATACAATCAAGCGTAAAAATACTTAGCTGGGGGAGGGCTAACTTCAGAGAGTTGAAAAGGGATCTGGCCTAGGTGGATTGAAATCAAAGATTGATGGCAAAACTGTAACTGAGCAATGCGAGGCCTTCAAATAAGAGATGGTTCGAGTACAGAGTGGACACATTCCTTTGAGGGGGAAAGGAAGGGCATCCAAAGCTAGAGCTCCCTGGATGACTCAAGATATAGGGGTGAAAATGAGACAGAAAAAGACTTGTAACAATTGTAAGCTTAATAATACAGTTCAGAACCAAGCTGAATATAGAGGTGAGCTAAAAGAAAAGAATAAGAGAGGCAAAGAGAGAGTATGAGAATAGATTAATGCTTAACATAAAAGAGAATTCAAAAGTCTTTTATAAATGTATAAATACTAAAAGGGTAGTCAAAGTAAGGGTGGGGCCGATTAAGGACCAAAAAGGAGATCTTCTTGTGGAGGCAGAGACTGAGGTACAAAATGAGTACTTTGCATCTATCATCATTTGAGAACAAGCATTCTGTCAATGCAGCAGTAAAGGAAGAAGCAGTACTGATATTGGATTGGATAAAACAGATAACGTGGATGCACTTCAAAGGTTGGTCGTACTCAAAGTAGAAAAGTTATCCTCGATTACTGAGGGAAGTAAGGGTGGAATTTGGCCACAATCCTCCAACCCTCCTTGGATATGGGGGTGGTGCGAGAGATCGGGAGAATTGCCAATGTTAGAGATGTTTAAAAAAGGGGGAGGGGGGCAATCCCGGCAACTACAGGCCAGTCAGTCTAATGTCGGGAAACTTATAGAGACAATAATTGGGGGCAATGTTCAGTGGCATTTGGAAAAGTATGGGGTAATAAATGAAAGTCAGCAAGGATTTGTTAAAGGCAAATCATATTTGATTAAGTTGATCGAGTTCTTTAATGAATTAAAAGAAAGGGTTGATGAGGGAAGTACAGCTGACGTTGTGTATATGGACTTTCAAAAGGCGTTTGACAAAGTACCACATACTCGGCTTGTTAGCAAATTTAAAGCCGATGGGAATTAAAGGGGCAGTGGCAGCATGGATACACAGTTGGAGAGGGAGAGGAAAGTGATGAAGGGTTGTTTTTCAGACTGGAGAAACGTATGCAATGGTGTTTCCCAGGGGGCGGTATTAGGACCACTGCTCTTTTTGATACATATTAATGATCTGGACTTGGCTGCACAGGGCATAATTTCAGTTTGCAAAATGACACAAAACTCGGAAATGTAGTGAACAGTGAAGCGGATGGTACAGACTTCAGGAGGACATAGACAGACTGGTGACATGGGCGGGCATGTTGCAGGTGCAATTTAATGCAGATAAGTGTGAAGCGGTGCATTTTTGTAGGAAGAATGAGAAGCAATGTAAACTAAATTGTACAATTCTAAAGGGGGTGCAGGAAGTGAGAGACCTGGGGGTAAAAGTGCACCAATCATTGAAGGGTGAGAAGGCTGTTAAAAAAAACATATAAAACATATAAAACATAAAAAGCTTTATAAATAGAGAGATAGAGTATAAAAGGAAGTTATGTAAACCTTTCTAAAACACTGGTTAGGCCTCAGCTGGAGTACTGTGTTGTATTCTGGGCCCCACTTTAGGAAGGTGCCAAGGCCTTGGGGAGGGTGCAGAAAATATTTACTGGAAGGATTCCAGGGATGAGGGACTTCAGTCACGTGGAGAGACTGGAGAAGCTGGGGTTGTTCTCCTCAGAGCAGAGAAGGTTATGAGGCGATTTGATAGAGGTGTTCAAAATCATGAAAGATTTTAATAGAGTAAATCAGGAGAAATGGTTTCCAGTGGCAGGAGGGTTGGTCACCAGAGGACACAGGTTTAAGGAGATTGGCAAAAGAACCAGAGGTGACGTGAGGAAGCGTTTTTTTACACAGCGAGTTGTTGTGATCTGGAACGCGCTGCCTGAAAGGGCGGTGGGAGCAGGTTTAATAGTGACTTTCAAAAGGGAATTGGATAAATACGTGAAAGGAAAACATTTACAGGACCATGGGGAAAGAGCGGGGGAGGGGAATCATTGGAGAGCTCTACCAAAGAGCATGATGGGCCAAATGGCCTCCTTTGCTACTGCATCATTCTATGATTCCATTATTCTCTCTCTCTTGCCTGCATATCCTTCTCTCTCCTGTACATCCTTCTCTTTCTCTATATATATTTCTCTCTCATGTATGTCCCTCTTACTCTCTCCTACATGTCTCTCTCTCTCTTATCTCTTATCGTGGCCGGATCGCGGGAGTGCGTGGGGCTGATGGGGCTGGATCGAGGCTGCTGTCAGGGACCAGCTCACTGGCCTCAGTGCAGAGCCTGCAGCGACGGCCCGTCCCTTTAAGGGAGAGAAGGAGCCTCGGAACACGGCAGTGCTGCACACCCTCCGCCCTGCCTGCGTCCTGTCGTGCTGCAGGAGGGAGCTGGAGCGCTCCACTTCCTTCCCAGAGCCCATCCTGTCATTTTTTTTTAGAGTTGTAAAATATTAGCAGCTGGTGCTAATTTTTTCAACTTTTAAAACTTAACGCCCCAAAGTTCCTGAATTTCTCTCCCAAAACCCATTTGGTTGGAGTTGAGAAACAGTAAAGGAGATATTACGCTGAACCAAATAGCAGGAAGGAGGTAGAGGTGCCGTTTGACAATAGAAATTATTGAGAGATGCAAGAACTATAGAATAGTGATAATGGAAGATGTGGGCTAGAAATTTGGTATTTTCCTGGTTGGGGCGTTAAGCTTTGAGAAGTTGGAAGTTTATCGCCAGGCGCTAATCAATCTCGCTGCCCACTAATTCAGTCTCAGCGCTTAAAGAATGCAGGGGAGCGCTAAATCAGACGCCAATGGCCTTGGTGAGTTGCGTTAGGCACCAGGCGATAACGAATATGAGATATTGTGTAATGGGGAGTGAGCATTGATGAAGGTGCCTTCCAGCCCTTAAAGGGGAGGGTCACTGGAGTCTGCACACCCACCCCCAATGATTTGGGGAGTGAAGTTCGGCGATATGCTGTGGGATGAAAGGGACTTAGGCGTACAGGACACAGTTTCAAAATTTGCAGATGACACGAAACTTTGAAGTGTAGTAAACAGTGAGGAAGATAGTGAGTAATAGAGGTCAAGGAGACATAGGAAGCTGGCAGACACATGGCAGATGAAATTCAACGCAGAGAAGTATGAGGTGATACATTTTGGTAGGAGGAATGAGGAGAGAGAATACAAGCGAAATGGTACAATTCTAAAAGGGGTGCAAGAACAGAGAGACCTGGGGTGTTTGTGCACAAATCTGTAAAGGTGGCAGGACAGGTTAACAAAGCAGTTAATAAAACGTGTCGATCCTGGGCTTTAAAAATGGAGGCCCAGAGCACAAAAGCCAGGAGGTTATGGTAAACCTGTATCAAACACTAGTTCAGCCCCAGCCGGATTACTGTGTTGAATTCTGAGCCCCACACTACAGGAAGGACGTGAAGGTTTTGGAGAGGGTACAGGAGAGATTTACTGGAATGGTTCCAGGGGTGAGGGATTAAAGTGACATGGATATTCTGGAGAAGCTGGGGTTGTTCTCCTTAGAGCAGAGAAAGCAAAGAGGTGATTTGATCGAGGTGTTCAAAATCATGAGGGGTTTAGATAATGACTAAAGAATCGATAACCAGAGGGCACAGATTTAATGTGATTGGCAAAAGAACCAGGGGCGACATGAGGAAAAACCTTTTTACATAAGGAGTGAATTTGGAACTCACTGATAGGGCGGTGGATACAGAGTCAATAGCAGCTTTCAAAAGGAACTGGATAAATACGTGAATGAAAAAGAATTGCAGGGATATGGGGAAAGAGCGGGAGTGGGACTGACTATCGTTCTCCGATGGACTGAATGTCCTCCTTCTGTGCTTTACTATTGTAGGATTCCACGTCCCTCTCTCTCTTTCATGTCCCTCTCTTTCTCTCTCCTGTATATCCTTCTCTCTCTTCTCCTGTATATCCTTCTCTCTCTCCCCTGAATATCCTTCTCTCTCTTGTCTTTCTCTCTCTCTTACTGTCAAGACAGCTCCTGGGTTGGCAGCCCCCCGGGAGCACCACTGCTGTGCAACTCTCTCCTTGGCCATCCTTTCCCTCCCAATCTCCTCTCTTCCACTGTTTCATTTTCCCTGACCCCAATATTGGATGCCTTAACAAGATAAAGCTACACGTTTAAAGTTACCTGGGTCCATCACCCACCCCCCTGACCCTGCTCTTCCCCCGACCCTCCCAGACCCTGCCCACCCCTGACCCTGCCCCCCGACCCTGCCCACCCCCCGACCCCCCCACGCTGCCCTTCCCCGACACCGCCCTTCCCCCGACCCTGCCCTTCCCCCAACCCTGCCCTTCCCCCGACCCTGCCCTTGCCCCGACCCCGCCCACCCTGCCCTTCCCCGACCCTGCCCTCGACCCCGCCGCCCTTCCCCCGACCCTGCCCCGCCCTCGCCCTTCCCCCCCGACCCCCCTGACACTGCCCTTCCCCTCAGCCCCCCGACTCCTCGACCCTGCCCTTCCCCCTACCCCCGACCCTGCCCCGCCCTCGACCCCACCCTTCCCCTTCCCCCGACCCCCCCGACCCTGCCCCGCCCTCCCCCCTTCCCCCCTGACACTGCCCTTCCCCTCAGCCTCCCGACTCCCCCGACCCTGCCCTGCTCTCGACCCTGCCCTTCCCCCTTCCCCCTGACCCCGCCCTCGACCCCGCCCTTCCCCTTCCCCCGACCCCACCCTTTTCCCTTCCCCCGACCCCCCTGACACTGCCCTTCCCCTCACCCCCCCGACTCCCTCGACCCTGCCCTTCTCCCTTCCCCCGACCCCCTGACCCTGTCCTTCCCCGGACCCCCCCCGACCCTGCCCTTCTCCCTTCCCCCCAATCCTGCCCTTCCCCCGACCCCCCCATCCCCCACTAGGCCTGCTCATTGTTTCCATTACTGAGCACTGGGTCTTTGCTCAAATTTGGTTCCTAAAATCTGGGACTTCTCTGCCATCAAGACTAAGCTTCTCCACTTGACTCAACAGTGAGGCTCAGCTGCTGTGTCTCTGATCTTCTATTCAATCATTTAAGTTTTAATGTAACTTTGTCTAGCCCTTTCCGCACTGCTGCTGCTACCTGCTGATAACATAAGAACACGAGAAATAGAAACAGGAGTAGGCCATTCGGCCCCTCGAGCCTGCTCCGCCATTCAATAAGATCATGGCTGATCATCAACTTCAACTCCACTTTCCTGCACTATCCCCATATCCCTCAATTCCCTTAATATCCAAAAATCTAATGATCTCTGTCTTGACTATACTCAAAGACTGAGCCTCCACAGCCCTCTGGAGTACAGAATTCCAAAGATTCACCACCCTCTGAGTGAAGAAATTTCTCCTCATCTCAGTCCTAAATGGCCGACCCCTTATCCTGAGACTGTGACCCCTGGTTCTAGACTCCCCAGCCCCAGGAAACATCCACCCTGCATCTGCCCTGTCAAGCCCTGGAGGAATTTTGTATGTTTTAATGAGATCACCTCTCATTCTTCTAAACTCTAGAGAATATATAGGCCTGGTCTACTCAATCCCTCTTCATAGGACAATACTCCATCCCAGGAACCAGTCTGGTGAACCTTCGTTGCACTCCCTCTGTTGTGTTCCTAACACAGTTGAGACAGCACACAGGGAGGTTAAAGTAACAGTGACCTCAGTCTTTATTAAGACACTCCAGAGTGAGGAACAGACCTTAGGGGCCAGCTTATATACAGTGCTCCCAAGGGATGCTGGGATCCCTTGGGACTTCAGGGGATGCGCTCCCTGGTGGCGGAACATGGGAAAGGATGCTTTACAGATATGCAACACCCTCAATGGCAAGTATATCCTTCCTTAGGTAAGGAGACCAAAACTGTACACAATACTCCAGGTGTGGTCTCACCAGGGCCCGATATAATTGCAGTAAGACATCTTTACTCTTGTACTCAAATCCTCATGTAATAAAGGCCAACATACCATTTGCTTTCTTAATTGCTTGCTGTACCTGCATGTTAACTTTCAGTGATTCGTGTAAAAGGACACCCAGGTCCCTCTGAACACCAACATTTCCCAATCTCTCACCATTTAAAAAATACTCTGCTTTTCTATTTTTCCCACCAAAGTGGATAACTTCACATTTCTCCACATTATATTCCATTTGCCATGTTCTGGCCCATTCACTTAGCCTGTCTATATCCCCTTGAAGCCTCATTGCATCCTCCTCACAACTTACATTCCCACCTAGCTTTGTATCATCAGCAAACTTGGATATATTACATTTGGTCCCCTCATCCCAATCATTGATATAGATTGTGAATAGCTGGGGCCCAAGCACCGATCCTTGCGGTACCCCACTAGTTACAGCCTGCCAACCCGAAAATGACCCGTTTATTCCTACTCTCTGTTTTCTGTCCGTGAACCAATCCTCAATCCATGCTAGTATATTACCTCCAATCTCTGAGCTTGTGACCCGGTTTCTCAGCCTCTGCTACAGGCTGGTTCCTGTCCACAATTTAATTTCCCTGGGCTGCAGTCCATTTCTATGCTGCCTCTGGATTTTATGGTGACGTACAACTTCATCACTGTTTTTCTGCCCCATGATCGATTCTCCCCCCCCCCACCCCCCGGCTCTTCATTACCATGGAAACACCTCCAACAGTGCATCCTCCAATACCTTAACCTTCAAATAACTCTCTCGCTCTCCACACCGGTCTCCGAACCTGGACATCAGTTCTCTGATGCACCAAGCTGTCTCCTCCCTCTCTTCGTTATCTTTCTCTCACCTCTGACTCTAACTCCAGACTCCTTCCTCGTGTCTGCTCTCTATCCCCCGATTATCACCAGGACATATCTATCTAATCTTGCTATGTAACCAGGCATTTCTAAATTGACTTTTGCTGCGTCCGTTCGCAAATGCATGTTGGCTCCAGACCCGAGACCAACACTTCTATTTCAGTACCACGCCTAGTTCCTCACTGGTATCTTCACTGCTTTCCTCCCTCAGTCTCTGCATTGACTGACTTCTCATCTTCAGTCATTTCACCTTCCCTTAATCTCTTCCTCCATGTAAACCTCCCTACCCATAGTCATGGCCACCCCATTGGCCTTCCCAT
The DNA here is from genome assembly GCF_044704955.1 of Pristiophorus japonicus. NCBI lineage: Eukaryota > Metazoa > Chordata > Chondrichthyes > Pristiophoridae > Pristiophorus > Pristiophorus japonicus. The sequence goes on from NW_027254518.1 coordinate 65,411, forward strand.
TTCATGTGGCCTATTTACTCCCATTGTGTCAATCACAGATAAGGCCATCTCCAATCACTTCCTGGTCGCTCTCCATCCACGCTCCCTTTTCCCCTCCCAAACCCACTTCCTTCTGTGTCCACCCCTGGAAAAGAAGTCTCTCTTAACTCACTTGCAAAGGCACTTTCAAATTCCGAACAGTCTAGCTTTGGGCCCTGCATCCACCATCACATTCCTGCAGCCACCGATCTGCTCAATCACATGCTCACCTCCATCTTTGATGCCCTTGTCCCCATTAACCATTACTCTCTCTCACCCTGGCTGTTCCCCCTGATATATCCCTCATCTCTGCACCCTTACATCCAAGCGACGCAGACTTGCACATTTCTGGCGGAAAATTAGTTTAGCCATTCATCGCCAGATCTGACTGGACCACATAAAGCATTGTCGGGTCCCGCTCACTTCTGCCAAACTGCTCACTATTCCATGATCATCCCGGAATGCAAAGATAACCCACGGTTTCTCTTCACTAAAAACCATCTTCTTAAACCCTGCCTCCTCCACCCTCACCTCCAACAACGAGCGTGAGGAACTCATGGACTACTTTGTCACTAAGATTGAGACCATCCGCTCAGCTGCCTCTGCCATACCCACCCTCCCCAAGCCCACTGGGCCAAACTTCCCCTGTGGTTCCCCCCGAACTAACACTGAACATGTATCTTTCCCTAGTTTCTCTCCTAGCTTTCCTCGCCAAGCTCATCTTCTCCATGAGATCCTATTCCCACAAAACTGCTGACCACCCAACTTCCCTTCCTGCTCCCCATGTTAGCAGATATTGTTAACGGTTCTCTCTCCTCAGGTACTATCCCCCTCCCCTTCAAATCTGATGTCAACATATCCTCCTCAAAAAAACCTTCCTTTGACTCCTCCGTCCTTGCAAACTACTGCCCCCTTCTCCAACCTCCCTTTCCTCTCCAATGTCCTTGAAAGTGTTGTCATCTCCAAAGTCTGGGCCCATCTTTCCTTCAACTCCATGTTTGAAACTCTCCAATCAGGTTTCCACCCCTGCCACAATACTGAAACGGCCCTTATCAAAGTCACAAGTGACATCCTATGTGGTTGTAACCATGGTAAACTATCCCTCCTCGTCCTTCTCAACCTGTCTGTTGTCTTTGACACAGTTGACCACTCCATCCTCCTCCAACGCCGCTTCTGCATTGGAGGGTGGGGCTCTATGCTTCTCATCACTGTCTATTATATCCCTGTATAGCACATTACACTGTCTGCTTAAAACCTACATCTTTGTCCAAGCTTTTGGGCATCTGCCCAAATATCTCCTTCTGTGGCTTAATGTTATATTTTGTTTGATAATCGCTCCTATGAAGCGCCTTGGGATATTTTACCACGTTAAAGGCACTATATAAATTCAAGTTGTTGTTGTTATATCCCTGTGCTGCACATTACATTGTCTGTGAAAGTGAAAATTTAAAACCCACTTTGATCGTGATTGAGAAACAGTTAGTGAATAAATGAAGTATTTACTGAGACACATTTACAATTGTCGGATTTTATTGGTTGCTCATACGATTTTAAGTTTTGAACATAAATAATTGAGAAAACAGTTGAATAAACATGTCACTATCTAGTCCGTGTAACACCTACCAGATCTTTCACCGTGTCCGATCGATCCTGCCACTCCAGAGAGTCGAAATTGTAATTTCCATCCATGATCATCCTGAGCATCAACATTTGTTTCCGGTGCCAGAACGGTGGTGAGCCACTGAGCAGTGTGTACATGATCACTCCACAGCTCCACCTACACACAACGCACACCGTCACAGCGAGCGCTAACAGCAGGCGCACACCCACCCGATTCCTCCCCCTTTATTATATTTAAAACCTTATTTCCGACATTAGAAAGTTCAGAGAGTGAAAAAATGGGCAGATGTAGTTTAGCTCAGGAAGTATGGCGAGTGATTTACCGTGCCATGTTAGTGGTGTGACAAGGGGCCATGACAGAAAATGAACACTGGAACACCTATTAGAGTGTCAAGTACCAAAAGGGAATCAAACCAGGGATAAATGTAACAGCAGTACAGCAGGAGCGGTGAGGTCGGGGCGAAGGAGTGATGAGAGATTGTAGAGCGATGTGATCGGGGCCCAGGAGAGGCGAGGGCCCAGGGGCAGCACGGGCCAGCCCACACTGCGCTATGTGTGCGCACTAGGCCCGTGCAGCAGAGCAGGTCTCCAATCGTCCTGGTCAATCCTTGCCACTGGACCAAGACCTAGCTCTGTCAAGCCCATGTGGTGGCTGGTGTGCAATGGTCACCACACGTTAAAAAAATCCATCCACAGGTATCTTCCACCCTTCAGGATGTCGTTTGGGACCTGGAATATTAGGTCCTTCATTGAAACACCTGTGTACACATCCCTTTTTGGTGGGTCATCCTCGATACGAGGGATCGCCGATGAAGATGAAGTGTAACAGGTACTTGTGGACATTTTATCATTGAATCTCCATGGGAAATATTTACATAAGAGATTTAATGAAGCGTGTAACCGACATGAGGATTTTAATATGCTGTAAATAGCCATATTATTAAAGTTAAACAATCTTTAATATTTAGCTGTATTTAGTCATTACTTACAAATCCACTTCTTTGCTGTATCCAGGGTGCGTTTCATCCATTGAACACAGTAGAATTTCTGGAGCCAGGTATCCTGGGGTCCCACATAATTCTGTATTAGAGGCGCAGAAGAGAAAGTTTCTGAACAAAAAGCAGAGTGGGTAGCAGCAGATACTTCCACAGTATGGACTGGGGTCCGACACACTGGGATCACACACTGGGGTCACACACTGGGGTCTCACACTGGAGTCACACTGGGGCCCCGACACTCTGGGGTCACACATTGGGCCCGACACACGTGGGTCACACATTGGGCCCGACACACCGGGGTCACACACTGGGGTCCGACACACTGGGATCACACACTGGGGTCCCACACTGGAGTCACACTGGGGCCCGACACACTGGGGTCACACATTGGGCCCGACACACTGGGGTCACACATTGGGCCCGACACACCGGGGTCACACATTGGACCCGACACACCGGGGTCACACACTGGCATCCGACACACTGGGGTCACAGGCACTGGGCCCGACACACTGGGGTCACAGGCACTGGACCCGACACACTGGGGTCACACACTGGGCCCCGACACACTGAGGCCCGACACTGGGGTCGTCACACACTGGGGTCACCACGCACTGGGGTCATCATGCACTGGGGTCACACACTATATCCAACACACTGGGGTCACACACTCTGCAGGTCTCTCGCACTCTTGACCTTTCACTGCCTTTTGGTCTTTCACCTTATCCTCGACTCGCGCTCTATCCTGTTCTGTGACACTCTTCTCATCTCTCGCACTCGCCTGGTCTCTCTCACTCCTCTAAATCCTCCCCTTTCTGTCTGTGACTCAGTCTCTGACTCCCTGTGTCTGATGCTCAGTCACTGCCCCGACTGATGCTCATCGGTTGTTTCCTGGTTGGATGGTGAAGTAATTATTTGTTACTTTTTTTCTTTTCATCAGGTGAACCAGGCCTGGTCAAAGGTCACAAGTTATCTCAGGTTAATCCTTCTCTGAGCCCACTCACCTCGTTCCCCAGATAGGAAGCTCTTTGCTTACCTCGCAATTTCTTGCCTGGGCTAAGTTGTAATGAAAACCCAAAGTCAGACAGCTTGATGTTCATGTCATCATCAAGGAGGACATTTTCAGGTTTGAGATCTCGGTGCACGATGTTCTTGGAATGGAGGAACTGCACCACCTCCAGCAGTGCTCGCATGATGTTCCTACAAGCAGAAATTAGAACTCTTTAATTGTATCAGTGTGCGAGGAGGCCATTTCAGCCCATCATGACATGAGGCTATCCAGCCTAATCCCACTTTCCAGCTCTAGGTCCGTAACCCTGCAGGTTACAGCACTTCAGGTGCACATCCAAGTACTTTTTAAATGTGGTGAGGGTTTCTGCCTCTACCACCCTTTCAGGCAGTGAGTTCCAGACCCCCACCACCCTCTGGGTGAAGACATTTCCCCTCAAATCCCCTCTAATCCTTCTACCAATTACTTTAAATTTATGTCCCCCTGGTTGTTGACCCCTCTGCTAAGGGAAATAGGCCCTTTCTATCCACTATATCCAGGCCACTCAAAATTAGTTTAATGCATCGCCCCTTTAATTGTCCACAATGCCCCATGGCTGTAAGAAGTTGTTAATGCCGACTGTGGATGGGAACTTCACGTCAGAAGCCTCCATTAACGCCACCAAGAGGGTACGTTAGCGCAGTGCTCCACATTGCTAACCCGGAGCGCAAATTTTTCAATGGTAGGTAGCCCTGTGACCATTTTTGGCGGCCCTTAACTCGAGTTGCCGGTGACACCGGCACGCACAAATCCCTCCCCCTGGGCCTCGAGGGAGGGACAAGGGACGTGTTTATTTCCAACAGAAAAATGCTCTGATTGCCTCCCCTTGATCACATGACCTGATTGCTGATTGGGCCCCTTAGAGGATAAGCCACACCCAACCGCCCTACCTATGTCATCAGTGACTTTGCAAAGTGTAATTCGAGCCATTCTGACTGCCGACTCCAGACAGGAGAGAGCTCACAGGTTAAATCCACCCACCCACCCAGCCCAAGTTCCTGACCCCCCAGCCCAAGTTCCTGACCCATCCCAGCTCAAATTCCTGATCGAACCCCCCCCGCCCCCGCCGTGCCATAGATGGGGCATTGTGTGTGAGTCATGGATTGTTAACAGGTTTATTGGCTATGAAGCGAATAGTGACAGTGTCGTGACTTCCGGATTTTGTCCAGCCCAATGATGTCACTTGTCATACACACACTGAGCTTTCCGAGAAATCAACCTGTGGTGCGGGTGTAAAGGGGGTGGGGCTGGAAGAACGTAATCCATCTTTCCTGAGTTCCCCCTCTCTCTCTCTCCCCCGTCCCCTCCCTCCCCAGTCTTTCTCTCTGACCCACTTTCTCTCTCTTCCCCCAGTCACTCTCGCTCTTCCCCCCCACTCTCTCCCCCCCAGCTTCTCTCTCTCTCTCCCCCCACTCTTCCCCCATCCCTCCCTTCCCCCGCCTTCTCCCACCTCCGATTTTTTTCTCTCCCACCGAAGGCCACAAAAATGTTTGTGGATGTTATGTATTGATGCTTGGGGTCACCAGACACCAGAGGGCGCCACTGTCGGAGATCATCGGGCTGTACGGGCGTGTGCACGGTCACTGGTGTATAAACCCGGGTACTATGACATGCGGGCACTTTGGGCGCGAATAAAGTTGGATCAGGTTTACACCTGAGGCCATTTACAGTAACAAGGCTCTTGAGTCATTACATTTGGCGACGAGGTAACTTAAGAACCTTTGCCTGCACAATGGGCACTATTGGAATTCTGGAGAGATTCGCGGATGGCGAGGATTGGGTGGATTTTATCGACCGCCTGGATCAGTATTTTGTGACCAACAAAATGGAGGGGGAGGCTGACGCAGTTCGGCGCAGGGCGGTTTTCCTCACCGTTTGTGGTCCGAAAATTTACAGCCTTATGAAGAACCTTCTCTCGCCTGTACGTCCAACGGACAGAGTACGAGGATTTGTGTGCTTTGGTGCGTGACCACCTTAAGCCAAAAGAGGGGATCATCATCTCATGCTACTACTTCTATACGCATGTTCGTGCTGAGGGGCAGGATGTGTCAAGATTCGTCGCTGACCTGCGACGTCTTGTTGAGCCGTGTAAGTTCGGGAACATATTGGAAGATGTGTTGCGAGCTTTCTTCGTGATAGGCATCAACCATGATGTGATTCTCCGTAAGTTATTAGCCGAAGAGAAGCTGGATTTGAGAAAGGCCATCGCGACTGCCCAGGCATGCATGACGACTGATGATAATTTGAGGCAGATATCATCGAAGAATTGGAGCTCCACGGTAGGTACTATAAACAAGATTGTGTCGTCGTCTGGCAGAGCTGCTTATGGCAGAGCCTACTCGATTGTTTATGTGAAACCTGTAGCTGCTCAAAGTCCGCCAACTGGTACGAATCCGATTTCACCTTGTTGGCGTCGTGGGGGCAATCATCGGCCTCATCAGTGTCGGTTTAAACAGTACTCCTGTAATGGCTGCTCGAAAGTGGGGCATCTTCAGAGAATGTGCCCACAACTGAGCAAGCGTGCTGCTGCTCATCACATTGTTGATGATGACCAGTCCAGTGCTGGCCCAGATACACAACTTGGGGAGGAAATGTATGGTCTGTATTCATTGATGGCAAAGAGCCAGCCGATAATTGTTAATGTGAAGCTGAATGGCTTGCCTGTATCAATGGAGCTGGACACGGGTGCGAGTCAGTGGATAATGAGCCAAAGGACATTCGACAAGCTGTGGGACACTGAGGCTGTGAAGCCGAAGCTGAGTCCAGTCAATGCCAAGTTGTGTACTTACACTAAGGAACTCATACCGGTGATTGGCAGTGCAGTGGTCAAGGTGTCATATGATGGTGTGGTTCATGATCTACCATTATGGATCGTCCCAGGTAATGGTCCAACACTGTTCGGCAGCAATTGGCTTGAGAAAATCAAGAGGAATGACATCAAAGTGTTGTCCTCGGTGGATGACACTTTGTGTGCTTAAATGTTGAAGAAGTTTCCTTCTTTGTTTGAACCGGGCATTGTTAACTTTACAGGAGCCAAGGTGCAGATTCATCTGGACTCCAATGCAAGGCCTGTCTATCATAAAGCTCGGTCTGTTCCTTACATGATGAGGGAGAAGGTTGAAATTGAGCTTGACAGACTCCAACGTGAAGGGATCATATCACCGGTTGAGTTTAATGAGTGGGCCAGTCCCATTGTTCCTGTGTTGAAGAGCGATGGCACTGTCAGGATTTGTGGAGACTACTAGGTTAGGATTAATTGATTTTCGAAACAGGATCAGTATCCATTACCGAAGGCTGATGACCTGTTCGCCATGCTAGCTGGTGGGAAGTCGTTCACTAAACTAGATCGGACGTCGGCCTATCTGACACAGGAGCTTGTCGGCACTTCAAAGAAACTCACCTGCATCAACATCCATAAAGGACTGTTTGTCCTTTTGGAATTCGTTCAGCTGCAGCCATATTTCAGAGGAATAAGGAGAGTCTATTGAAGTCCGTTCCTATAAAACTATTGTGTTTCAAGATGACATTCTGGTCACAGATCGCGGCACTGCTGAACATCTGAACAATCTTGAAGAAGTCCTACAGCGTCTAGACAAAGTGGGACTCAGGCTGAATCGTTCGAAGTGTGTCTTCATGGCACCTGAAGCTGAATTCCCGGGGAGGAAAATTGCTGCTGATGGCATCAGGCCTACTGATTCTAAAACCAAGGCCATCAAAAATGCACCCAGGCCTCAGAATGTAACAGAGCTGCGTTGATTCCTTGGGCTACCCAACTACTTTGGTAATTTTTTACCCGGATTGAGCACTTTACTAGAGCCACTGCACATGCTACTCAGAAAAGGCGACAACTGGGTCTGAGGTGTGTCTCAAGATAGAGCCTTTGAGAAAGCTAAGAATCTGCTATGTTCAAACAAGTTGCTTGTTCATTATGATCCGTGTAAGCGTCTTGTATTGGCCTGTAGTGCTTCATCATATGAGGTTGGCTGTGTACTCCAACAAGCAAATGAGTCGGGTAAGCGACAATTTGTTGCGTATGCTTCGAGAAATTTGTCAAAAGTGGAAAGAGCTTACAACATGGTAGAAAAAGAAGCTTTGGCCTGTGTGTATGGGGTCAAAAAGATGCATCAGTACTTGTTTGGTCTTCGTTTTGAACACGAAACGGATCACAAGCTCTTTTCATTGTTTACGGAAAACAAAGGTATTAATACCAATGCATCGTCCCGTATCTAGAGGTGGGCGTTGACACTGTCTGCCTATGATTATGTTATTCATCACAGACCTGACACTGAGAATTGTGCCGATGCATTGAGTCGTCTGCCTTTGCCTACACCAGATATGAAGATGCCTCAACCTGCAGATCTACTGTTAGTAATGGATGCTTTTGAGAGTGAAGGAACTCCTGTCACTGCTCAACAAGTTAGGATCTGGACCAGCCATGACCCTATTTTATCGGTTGTGAAACGTTGTGTCCTCAGTGGTGATTGGTCTGCCATACCTATGGAGATGTGTGATGAGACCAAACCTTACAACCGTCGCAAAGATGAGCTGTCCATTCAGTTAGATTGTTTACTGTGGGGTAATCGTGACATCATGCCTAAGAAAGGTTGAGAAAAATGTGTACGTGAACTACATAGCACTTATCCCGGTATTGTCATGATGAAAGCCATTGCTATGTCTCATGTATGGTAACCTGGAATTGACTCTGATCTGGAATCATGTGTGCATCAGTGCAATACTTGCATGCCACTATGTAAAGCACTCAGAGGAATCTCCGCTGAGTCTTTGGTTGTGGCCATCTAAACCATGATCGAGGATCCACATTGATTTTGCGGGCCCTTTCCTGGGAAAGATGTTTTTTATTGTGGTGGATGCATATTCAAAGTGGATAGAGTGCATTATTATGTCATCCAGTACATCTACACCTACTATTGAGAGCCTTCGTGTCATGTTTGTTACTCATGGTTTGCCTGACATTGTTGTGTGCGACAACGGACCTTGCTTCACAAGGATTGAGTTTCAGGAGTTCATGAAACTCAAGGGTATTAGACGTGAGGTCAGCTCCATTCAAACTTGCTTCTAATGGTCAAGCAGAGCGTGCTGTTCAAACTATCAAAGTATGAAACGTGTAACTCAGGGTTCACTGCAGACTCGTTTGTCATGTATATTGCTCAGTTACAGGACAAGACCTCATACACTTACTGGGGTTCCTCCTGCTGAAATACTGATGAAGAGAAATCTCAAGACCAAGCTCTCTCTTGTTCATCCTGATTTGAATGATCGTGTTGAAAACAGACGTCAAAAGTCAGCAATGGTGTCATGATCGTGTTGCCGTGTCACATGACATCTCGATCAACGATCCGGTTTATGTACTGAACTATGGTCAAGGTCCAAAGTGGATCGCCGGCACTGTTACAGCCAAGGAGGGTAACAGAGTGTTTATTGTCGTGTTCAAGAATGGGCAAACATGCAGGAAACACCCTGACCAGGTTAAACTGCGGTACACGGATGAGCTGGAACCGAGTGAGGAAGATGTAGTCAGTGACCAACCAACCATTGTTCACTCATCAGAGGACTCTGCTGTCATTATTGAAACTGGATCTCCAGTCTCTGATGTGGTCATTACCACTCCCATCAGATCGGTTACTCAGCCTTCAGTCACAACTGATTCAGAACGCTCGCCTAGAACTAAAGTTGAACTGAGACGATCAACTCGTGAGCGGAAAGTCCCATAACGTCTTAATTTGTAAAGAGACTGATATTAAGATCTTGAAAGGGGGATGTTGTTATGTATTGACACCAGAGGGCGCCACTGTCAGAAGTCATTGGGCTGTACGCACGTGTGCGCGGTCACTGTATATAAGCGTGGGTACTATGTCACGCGGTCACTTTGGGCGCGAATAAAGTTGGATCAGGTTTACACCTGAAGCAGTTTATCGTGACCAGACTCTTGAGTCATTACAGTGGAGATAATCACCGCGATATTTTAGGCAAAAGTTCTGGCGACAATCCAAAAGCTCTGGAAGCAGCTCGAGCGGCGATGAACCCCACAGGGTTCGTGGTTCGGCCGCAATTCCGGCTTCCTTGTAATTGCGCTGCGCAGGCGCGACCGGATCGAGCACGTGGGCAAAAAGGGGGCGCCGGCCAAGGCACGCATGCGCAGAAGGACACAAAATATTCACCCTGAGGGACTAGGCCCGTCAGGGGGGACAGGCCTCTTGCGTTAAAAGAGCGCAGAAGTTTTAAAGGGCCGGAGAGCCGGTGGAAGTTTGCAGAGGACGGTGAGATGGATTTGTGCAGGACGGATGGTAATGTTCAGGGTGGAGCTCAGGAAACAGGCGAGTAGGTTGGAAAGTTTGAGTGGGAAGGTGGCAAAACGATGGGTGGAAGTTTTAGCAGCAGCTACAACAATTTACATTTATATAGTGTACATAAACACCCAAGGCACTTCACATCAGGCAACAATCCCTCCCCCCAAGCCAAAGGATGCGATATTGGGAGGTATGATGAAGGGTCAGTGAAAGAGGTGGGTTATAGGGAGGGTGTAGAAGCTGGAGAGACCGTGAAGGTGATTGAAGGGGCAGAGACCAGCGATGCAGCAAATACCTTTACACTTGGGAAGGCTGGAGAAGGAAAAGTATTTTATTTTAGGAAGAATCAGGTGAAAAGTGCAGAATCTGATAAATGGAGCAACTCAATTATCAAACAAACATTGTAAAGAGGATGGCAAGGTTGGGGAGGTAGCGGGAGATAAGTGGCAGCACCACTTCCCCTGCCCGATATCCAGGTGGTGTGAATTTCTATCTAAACAGATCGGTCAAAGGAGATGCAATCATACTCATGGTGACTGAATATGTCACAATGGCGAGTTACTGGAGTTGATACCAATACTCTGTTATCCTAACTGCCTGCAAATCACTCCACCTCAGACTGTGCTGAGCTCAAGGCAAACGCCAGGCCTTAACGCACCTCGAGTGTTCTCGTGGCAATCCTCACCTGGTGAGTGAGATTCACCTGAGATTCAAACGAGTCTGGTTGATGAAGTGTTCACTGGGATGTTTACATAGGACATTCAGAGAGACAGAGATATTTACTTACCTGGCCTCCTTTTCACTGAAAGTAACTTTCTCAGTCAGGTAGTCAAACAGTTCCCCTCTCTTCATCCTGATAACATAAGAACATTTTAAAGTTGTCACGTTAGAAGTTGGAACATTTCCCTGACCCGGTTACTCCACATACACGAGAGAATACCAACAATAACAATATAGCGCCTTTAACGCGGTAAAACTTCCCAAGGCGCTTCACAGGAGCGTGATCAATCAAAATTTAACACCAATCCATATAAAGAGGCAGATTAACTAACGCTTGGTCACAGAGGTAGATTGGAAGGATTGTCTTAAAGGAGGAAAGAGGTAGAGAGGCGGAGAGGTTTAGGAAGGGAGTTCCAGAGCTTCGGGCCCAGGCAGCTGAAGGAACGGCCACTGATGGTGGAGCGATTAAAATAACAGATACTCTAGAAGCCAGAATTGGAGAACTGCAGATATCTTGGACGGTTGTGGGGCTGGAGGAGGTTACGAGATAGGGAGGGGCAAGGCTATGGAGGGATTTGAAAACGAGGTTGAGAATTTTAAAGTTAAAATACAACTTTCTCAATTCGCCCACTTTCCCGCCGCGGCGTGCACGCACCGGCCCCTTACCGATCGGCAGGTACCCCCTCATGAAATTGCCCCGCAGGAGCGGCGCCACTGACAGCTGTTGCCGTCGGTACACGATCTGTGGCTTGACGGCGCGGCCGCCCTTAAAGGGGAGGTGGCGCTGCCGGCGACCCCATGTTATTTTTTTTCCCGGTTGACTGCCATGTCGGGTCGACAATTATGCTCCAGGGTTTGGCCAGGCCGCTAGCAGGCAGCCTTGGCGCCCCCTCTTGGGTGCCAGGCCGCTGGCCCGGTCAAAACCCTCCCTGGTGGCCCAGTGTTTGCCACTAAAGTGGCTGCAGAGTTCGCAGCGGCCCTCCCCTTTAACTGAAGGGGTGGGATGGTGTGACATGCCAGCGCGATGATGTCATCAGCATGGCGCTGATGACTGACCGCGTCGGCCACTCCGCCCCGCCCACACGATGAGACCACTTCCGCCCCGCTCCAGAAAAATCTCAGAGTGCTGAATTTCGATGGTTAGCCTGTCCCGGTGCATTGGGGCGGCCACAACACATTGAAAGCGGTGGGTGCGCCTCGTTTCGGGCGGTGGGCAATTTCAGCCCCTGTATGTTTTTTTAACCGCTTTCTCAATCTGCCCTGCCATCTTAAACAATTTGTACACATATACCCCAGGTCTCTCTGTTCATGTACCCCTTTAGGATTGTACCCATTAGTTTATATTGCCTCTCCTCGTTCTTCCTACCAAATTGTATCACTTCACACCTTCTGCGTTAAACTTCATCTGCCACGTGTCCGCCCATTCCACCGGCCTGACTGTGTCCTCCTGAAGTCTATCACTATCCTCCTCACTGTTCACTATATTTTCAATTATATGTCATCTGCAAATTTTGAAATTGTGCTCAGTACACGCACGTCCAAGTTATTAATATATACAATAAAGCAGTGGTCCCAGTACTGACCCCTGGGGAACACCACTGTATACCTTCCTCCAGTCCGAAAAACAACCGTTCACCACTACTCTCTGTTTCCTGTCACTGAGCCAATCCCGTATCCATGCTGCCACTGTCCCTTTTATTCCATGGGCTTCAGCTTTAGTGGCAAGCCTATTATGTGGCACTTTATCAAACGCCTTTTGGAAATCTATGTACACCACGTCAACCACATTGTCCTCATCAACTCTCTCAGTTACCTCATCAAAAAACTCCATCAAATTAGTTAAACACGATTTGCCTTTAACAAATCCATGCTGGCTTTCCTTAATTACTTGTCCAAGTGACTGTTAATTTTGTCCCGGATTATCGTTTCTAAAAGCTTCCTAACCATCATGGTTAAACTGTGGCTACAAGAGCAGGTCAGAGTCTGGGTATTCTGCGGCGAGTGTCTCACCTCCTGACTCCCCAAAGCCTTTCCACCATCTACAAGGCACAAGTCAGGCGTGTGATGGAACACTCTCCACTTGCCTGGATGAATACCGCTCCAACAACACTCGAGAAGCTTAACATCATCCAGGACAAAGCAGCCCGCTTGATTGACACCCCATCCACTACCTTCAACATTCACTCCCTCCACCACTGGCGCACCGTGGCTGCAGTGTGTGCCATCTACAAGATGCATTGCAGCAATTTGCCAAGGCTTCTTCGGCAGCATCTCCCAAACCCGTGGCCTCTACCACCTTGAAGGACAAGGGCAGCAGGCACATGGGAACACCACCACCTCCAAGGTCCCCTCCAACTCACATATCGTTCTGACTCGGAAATATATCGCCGTTCCTTCATTGTCGCTGGGTCAAAATCCTGGAACTCCCTCCCTAACAGCACTGTGGAAGCACTTTCATCACACGGACTGCAGCGGTTCAAGAAGGCGGCTCACCACCACCTTCTCAAGGGGCAATTAGGAATGGGCAATAAATGCTGTCCTTGCCAGCGACACCCACATCCCAGGAATGAATAAAAAACTATTATCACTGTTCCCTAAATGTCCCCCTACTGACACTTGTTCCACTTGACCCCAGAACTAGATCCGGCAATGCCTCCTTCCTTGTTGGGCCTTGCTGATCAAGAAAGTCGCCTGAACAAAGTTGAGAAATTCTTCCCCGTCTCTGCCCTTTACATTATTACTATCTCAGTCGAAATTAGGATAATTGAAGACCCCATTATCACTACTCTATAGCTCTTGTAGCTCTCTGTAATTTCTCTGCAAATTTGCCCCTCTATATCCTTCCCACTAGTTGGTGGCCTATAGAATACACCTAGTACTGTAATGGCACCTCCGTTGTTTAACTCCAACCAAACAGGTTCTGTCCTTGACCCCTCCAGGACATCCTCTTTCTCCAGCATATTCTCCTTAATGAATACATAGAAACATAGAAAATAGGTGCAGGAGTAGGCCATTCGGCCCTTCGAGCCTGCACCACCATTCAATATGATCATGGCTGATCATGCAACTTCAGTACTGCCAACGCACCTCCTTTCTTTCCTTCCCTATCTTTCCTGAACACCTTGTATCCAGGAATATTTAGTATCCAATCCTGCCCTTTTTTGAGCCAGGTCTCCGGTATCGCACCATATTCCCATGTGGCTATTTGCACCTGCAGCTCACCAATCTTATTTACCACACTTTGTGCATTCACACACACGCACTGTAAAGCTATCTTAGATCACCTCGTATCCTCTCTTAGTCTGACCCCACCTAATACCGTTCTATTTCTTACTCTAGTGCTATCTGTGAGATTCAATAGTTTTCAATGATAGAAAAGGGTATGAGAAGGGGTTCTGAACAGGCAGGAGGTGTCGAAGACTTCGGGAGAATTCAGGGAATTTGAAAGACTTAGGAAACAAGCCAGGGGTTTTGGGCCAGAAGCATAAACGGGGTAATATAACTCTCAATTATACCTTGAAAACTATTGCTGAGAGGCTGTATACATCCAGCCTCGCCGAATAAAGTTTACTCACTACCACCAATACAGGCCAACGTCAAATCATTGGGTATCAGGGGTTCATCGAAACCGAACAAACTGGCCAATGCTGGTGGGACGTTGACGGACAGTTGATTTATTTTTTAACATATTCAGTGCAAGTGAGTTCCTCGGGCTGGCGTGATTAGCACGACCTTGCCAGATGGGAGGGAACCGTTGGAAGTGTAGGGCAATGCGATCTACCGGTAGTGTTAGGGACAGGATATTAAGAATGGCAAACTTGACTGAAGTCAAGCGTGCCAGAGACAAAGGGGTCGAAATTGGGTAGCGCCTCGTTTGGGGCGGCAAATGTAAAAATGATCGACGCTTTAGTGCCCGGCGAGATGGGCTGCAAAATTGTGGGAAATTGGGGACTTTGCCTTGCGAAATGCAGCGAGGTGGTATCGGAGGCGCTAATGGCCTCAGGGGGGCGCTGCAGGGGCACTATTACCGGGGCTGCACCTAATTTCAGCCGACTTTCATTCACTGATCATTCCAGTTCTTAAAGGGGATGTGGTTTCAGGCAGCAGCTGGTCATTCTCATCATTTGCTCACTTGGCTGAGCTACAAGGAATGGGCGATGGTTGCTGCAAGGCCTTATGCAAGGGCCACTCGGTTCAGCAACCTGGCATTGGAGACATTGGTGGGGGCAGTCGAGGGAAGGAGGGAGGTACTGTTCCCCCCCATCTGGGAGAAGGCCAATGCTACAGGCTTTTAGGGCCATGTGGGCAGAGGTGGCCGCGGAGTGTCAGCCAGCATGGTCGTGGATAGAACCCCCACACAGTGCCAGAAGAAATTCAGCGACCTCAGTCAAGTGGTGAAGGTGAGTACATGTTTGCACAACTCTTGCACAGCAGCCTCTGAGCCTCTGTCTGTGCACATTCTGCAAACCAGCACTTAACCCAGCAGGCAACCACCAACCATCTGTACCTACTCACAGTCACATCCTCATTTCACACTTTGCCTACATTTGCAGGCATATCTTCCACATACATAACTGGACCCATACTCACACAGGTTCCTGCCTTTTGCAGACCAAGATGGCACACAACAGGATGGAGCAGCAGCAGACTGGAGAGGGTGGGAGTGGAGGGGTAGGGAGAGCTGAACTGCGGCAAGTTTCCGACCCAGAGGAGCAAGTGTTGCAGCTCATTGGCCCGCAGGTGGTGGACCCTGGGGCTGCTGGAGACGTCGCTGGGGACAACAATGGTATCTTTATCCCCTTTTCTCATCCCACTTCCCCGTTAAACCAGAAGGCCTTATCACTTTCCACTCCTCATTCTGTCTGCTTTCCTTGCTCCATTCCTGCCCCCTGCCCTCACCTCAACACAACTTTTGTGCCATTTATGCGTTCAGATAACCATGCAGCTGATGACCAGCCTCCCGCAACTGAGTCACGAGGGGGAAGAGGGGGAGGAGCCACTGCGTCACTGCTTCTCCCATCCGCAGGCACCAGCTCAGAGACTGGCACTACGCGGTCCTTAGAGGTTAGTTTCGGACACGGGTCTGCACTGGGTGATGTACTGGGGCCTAGCGGGCCTCGCAGGGTCAAGGGGAAAGGGAACTTCGGGAGCCAGCTCCCCGGGCGAGTTCTGCTCCACAGGACTCAGATCAGGATCTCGACAGGGAGGCGTTCACACAAAGGGTGATGGCCATGCACTCCGACATGATAGGTGCAATAGCAAGGGTGCGGAGAGCCTGTCGGAAGTGGTAAGAAGTGTGGAGGAGTCCGCCTCCAGCATTGCACAGAGCTCCGTGCACACCATGGAGCCTGTCATTGCCAGTGTGCAGGCGATGGTGGACTCCCAGAGAGACCGTGCGGGCCCAGATCTCGTGACTCGTTTCATGGGCGATGTGGCAGCTTCCATTGCGGCACAGGTGGAAGCCACGCAACGTCTTGGTGCTGAAATGGAGTCAGTGGCTCACATGGATGCTCAGACTGCTCTCATGTCTTGGTGCTTGTCATACAGACAGTGACTGCTGCCATCCAGTCTCCGACTGCTCTCACCCAGGCTCAGCATGATGCCACGCAACGTCTTGGTGCTGTCACGCAGTCTCCGCTGGATGCCACGCAAGCTCTGACTGCTGCCTTCGCCGCTGGGTCCACCATAGTCGACCGGGGATCTCACGGTGTCGTAGCAGCCCAGCAATCTGTCCTGCAGCAGACTGGTGGAGATGCTGAGGTGCTGCCCCGGGGCAGTGGCAGTGGGTCAGTGCAGCAAGAACCTGCTGTCCTCTCTCAGGATAACAGCATTCCTGATCCCACCACTGCCACTCCACCATTGCCCTTGTTGCTGCCCGTCACCCAGCCAGCCCAGACTGCCGCCGCCCAGCCTGAGGTGGTGCAGCCTACAGCCGGGCCTTCCAGGCCCAGAGCTGGTCGAGGGCATCCTGCAAGGCCATCTGTAGTCTCTGGCCCTGACACACTGCAGCCTTCCACTAGCCGTGCTGCAGCCACAGGGGACTCGCTGCGGAGGGGTATTAGAATTGGGCAACGAAAGGGAGCAAATAAGGAAATGCACACGGGTGACGAATAAATACACATTTATATATTTTATTGTTTGATAAATGTTGATTGGAATGTTTAATGTTTGCTGTTGACTCTCATTTCAGTCTTGGGGCTTTGGTATGGAAGGGCATATTGATGTGGTGATGGGGGAACGTCCCAAAGAACCGGGAAATGGGATGGAAATCCGTGGGAACGAGCTCCGATGAGATGGTCGCAGACCTCCCTTGCAGGAACTCGATGGACTCACTGCCTCCTCCGTCGCGGCTGCTGCTGCTCCTTCTCCTCCTCATCCTCCTCCACCTCACCCTCCTCATCCTCCTCCACCTTATCTTCCTCCTGCTGATCCTGGTCCTCCTCCTGCTCCTCCTGCTGTTGGTCCTCCTCCATCTCATCAGCTCCTCCTCCTCATCCTCCTGCTCGTCCTCCACCTCATCCACTCCTCCTCCTCATCCTCCTCCTGCTCCTCCTCCTGAGGTTCTTTGGGACAATGCCTGGTGACAATGGCTGTGCCCTCATGATGGTCAGGTTGTGCAGCATGCAGCAGACGACAACGAATAGGGACACCCGCTCAGTCGAGTAATGCAGGACTCCTCCCGAGTGGTCAAGGCAGCAGAACCGTTGCTTCAGCACTCCGATGGTCTGCTCAGTGATGTTCCTGGTGATGACATGGCTCCCATTGTACGAGGCCTGGGTAGGAGCGGTGGGGTTGTGGAGGGGAGTCATGGGCCGGGTGGAGAGCGGATAGCCCTTGTCTCCGAGCAGCCAGCCACGAGCTTCATTTGGGGGCTGGCACACCGGTCTGGCGCAGGATGAAAGCCACGTGGCTGCTGCCAGGATAGCGGGTATTGACGGTGAGTATAGTGTGTGTGGTCGCACACCGACTGATCATTCAATGAGCGGGAGCCTTTGCGGTTACGGAAGATCTCAGGATTGTGATGCACCGTGGGTGCAGTCAATGGCGCCCTGCACCGTGGGGAAGTCCGCTATCCTGGCAAAGCCACATGTCGCTCGAGCTGCTTCTCTCGCTCATGGGGAAGGAGATGTAGTCCCTCCTCCTTCTGTACAGAGAATCTGTGACCTCGGGGATGGAGCAATGCACGGCAAACTGGGAGACGTTGGAGATGTCTCCTGTTGCTCCCTGGAAGGATCCATTGGTGTAGAAATTGAGCGCGATGGTGACCCTGACTGCCACTGAGAGAGCTGTCCTCGCCCTGGTCTGAGGCTCCAGGTCTGGGTGCAGCAGATGGCAGAGCTCTGTGACCACATCCTTGCTGAAATGCAGCCTTCGCACACACTGCTCCTCAGTGACATTGATGCAGGAGAACTGCTGACGGAATACCCGGGGAGGGTAAGGGCTCCTGTTGGTAGCCCTGTGGTGCCCTCGTCCTCTGGCAACATCTTCATGTGCTTCTCCCTGTGGTGCTGGATGTGCTTTTCTGTGCCGCTCCCTATCCCCGTCCCTCTACCCAGGCCTCTTCCCGTGCCTCTCCCTGTCCCCCTCCCCGTGCCTCTCCCTGTGCCTCTTCCTCTCTGTTGTGCCCTTTCTCTCTCCCTCTCTCGATGCCTTGCCCTCTGCAATTGCCGGCGTCGTTGCCTTCGGCGAAGCATCGTCTGACGATGAAGTCGGAGCAGCAGCCAACTCCCAGCACAGATCCCAGGAAGGGCACAAATGGTACAACATCGAGTGATTCAGGGGAAAAGGTAGGAGTCAGAACAATGGTCCAGCAAGAAATCGCTGCGATCGGTTCAGCAGCCACACTCAGTAAAAGTTGTGAACGAAAAATGGGTAATTGCCGACAAAAAAATAAATTGCAAGATGGCGCCTTTAAATAGTGCCTGCGCAACCGCTTCCCGACTGGAATGCGACAGATCAAACTGTCCTCGTCATCAGCAGGCGCTGAGATCGCTGCGTGGGGCAATTTACCTTCCAGGGCGGTAACGGGGCGCTGCGCGTGATGTCATCATCGCCGTGTGCCGCCGAGCGAGGTGCTATCTCCACAAACCACTGGCTCACCGCGCCGGGGGGATTCCCTCACCGCACCGGGGGGATTCCCTCACCGCGCCGGGGGGATTCCCTCACCATGCCGGGGGATTCTCTCACCGCGCCGGGGGGATTCCCTCACCGCGCCAGGGGGATTCCCTCACCGCACCGGGGGGCGATTCTCTCACCGTGTCCAGGCGGAAACCATTTTGCGCCCCATTATTGCCTCCCGGAGGCGATAATGGCTGTCGCTGAAAAGGGCAATTTCGGCCCCAAAGAGTTTGCGAATTCATATGTAACAGATTTAATGACAAGTCCAGATGGCGATCAAATGGATCCAGAGCCAGGTATCTCTGCGAAGGGGTAAGTTCGACAATGGGGTGCGGTTATTGGGCCACGCGGCCCATTTCTGCGTGTGGCACAATGGTATAAAGGTCAATGCCGGGAGCAAGAGGAGGAGTGGACGCTGGAATGGGAGCAGTTGGAGAGTGGAGGTGTACGGTGACCAACTGCAGCCAAGCACTGTGGTAGCGGCTGCACCAGCATTAGGTGCACAGCAAATGGAAGCAAAGAATGAGGTGGTAGAGAAACTAGTCAAGGGGCTATGGGGGGGAGGAACTTAACACAATCACAATCACTAAGGAGGTGTGCTCAGTAAGATAATGGGACTAAAGACGGATAAATCCCCTGGACCTGATGGCTTGCATCCTAGGGTCTTAAGAGAAGTAGCGGCAGGGATAGTGGATGCATTGGTTGTAATTTACCAAAATTTCCTGGATTCTGGAGAGGTCCCAGCAGATTGGAAAACTGCAAATGTAACACCCCTATTTAAAAAAAGTAGGCAGACAAAAAGCAGGAAACTAGAGACCAGTTAGCCTAACATCTGTGATTAGTAATGAACTCCAACATTTTCTCAAAGAAGCAGTAACAGGACATTTGGAAAAGCAAAATTTGGTCAGGCAGAGTCAGCATGGATTTATGAAGGGGAAGTCATGTTTGACAAATTTGCTGGAATTCTTTGAGGATGTAACAAACAGGGTGGAAAAAGGGGAACCAGTGGATGTGGTGTATTTGGATTTCCAGAAGGCATTTGATAAGGTGCCACATAAAAAGTTACTGCACAAGATAAAAGTTCATGGGGTTGGGGGTAATATATTAGCATGGATAGAGGATTGGCTAAATAACAGAAAACAGAAAGTTAGGATAAATGGTTCATTCTCTGGTTGGCAACGAGTAACTAGTGGGGTACCGCAGGGATCGGTGCTGGGACCCCAACTATTTACAATCTATATTAACGAGTTGGAAGAAAGGACCGAGTGTAACGTAGCCAAGTTTGCTGACGATACAAAGAATGGAGGAAAAGCAATGTGTGAGGAGGACACAAAAAATCTGCAAAAGGACATAGACAGGCTAAGTGAGTGGGCAAAAATTTGGCAGATGGAGTATAATGTTGGAAAGTGTGAGGTCATGCACTTTGGCAGAAAAAATCAAAGAGCAAGTTATTATTTAAATGGAGAAAAATTGCTAAGTGCTGCAGTACAGTGGGACCTGGGGGTACTTGAGCATGAAACACAAAAGGATAGAATACAGGTACAGCAAGTGATCAGGGAGACCAATGGTATCTCGGCCTTTATTGCAAAGGGGATGGAGTATAAAAGCAGAAAAGTCCTGCTACAACTGCACAGGGTATTGATGAGACCACACCTGGAGTACTGTGTACAGTTTTGGTCTCCGTATTTAAGGAAGGATATACTTGCATTGGAGGTAGTTCAGAGAAGGATCACTAAGTTGATTCCGTAGATGAGGGGGTTGACTTATGAAGATAGGTTGAATAGGTTGGGCCTATACACATTGGAGTGCAGAAGAATGAGAGGTGATCTTATCGAAACATATAAGATAATGAGGGGATGTTTCCACTGATGGGGGAGACTAGAACTTGGGACATAGTCTCAGAATAAGGGGCCGCCCATTTAAAACTGAGATGAGGAGAAATATCTTCTCTCAGAGGGTTGTAAATCTGTGGAATTCTCTGCCCCAGAGAGCTGTGGAGGCTGGGTCATTGAATATATTTAAGACAGAGATAGACAGATTTTTGAGCGATAAGGGAATAAAGGGTTATGGGGAGCGGGCAGAGAAGTGGAGCTGAGTCCATGATCAGATCAGCCGTGATCTGATTAAATGACGGAGCAGGCTCGAGAGGACAGGTGGCGTACTCCTGCTCCTATATCTTATATTCTTATGATGACCGAGGGGCTGTGCTGTGTGGCGGGGTCAGGTTGGTGGAGGACCTTTGTCTTACGGATGTTTAGCGTAAGGCCTATGCTTTCATACTCCTTGGTGAAGATGTTGATGATGACTTGGAGTTCAGTCTCTTAATGTGCGCAGGCATCTCCAGCATCGAAGCACCGACCACACTCGACCAGCTACGTTGGGCGGGCCACATCGTCCGTGTTATGTATAGAAATATTACCAATGTGTAAGACTTGCCACCAGGGGGTGCACTTGTGGGAGACCCAAGAGTCACCTGCACACCCTGCAGGTATAAAAGGCAGTCTACCATGCTGCCTACTCACTCTGGAGTTACAATAAAGAGAGCAAAGTCACAACAGTTTGAGCTTAAGATGTAGTCTTGTGGAGTTATTCTAAATGTAACAATTGGCGACGAGTAACAGATCATGAACTTTCACGTAGTTATGGCTGCCGTTGGTATTCTTGAGAGATTTGTTGAGGGTGATGATTGGGAAGCCTTCGTTGAGCATCTTGACCAGTACTTCGTGGCCAACGAGCTGGAAAAGGAAGAAACCGCGATCAAGCGCAGGGCGATTCTCCTCACTGTTTGCGGGTCCACGATATATGTCCTCATCAAAAATCTGCTAGCACCGACGAAACCAACGGACAAGACATATGAAGAGCTCTGCACGCTGGTTCGGGAACAGCTCAAGCCGAAGGAGAGCATCTTGATGGCCAGGTATCGCTTTTATACGCACCATCGCTCCGAGGGCCAGGACGTGGCGAGCTATGTCATTGACTTAAGACGCCTTGCGGGACCGTGGGTATTTGCTGGATTTTTGAGGGAAGTGCTGCGGAACTTTTTCGTGCTTGGAATCGGCCACAAGGTCATTCTTTGCAAACTGCTGTCTGCCGAATCCCTAGATCTGAGCAAGGTCCTCACGATAGCCCAGGCTTTTATGTCCATGAACGATAACACTAAACAGATATCATTGCAGCATCGGAACTCACCGGCAAGTACTGTGCATAAAATAACGCATTCAGCAGGCAGAACTGTACATGGCAGGGCCTACACGCCCGCAGAGGACAGACCTAGGATGACTGAGAGTGCGGTGTGAATGCGAATTCATTAGCACCACGTTGGCGCTGCGGGGGTAATCATCGGGCCCATCAATGTCGATTCAAGCACTACGTGTGCCAGGGCTGTGGAACAATGGGGCACCTCCAGCAAATGTGCAGACATACTGCGACTCACCACGTGGCAGAGTTGGCAGAAGATGACCGATCCGGCACAGATCACGCTGAACAAGAGAGGCAACTCAACCCGAGGCTGAAGAGGAAGTGTATGGGGTACAGACTTTCACCACCAAAAGCCCTCCGATAATATTGAAAGTCAAATTAAACAGCATTCCAGTTTCTATGGGGGCGAGTCAGTCAATTTTGAGAAACTGTCGGGCAACAAGGCACAAAGGCCAAAACTAAGTCTGATCCACACCAAACTGCACACTTACACCAAAGAGCTCATACCAGTCATTGGCAGTGCAGCAATGAAGGTATTGTACGATGGAGCTGTGCATGATTTATCACTATGGATTTTACCAGGCGATGGCACAACACTGTTCGTCAGAAGCTGGCTAGGAAAGATCCAATGGAACTGGGACGAAATGTCTTCAGAGGATGACGCCTCGAGCACACAAGTGCTAAACAAATTCCCGTCGTTATTCGAGCCAGGCATCGCAACTTCACAGGTGCCGAAGTGCAGATCCATCTAGTCCCTGATGCACGACCCGTTCATCACAAGGCCCGAGCGGTTCCATGCATGATGCGAGAGAAAGTCGACATTGAGCTGGACAGACTTCAAAGAGAGGGGATCATATCGCCAGTCGAGTTAAACGAGTTGGCCAGTCCAATTGTTTGATGGTCAGAATCTGCGGGGACTACAAGGTAACGATCAACCGAGTCTCGTTACAGGACTAGTACCCACTACCCAAAGCAGATGACCTGTTTGCAACGCTAGCAGGGGGGAAGTCGTTCACCAAGCTGGACCTAACCTCTGCTTACATGACACACGAGCTGCTGAACCTTCGAAAAAATTGATGTACATCAACTGTTCATATACCACAGATGTCCCTTTGGGATTTGTTTGGCAGCAGCCATCTTCCAGAGGAACATGGAGAGTCTGCTGCAATCGGTTCCGCGCACCGTGGTGTTCCAAGGCGACATCTTGATCACTGGCCGCCGAACACTTGCACAACCTGGAAGAGGTTCTAAAATGACTGGACAGAGTGGGACTCAGGCTGAAACGTTCCAAGTGTGTTTTCCTGGCGCCAGAGGTCGAATTTCTGGGGAGAAAGATTGCGGCGGACGGCATCAAACCCATGGACTCCAAGACGGAGGCCATCAAGAATGCACCCAGACCACAGAATGTGATGGAGCTGCGTTCGTTCCTGGGACTCAACTATTTTGGTAACTTTCTACCGGGGTTGAGCACTTTGCTGGAACCATTGCATTTATTGCTACGCAAGGGTGACGACTGGGTTTGGGGTAAAGCTCAAGAGACAGCCTTTAACAAGGCCAGAAACCTGCTACGTTCTAACAAGTTACTTGTATTGTATGACCTGTGCAAACGTTTAGTACTAGCTTGTGATGCATCTTTGTACTGGGTCGGTTGTCTGTTACAGCAAGCCAATGGGTCAGGCAAACTGCAACCGGTTGCATATGCGTCCAGAAGCTTAACTAAAACTGAAAGAGCCTACAGTATGGTTGAAAAAGAAGCATTGAATGCGCGTACGGGGTTAAGAAAACGCACCAATACCTATTTGGGCTCCGGTCCGAGCTCGAAACCGACCACAAGCCACTCATTCGTTGTTCTCAGAAAGCAAAGGTATTAACACCAATGCTTCGCCCCGCATCCAAAGATGGGCACTAACGTTATCTGCGTATGATTATGTAATCCGCCACAGACCAGGCACGGAGAACTGTGTTGATGCCCTCAGTCGGCTACCATTGCCCACCACCGGGTTGGAAATGGCGCAACCCGCAGACTTGCTCCTTGTAATGGATGCTTTTGAGAGCGAGGGTCACTTGTCACGGCTCGCCAGATCAGGACCTGGACTAGCCAGGACCCTGTGCTATCACTAGTAAAGAGCTGCGTCCTTAATGGGAGCTGGTCGGCGGTCCCAGGGGAAATGAAAGACGAAATTAAGCCGTTCCACCGATGCAAGGATGAAATGTCCATCCATTCGGACTGTCACCTATGGGGGAATCATGTAATTTTGCCAAAAAAAGGCAGGGAAACATTTATACGCGACCATCACAGTACCCACCCAGGCATAGTCATGATGAAGGCTATTGCCAGGTCGCATGTTTGGTGGCCCGGCATTGACTCAGAATTGGAGTCACGCGTACACCAATGCAACACTTGCTCACAGTTGAGCAAAGCACCAAGGGAGGCCCTATTGAGTCTGTGGTCATGGCCCTCCAAACCGTGGTCAAAGGTCCATGTAGATTTCACTGGCCCCTTTCTCGGAAAAATGTTCCTAGTAGCAGTGGACGCTTACTCTAAATGGATTGAATGTATAATAATGTCGTCATGTATGTCCACTGCCACCAGTGAAAGCCTCTGGGCCATGTTCGCCACCCATGGTTTGCCCGACGTCCTTGTTAGTGACAGCTCGGAATTCAACGAGTTCATGACCCGCAATGGCATCAAGCATATCAGGTCTGCGCCGTTTAAGCCCGCATCCAATGGTCAAGTGGAACGGGCAGTCCAAACCATCAAGCAGAGCTTGAAACGCGTGACGGACGGTTCCCTGCAGACCCGGCTATCTCGGATTCTGCTCAGCTACCGAACGCAACCCCACTCGCTTACCGGGGGTCCCCCTGCAGAATTGCTAATGAAGAGAGCACGCAAAACCAGGCTCTCCTTTGTCCAGCCGGATCTCAATGATCATGTAGAAACCCGGCGTCACCGGCATAACATGTACTATGATCGCGCGGCTGTATCACGTGACGTTGAGGTTAATGACCCTGTGTTTGTCCTTAATTATGGTCATGGTCCCAAATGGGTTGCTGGCACTGTGTTAGCCAAGGAGGGGAATAGAGTGTTTGTTGTCAAACTTTTGAACGGACAAACGTGCAGAAAGTACTTGGATCAGACCAAACTGCGGTTCACTGACAACCAAGAACAGTTTGAAGAGGACATTACCATCATTGATCCACCAACACACACCCAACAAGCAATCGATCTCGCTGTCAACCACAAGGATGAACCCACCATGCCCGACAGTCCGATCAGACCAGCCACACCGCAGTGCAGCAATGATCCGACCGACTCACCTATGCCAGGACTTCAACTCAGGCGATCAACCCGGGAATGCTGAGCCCCGTATCGCCTCAACTTGTAAATAACTTGTATCTAAGACTTTTGGGGGGAATGATGTTATGTATGTAAACATTACCAATTTGTAAGACTTGCCACCAGGGGGCGCACCTGTGGGAGATCCAAGGGTCAACTGCACACCCCGGGCAAGCAGGTATAAAAGGCAGTCTACCATGCTGCTTCCTCACTCTGGAGTTACATTAAAGAGACCAAACAGTTTGAGCTTAAGATATACAGTCTTGTGGAGTTATTCTAAACATAACAGTCCGCATGTCCAATACGAGTTTCCCAAAGCAAGTGCTCTACTCGGAACTCCTACATGGCAGTTGAGCACCAGGTGGGCAGAGGAAACGTTTCAAAGATACCCTCAAAGCCTTCTTGATAAAGTGTAACATCCCCACCGACACCCGGGAGTCCCTGGCCAAAGACCGCCCTAAGTGGAGGAAGTGCATCCAGGAAGGCGCTGAGCACCTCGAGTCTCGTCGCCGAGAGCATGCAGAAATCAAGCGCAGACAGCGGAAAGAGCGTGCGGCAAACCTGTCCCACCCACCCTTTCCCTCAACGACTGTCTGTCCCACCTGTGACAGAGACTGTAATTCCCGTATTGGACTGTTCAGGCACCTGAGAACTCACTTTTAGAGTGGAAGCAAGTCTTCCTCGATTTTGAGGGACTGCCTATGATGATGATGATGACTAATGACTACGGTAGCGTAGCGTACGAGAGCATGGGCCTTACACTAAACATCCGTAAAACAAGGGTCCTCTATCAACCTGACCCCGCCACACAGCACCGCTCCCCGATTATCAAAATCCATGACAAGGCCTTGGACAAGATGGACTATTTTCCATACCTCGGGAGCCTACTATCAGCAAGTGCAAATGTCGATGACGTGATCCAACACCGCCTTCAGTGTGCCAGCGCAGCCTTCGATCGTCGAAGGAAGAGAGTGTTCGAAGACCAAAACCTTAAAACCGGCACAAAGATACAGGGATGGTGCCAGAGGATTGGAGGATTGCAAATGTTACACCTGTGTTCAAAAAAGGTGAGAGGGATAAACCTGGCAGTTACAGGCCAGTCAGTTTAACGTCGGTGTTGGGGAAACTTTTAGATTGGGAGAAAATTACCAGCCACTTGGGCAAGCATGGACTGATAAAGGAGAGCCAGCACAGGTTTGTTAAGGGCAAATCGTGTTTGACTAATTTGATTGAGTTTTTCGACATCCAGCCCTACCTCTCCACCACTTCTCATGACCCTGCCACAGTCTCTAAATTGTCAGACTGCTTGTCCCACATCCAGTTCTGGATGAGCCGAAATTTTCTCCAATTAAATATTGGGAAGACTGAAGCCATTGTTTTCAGTCCCCGCCACAAACTCCGTTCCCTAGCCACTGACTCCATCCCACTCCCTGTCTGAAGCTGAACCAGACTGTTCGCAACTTTGAAATGAGCTTCCGGCCACATATCCGCGGCAGAATTAAGACCGCCTATTTCCACCAGTGTAACATCACCCGTCTCCACCCTTGCCTCAGGTCATCCGCTACTGAAGCCCACATCCATGCCTTTGTTACCTCGAGACTTGACTATTCCAACGCACTCCTGACTGGGCTGCCACATTCTACCCTACGTAAACTAGAGGTGATCCAAAACTCAGCTGCCCGTGTCCGAACTCGCACCGAATCCCATTCACCCATCCTGGTTTTCAAATGCCTCCATGGCCTCGCCCCTCCCTATCTCGGTAATCTCCTCCAGCACAACCCCCCCCCCCAACCCCCGAGATATCTGCACTCCTCTAATTCTGGCCTCTTGAGCATCTCTGATATAATCGCTCAACCATCGGTGGCCGTGCCTTCTGTTGCCAGGGTCCCAAGCTCTGGAACTCCCTCCCTAAACCTCTCCGCCTCTTTACCTCTTTCCTCATTTAAGACGCTGCTTAAAACCTACCTCTTTGACCACTTGGTCACATGTCCTAATTTCTCCTTATGTGGCTCGGTGTCAATTTTTCTGTGTTATAATATTGTATAATGTCTTATAATGTGAAGCGCCTTGGGACATTTTACTACGTTAAAGGTGCTATATAAATACAAGTTGTGTTTTTTGATGAAGTAATAGAAAGGGTGGATGAAGGCAGTGTAGTTGATGTTATGTACATCGACCTTCAAAGTACATTTGATAAAGTACCACATAATAGGCTTGTTAGCAAAGTTGAAGCCCATTAAAAGGGGCAGTAGCAGCAAGGACACAGCATTGGCTAGGGGATAGAACAGAGAGTTGTGGTGAATGGCTGTTTTCCAGATTGGAGAGAGGTATACAGTGACATTCCCCAAGGGCCAGTACTTGGACCACTGCTGTTTTTGATATACATTAATGACTTGGACTTGAGGGTACAGGGCACAATTTAGAAATTTACAGATGACACGAAACTTAGAAGTGTAGTAAACAGTGAGGATGACAGTGATAGACTTCAAGAGGACAAAGAGAGGCTGGTGGAATGGGCAGACACATGGCAGATGAAATTCAACGCGGAACAGTGTGATGTGATATATTTTTTTATTTGTTCACGAGATGCGAGTGACACTGGCAAGGCCGGCATTTATTGGCCATCCCTAATAGCCTTCAAGAAAGTGGTGGTGAGCCGCTTTCTTGAACCACTGCAGTCCGTGTGGTGAAGGTGCTCCCACAGTGCTGTGAGGGAGGGAGTTCCAGGATTTTGATCCAGCGACGATGAAGGAACGGCGATATATTTCCAAGTCAGGATGGTGTGTGACTTGGAGGGGAACGTGGAGGTGGTGGTGTTCCCATGCGCCTGCTGCCCTTGTCCTTCTAGGTGGTAGAGGTGGCGGGTTTGGGAGGTGCTGCTGAAGAAGCCTTGGTGAGTTGCTGCAGTGCATCGTGTAGATGGTGCACACTGCAGCCACGGTGTGCCGGTGGTGGAGGGCATTCCAATGAAGCGGGCTGCTTTGTCCTGGATGGTGTCGAGCTTCTTGAGTGTTGTTGGAGCTGCACTCATCCAGGCAAGTGGAGAGTATTCCCTCACACTCCTGACTTGTGCCTTGTAGATGGTGGAAAGGCTTTGGGGAGTCAGGAGGTGAGACACTCGCCGCAGAATACCCAGACTCTGTCCTGCTCTTGTTGCCACAGTATTTATGTGGCTGATCCAGTTAAGTTTCTGGTCAATGGTGACCCCCAGGATGTTGATGGTGGGGGATTCGGCGATGATAATGCAATTGAATGTCAAGGGGCGGTAGTTAGACTCTCGCTTGTTGGAGATGGTCACTGCCTGGCACTTGTGTGGTGCGAATGTTACTTGCCACTTATCAGCCCAAGCCTGAATGTTGTCCAGGTCTTGCTGCATGTGGGCATGGACTGCTCCATTATCTGAGAAGTTGTGAATGGAACTGAACACTGTGCAATTATCAGCGAACATCCCCACTTCTAACCTTATGATGGAGGGAAGGTCATTGATGAAGCAGCTGAAGATGGTTGGGCCTAGGTCACTGTCCTGAGGAACTCCTACAGCGATATCCTGGGGCTGAGATGATTGACCACCAACCACCACAACCATCTTCCTTTGTGCTAGGTATGACTCCAGCCAGTGGAGAGTTTTTCCCGATTCCCATTGACTTCAGTTTTACTAGGGCTCCTTGGTGTCACGCTCGGTCAAATGCTGCCTTGATGTCAAGGGCAGTCACTCTCACCTCTCCTCTGGAATTCAGCTCTTTTGTCCATGTTTGGACCAAGGCTGTAATGTGGTCTGGAGCCAAGTGGTCCTGGCAGAACCCAAACTGGGCATCGGCGAGCAGGTTATTGGTGAGTAAGTGCCGCTTGATAGCACTGTTGACGACACCTTCCATCACTTTGCTGATGATTGAGAGTAGACTGATGGGGCAGTAATTGGCCGGATTGGATTTGTTCTGCTTTTTGTGGACAGGACATACCTGGGCAGTTTCCCACATTGTTGGGTAGATGCCAGTGTTGTAGTTGTACTGGAACAGCTTGGCTAGAGGCGTGGCTAGTTCTGGAGCACAAGTTTTCAGCACGACGCCGGGATGTTGTTGGGACCCATGGCCTTTGCTGTATCCAGTGTGCTCAACCAGTTCTTGATATCACGTGGAGTGAATCGAATTGGCTGAAGACTGGCTTCTTGATGGTGGGGACCTCGGAGAAGGCCGCTATGCATTGTCCACTCGACACTTCTAGCTGGAGATGGATGCAAACGCTTCAGCCTTGTCTTTTGCACTCATGTGCTGGGCTCCGCCATCGTTGAGGATGGGGATGTTTATGGAGCATCCTCCTCCCGTTAGTTGTTTAATGGTCCACCACCATTCACGACTGGATGTGACAGGACTGCAGAGCTTTGATCTGATCCGTTGATTGTGGGATCACTTAGCCCCGTCCATAGCATGCTGTTTATGCTGTTTAGCATGCATGTAGTCCTGTGTTGCAGCTTCCACGGGTTGGCACCTCATTTTTAGGTATGCCTGGTGCTGCTCCTGGCATGCTCTCAATGAACCAGGGTTGGTCCTCTGGCTCGGTAGTAATGGTAGAGTGAGGGATATGCTGGGCCATGAGGTTACAGATTGTGGTGGAATACAATTCTGCTGCTTCTGATGGCCCACAGCACCTCACGGATGCCCAGTTTTGAGCTGCTGGATCTGTTCTGAACTTATCCCATTTAGCACGGTGGTAGTGCCACACAACACAATGGAGGGTGTCCTCAGTGTGAAGATGGGACTTCATCGCCACAAGGACTGTGCGGTGGTCACTGCTACCAATGCTGTCATGGACAGATGCCAGCTCAGTCAGTAGTGGTGCTATTGAGCCACTTTTGGTGATGGACATTGAAGACCCCCACACTCTGTGCCCTTGCTACCCTCAGTGCTTCTTCCAAGTGGTATTCTACATGGAGGAGTATTGATTAATCAGCTGAGGGAGGGCGGTAGGTGGTAATCAGCAAGAGGTTTCCTTGCCCATGCTTGACCTGAATCCATGAGACTTCATGGGGTCCGGAGTCAATGTTGAGGACTCCCAGGGCCACTCCCTCCTGACTGTATACCGCTGTGCCACCACCCCTGGTGGGTCTGTCCTGCCGGTGGGACAGGACATACCCAGGAATGGTGATTGCATTCCCTAAAGCACATCAGTGAACCAGATGGGTTTTTATGACAATCTGATCGTTTCCTGGTCACCATTACTGATACTAGCTTTTTATTCCAGATTTATTTACCTGAATTTAAATTCCCAGCTGCCATGGTGGGATTTGAACTCATGTCTCTGGATCATTAGTCCAGGCCTGGGGATTACTGCTCCAGTAACATAACCAACTACCATTCCTGAGACAATGGAAGGAGTTCAGCATTTCCTGGTCCTGCACGATAACCAAGTGAAGGTTTGTTGTTGTTGTTGTCTTGGGGACGACCATCTTGTAAGAAGCTGCCCAGACCTGTACTGTTATAACCTGTACGGCGAGTCGGGACACATCGCTCGGAGCTGCAGGGCGGAGAGCTGTGGGGTGTGTCACAAAGGACCCACCCGCTGTGAACTTGAGGCAGAAGGAAGCCCCTTAAGTGACGAGGAGATCGAGAAGGAGCAGGAGATGAGAGAGGAGTGGCCGGAGGAGCGGAGCAGGCAGAGGACACAGCCGGCGAACGGAAGGAGAAAAGAGCACAGGAAGAGGCAAAAATTGCAGAGCAGAGAACAGGATGGAGAGGATGGAAAATACACCGAGTGTGGTGGAAAAGGGCAGAGACAGTGCAGGGGAGCGCGGGTCGAGGGCAGAGTCGGGCCACAATATGGCTTGGTTCACCCTAAAGAATCTGGTGTCTGCGGGGGGAGCGGGGTGTGGGGTGTGGGGTAAGTGTAAGTACTCCATAGAAAGACGGAGGGTCTGACATCTCGGGGAGCAGGAGGGGGCAAGACAAGGAGAGGGTGCAAGAACATAAGAAATAGGAGCAGGAGTCGGCCATTCGGCCCCTCGAGCCTGCTCCACCATTCAATGAGATCATGGCTGATCTTCTACTTCAACTCCACTTTCCTGCATATCCCTATATCCCTTGATTCCCTTAATATCCAAAAATCTATCGATCTCTGCCTTGAATATACTCAACGACTGAGCATCCGCAGCCCTCTGGGGTAGAGAATTCCAAAGATTCACCACCCTCTGAGTGAAGAAGTTTCTCCTCCTCTCAGTCCTAAATGACCGACCCCTTATTCTGAAACTGTGACCCCTGGTTCTAGACTCCCCAGCCCCAGGAAACATCCTCCCTGCATCTACCCTGTCAAGCCCTGTAAGAATTGTGTATGTTTCAATGAGATCGCCTCTCATTCTTCTAAACTCTAGAGAATATCGGCCTAGTCTACTCAATCTCTCCTCATAGGACAATCCCCCCATCCCAGGAATCAGTCTGGTGAACCTTCGTTGCACTCCCTCAATGGCAAGTATATCCTTCCTTGGGTAAGGAGACCAAAACTGTACACAATACTCCAGGTATGGTATCACCAGGGTCCTATATAATTGCAGTAAGACGTCTTTACTCTTATATTCAAATCCTCTTGTAATAAAGGCCAACGTACTATTTGTTTTCTGAATTGCTTGCTGTACCTGCATGTTAACTTTCAGTGATCCGTGTACAAGGACACCCAGATCCCGCTGAACACCAACATTTCCCAATCTCTCACCATTTAAAAAAATACTCTGCTTTTCTATTTTTCCTACCAAAGTGGATAACTTCACATTTCTCCAATTATATTTCATTTGCCATGTTCTTGCCCACTCACTCAGCCTGTCTATATCCCCATGAAGCCTCTTTGCATCCTCCTCACAACTTAATCATTGAATTAAGCACCGATCCATGCAGTACCCCACGAGTTACAACCTGAAAATGACCCGTTTATTCCTACTTTCTGTATGTTAACCAATCCTCAATCCATGCTAGTATATTACCCCCAATCCCATGAGCCCTAATTTTGTTTAATAATCTCTTGTGTGGCACCTTATCGAAAGCCTTCTGAAAATCCAAATACACCACATCCACTGGTTCCCCCTTATCTATTCTGCTAGTTACAACCTCAAAAAATTCGAACAGATTTGTCAAACACGATTTCCCTTTCATAAATCCGTGTTGACTCTGCCCAATCCTATTATTCTTTTCTAAGTGCCCTGTTACCACGTCCTTAATAATAGATTCGAGAATTTTTCAAACTACTGATGCCAGGTTAACTGGTCTGTAGTTCCCCGTTTTCTCTCTCTCTCCTTTCTTAA
Source organism: Pristiophorus japonicus (assembly GCF_044704955.1). Lineage (NCBI taxonomy): Eukaryota > Metazoa > Chordata > Chondrichthyes > Pristiophoridae > Pristiophorus > Pristiophorus japonicus. Next base: position 98,058 of record NW_027254518.1, read on the forward strand.
ATAGCGGCGTTACATTTGCTATCTTCCCATCTGCGGGAACCGTTCCAGAATCTATGGAATTTTTGAAGATGACAACCAATGCATGCATGATGTCTATAGCTAACTCTTTCAAAATTGAATTGGCTAGGATAGACTAGCAAATGATACTTAAAGGGTTGACAGTGGATAGGCAATGGCAGACATTTATAGATTACATGGATGAACTTCAACAATTGTACATCCCTGTCTGGAGTAAAAATAAAAAGGGCAAGGTGGCTCAACCGAGGTTAACAAGGGAAATTAGGGATAGTGTTAAATCCAAGGAAGAGGCATATAAATTGGCCAGAAAAAGCAGCAAACCTGAGGACTGGGAGAAATTTAGAATTCAGCAGAGGAGGACAAAGGGTCTAATTAGGAGGGGGAAAATAGTGTATGAGAGGAAGCTTGCAGGGAACATAAAAATTGACTACAAAAGCTTCTGTAGATATGTGAAGAGAAAAAGATTAGTGAAGATCAACGTAGGTCCTTTGCAGACACAATCAGATGACTTTATAATGGGGAACAAAGAAATGGCAGACCAATTGAACAAATACTTTGGATCTGTCTGCCTTCTGGAAATACTAGGGGTTCGAGGGTCTAGCGAAAAGAAGGAACTCAAGGAAATCCTTATTAGTCAGGAAATTGTGTTAGGGAAATTGATGGGATTGAAGGCTGATAAATCCCCAAGGCCTGATAGGCTGCATCCCAGAGTACTTAAGGAAGTGGCCCGAGAAATAGTAGATGCATTGGTGATCATTTTCCAACATTCTATCAACTCTGGATCAGTTCCTATGGACTGGAGGGTAGCTAATGTAACACCACTTTTTAAAAAAGGAGGGAGAGAGAAAACGGGTAATTATAGACTGGTTAGCCTGACATCAGTGGTGGGGAAAATGTTGGAATCAATTATTAAAGATGAAATAGCAGCGCATTTAGAAAGCAGTGACAGGATCGATCCAAGTCAGCATGGATTTATGAAAGGGAAATCATGCTTGACAAATCTTCTGGAATTTTTTGAGGATGTAACTAGTAGAGTGGACAAGGGAGAACCAGTGGATGTGGTGTATTTGGACTTTCAAAAGGCTTTTGACAAGGTCCCACACAAGAGATTGGTGTGCAAAATCAAAGTACATGGTATTGGGGGTAATGTATTGACGTGGATAGAGAACTGGTTGGCAGACAGGAAGCAGAGAGTCGGGATAAACGGTTTCTTTTCAGAATGGCAGGCAGTGACTAGTGGGGTGCCGCAAGGTTCTGTGCTGGGGCCCCAGTTGTTTACATTGTACATTAATGATTTAGACGAGGGGATTAAATGTAGTATCTCCAAATTTGCGGATGACACTAAGTTGGATGGCAGTGTGAGCTGCGAGGAGGATACTATGTGGCTGCAGAGTGACTTGGATAGGTTAGGTGAGTGGGCAAATGCATGGCAGATGAAGTATAATGTGGATAAATGTGAGGTTATCCACTTTGGTGGTAAAAACAGAGAGACAGACTATTATCCGAATGGTAACAGATTAGGAAAAGGGGAGGTGCAACGGAACCTGGGTATCATGGTACATCAGTCATTGAAGGTTGGCATGCAGGTACAGCAGGCGGTTAAGAAAGCAAATGGCATGTTGGCCTTCATAGCTAGGGGATTTGAGTACAGGGGCAGGGAGGTGTTGCTACAGTTGTACAGGGCCTTGGTGAGGCCACACCTGGAATATTGTATTCAGGTTTGGTCTCCTAATCTGAGGAAGGACGTTCTTGCTATTGAGGGAGTGCAGCGAAGGTTCACTAGACTGATTCCCGGGATGGCGGGACTGACATATGAGGAGAGACTGGATCAACTGGGCTTGTATCCACTGGAGTTTAGAAGAATGAGAGGGGATCTCATAGAAACATATACAATTCTGACGGGATTGGACAGGTTAGAGGCAGGAAGAATGTTCCCGTTGCTGGGGAGTTCCAAAACCAGGGGTCACAGTCTAAGAATCAGTGGTAAGCCATTTAGGACCGAGATGAGGAGAAACTTCTTCACTCAGAGAGTGGTTAACCTGTGGAATTCTCTTCCGCAGAAAGTTGTTGAGGCCAGTTCGTTAGATATAGTCAAAAGGGAGTTAGATATGGCCCTTACAGCCAAAGGGATCAAGGGGTATGGAGAGAAAGCGGGATCTTATTGAATGGCGGTGCAGGCTCGAAGGGCCGAATGGCCTGCTCCTGCACCTAATTTCTATGTTTCTAAATCCCTTGGATGTAGGCCATCAGGTCCAGGGGATTTACTGACTTTCAGTTCCATTAATTTCTCCAATATTATTTTTTTTACTAATACTAATTTCTTTCAGTTCCTCATTCTCACTAGACCCCAGGATTATTTTTGTGTCTTCTTCCGTGAAGACAGACACACAGTATTTGTTTAATTTCTCTGCCATTTCCTTATTCCCCCATTATAATTTCTCCTGTCTCAGCCTATAAGGGACCCACATTTACTTTCGCTAATCTTTTCCTTTTTACATACCTATAGTAGCTTTTACAGTTTGTTTTTATGTCTCTCGCTAGTTTACTTTCATATTCTATTTTCCCTTTATCAATTTCTTGATCCTCCTTTGCTGAATTCTAAAATCCTCCCCATCCTCAGGCAACATTATAAGCCTCTTCCTTTGATCTAATACTGTCTTTAACTTCTCTTGTTAGCCAGTTGGACTTCTTTTCCTGTGGGGTTTTTGTGCCTTAAAGGAATGTATATTTGTTGTAAATTATGTATTAATTCTTTAAATGCTCGCCATTGCTTATCTACCATCGTACCTTTTAATGTAGTTTTCCAACCTACCGTAGCCAGCTCGCCCCTCATACCTACGTAGATTCCTTTATTTAGATTTAAGACCCTAGTTTTGGATTTAACTAAATCACTTTCAAACTTAATATAAATTTCTATCATATTATGGTCACTCTTCCCTCAGGGCCCCTTTACTACAAGGTTATTAATTCACCCTTTCTCATTGCACAATACTAGATCTAAAATAGCCCGTTCCCTCGTTGGTTCCTCAACATACTGATCTAGAAAACCATCTTGTATACATTCCATGAATTTGTCCTCCACACTATTACTGCAAATTTGGTTTGCCCAGTCTATATGTAGACTAAAGTCCCCATGATTACTGTATTACCCTTGTTACATGCGCCTCTAATTTCCTGATTTATACTGTGCCCTACATTACCACTACTGTTTGGGGGCCGATAAACAACTCCCACCTGGAGCATTAAAGGGGCAGGACAGGAGCGGGGAGACAAAGACGCCAGAAGGGAGTGAGAAAAGTGAAGATGACCATTGTCCCAGAGAGAGGGGGAAAGGGTCAGCGATGGAGGGGAGGCCGAAGGGAGCGGCACTGTGGGAGAAACCCCCATAGCAGGAAGATTCTCCAAGGGAGATTCTGTATCTGACGGGGAGCAGGGACGGGAGGCTACAGAAAAGCGAGAGTGAGGAATCAGAGGGGGACGGAGACATGGAAGTGGGGGGTGGGGTGGCATCGAGTGGAAAGGGAGAGATTAGTGAGGGGCAGATCGATGGAGAAGGGGTTGCCCCTCGACCCAAATCTAATGTAAGGAAGAGGCTGAAACTGCAGGGAATGTTCAAACAGGAGGTGAAAAAGAGTCGGAAGCTGCTGGAGAAAGGGGCTGGACTGTGGACAACAGCTGCCCGGGGAGGAGCATGAGAGGAGGGAAGGGCCGGAGATTAAATGATGGGGGGGATTATCAGGCACACTTCCTTTATTCTGAGCCATGATTATATTGGTCCCGATTAATGTCAAGGGACTGAGGGGGGAGAAGAAATTGCAGCAGTTGTTGCAGTGTTTGAAAGGCACTGACCAGTTGTGTCTGCAAGAAATCTTTCAGGTTGAGGATATCCCAGAAAGGGTTAGGAAGGGAGAGGTGTTTACAAGTTGTGCAAACAATAACCGGAGATGGGTGGCTGTTTTGGTGAGTCCATCCATAAAAGAGAGCATTACCTTGGAGGGCAAGGACTCTGAGGGGAAATTTTTATGGCTAAAATTAAAAATGTAAGAATTTAATTGCGATCTCTTTAATATTTATGCATCGAACGACCGTTGTAAGTGTTGTGAGTTTTTTCAATGGTTATTCATAGGAAGCGGCAGAGGCGGAAAACCCTTGTATAGTGGGGGATTTTAATGTATTTTTATCTCAGATGGACATTTCAGCTTAAAGAACATTAATGGATGATAATTTCAGAGGGATGATTGTAAAAATGATGGTAAATTTAAATTTGAGAGACTTATGGAGAGATCAGAACCCCATAAATAGGGAGTTCTCCAGAAGTGCTTGGGTGGCTGAAGAGAGTTTGTGTCAATGCAGGAAGGGTTAAGTCCTGAGCTGATGGGGAGTTATTACACACAAGTATTTTTAGTGACCACTCGGCTTTGGTTCCTAGAATTAGGAACAGCAGAGTGAAGAGCGGTCGAGGGGTGTGGGTTTTAAACAACCAATACCTGAAAGGAATTGCTTACACAGAAGGGATTTTAAATATAATAAAGAATGCTCAGAAGGAACCTTTATTCTTGAAAGAAAGAGTTTGGCGGGACAACTTCAAATATGAGTTAGAAGTTTTCTCGCTACGTTATGGGAACGAGAGAGCGGCAGCTAACCGGCATCGAGAAGAGAATATAAACAGAAGGTTTACGGATATCTGACGGAGGGGATAAGGAAGCAGAGACTAAGTGGGTGGTTTTAAAGGAAGAGTGGGAATTATTGCAAGCTGTAAAATGCAAGGAGGCCATTCTCCGTGCAAAGGCTAACGATGTGCTGGAGGGAGAAAGATGCCCCAGATACTTTCTAGAGCAAGAGAAGCTGCGACAAAGATTATCATTAATTGCAGAGTTGCAGGTTGGGGAGAAGATCATTAATGAAAGTGGGGAGATTGTAGAGGCACCCAATAGCTTTGAAACAAAAGAAGATATTTCCAAATTGGCGATGGAGAAGATAGCGCTTTGATTGAAAAGGGTTTAAAGGAGGATGTGAGAAGCATGTGTGACAAAGAAGTAGGATTAGCAGAAATAAAAGTAGCAATGTGGAATGAAGGGGGAGGGGGGAGAGGTAAGCTCAGGGTCCGATAGACTAAGTGCAGAATTTTATAAAGAATATTTAGAGATTTTAAGCCCATCTCTCTTAGAGGTTTTTAAGGAGATTAAAATTGTGGGAAAGCTTGGCTCTATCTATGTACATCCAAGTATTTTCCAATGCAGGGATCAGTGAGACAGGTTTGCCCCTGGTCCCCATTGCTGTACACATTGGTTGCAGAACCATTAGGTTACATGATGCAGAAAGAACAATGCGCAGTCAGGATTGCGGTTCCCAGTTCCGGGCGGGTGTCGGTGATACACCAATATGCAGATGACACAACCTTAACGTTGGGATGGGGAGTCAGTGAAGAAAGCTATGGGAGTAGTAGAGGAGTATTGTTGAGTGAACTATAGTCAGTCTCAATGTCTGGTTGTGGGAAGGGGTGGGGGCAGTGGTTGGGGGAAAGCCCTTTGAGGTGGCGGAGGTTTTGAAAGTTCTGGGGGTGCATATGGGGTGTATGAAGGACAGGGAGGGAGTGAATCGATTAAATTGGGAACCAAAGGTTATGAAAATTAAAAAGATTTTGGAAAGGTGGGAAAGGTGTTTGAAAGTGCAAGGAAGAGCGACAGTGGGTCAGCTCTCCTGCTATCCAAACTATGGTCCATATTGATGGTGGAGGGTATTCCTGAGTGGGCAGATAAGTCCATTCAAGAGGCTTGTGTGGGGTTTTTATGGGAGGGGAAACCAGCCTTGGTTGCTTAAAATACCATCATTGGACGGAGAATCAGGGAGGACTCAATTTCCCAGATATTGAAGAAAAAATCCTTTAGAATCAAATGGGTGAAGAGATTTCTTCAGAAATCAAATCCAAGTTTCTGGAAGCGCCATTTTGAGCATTTATTTTATACTAAGTGGGATGGGAGGGCAGGGATAATTTATATGGAATACAATAATATGTTTTTGAAATCGACTAAACCTCTCCCTCGGTTTTATAACTGGATTATAGAGACTTGGGCCTAACTTTTTTTTTTAAAGTGTGCCTTTTATGCCCGAGGGTTCTGAGGAATTTTTTGAACAGCCCTTATTTTTGAACAGGTGGGTAAACATTGAAGGTGAGGTATTATTTAATGAAGCTTTTATAACAGCTGGTATTATATGTGAAAGATGTATTACATGAGGTGATTCCCGGTTGGTTGTGGGAAGCGGTAGTGAGGGACATGGTCTGGGAGGAGGATCAGGAGGTAGAGGAAAAGACGGTAAGCGTCATGTATGAGACAATTGTGAGGGCAATGCCACAGGATCGGATGGAGGAAATAAATGGACAAATCTCCAGAGGAGGTAAAATGCGTCCCGCTTTTCCAAACTTTCTGTTGGAGAAAGCGGAGGAGTTGGTCCAATTTGTCGCCTGCAATACTCGAGATTTCTATCGGGTATATGGAGAATGGTCAGGTGTTTCAGCAGAGTATATACCCACAGCTGGACTTTTACGGGAAGGGAGTGTGGGTGAATTTTAAATGTCCAGAGTAGATTGAACTGGATTTCAAATTGGATCAGAAGTGGATTGTTACCGGGACTGTCCTGTGTAAGATTGGGCGAGTGGAGGTGGCAACTTGCCCAGTGTGTGGGACACAGGATGGGACTCTGACCCATTTACTGGTGTTATGTCCGCAGTTAAATGATTATGAGCACTATGTTCGATGGATGTGTGAGGACCGAAGAGCGGGAATGGGAATCCTGTGGGATTCAATTCTGAGATGGGGATTGCTGGAGAGTCTGCCCGAGTCTAGCGGAGCGGCGATTAATTTAATGTTCAGCTTGGCTCGATTCATGAGTGTGGAAAGAAGGAATGCTCTGTTTTATAACGGGAGGGGAATAAACCTAAAAGGGTATTTTAAATACAAGCTAAAGGATCATTATATGGCTCTGTGGTTGTTTTATTAACAAAGAAATTTATAGATATTTTATGATCAATTTGTAAAGTACAATAGATGAGTACAGGTTGAACCTCCCTTAGCCGGAACACTCGGGACCTGGCCTGTTCTGGATAAGGGATTTTTCCGGACGAGGGTTGGTCACGTTAAATTGGATGGTACAGATACTGAGCAAGGGGATATCGGGGCTGGTTGGCTTGGGGCTGGGAGTGCAGCAGAGATATCATGGCTGGGGGGGTGGATCTCGGGGTCAGGCCAGCGATTGCGGGAGTCGGCAGCGAGGAAGGACTTCAATTTGTTCATGTTGGAGTTCTGCGCATGCGCCACCTGGTGGCCGGGAACGGTTCTGGATGAGGGGTGGTTCCGGATAAGGGAATTCTGGATAAGGGAGGTTCATCCTGTATATGTCATGGGAGAGAAATTAAACTTCAGTTTTTGATGTTAATATGTGGTGGAGGAATGACTGTGCAGAGGCACGGAATAGATTTGGATGATACAATGGAATGATTATGTTGTTGTAAATGTTTTTAATGTTCCACAAGTATATATTTTTTTAAAGTGAGTAGCAACCTCGCCTCTGGAGTCAGAAGGTTGTGGTTTCAAGTTCCAGGCCAGAGACTTGAACACAAAAATTTAGGCTGACACTCCAGTGCAGAGCTGAGGGAGTGCTGCACTGTCAGAGGTGGCGCCTTTCGGATGAGACGTTAAACCGAGGCTCCGCCTGCTCTCAAGTGGACGTAAAAGATCCCACGGCACTATTTTGAAGAAGAGCAGCGGAGTTAGCATAGAATCATAGAATGCTTACAGTACAGAAGGAGGTGTGGTTTGGGGGGGGCGGGTGAGGTGTTGGGGGGGGAGGCGGGTGTGGTGTTGGCGGGGTGGGCGAGGTGTTGGCGGGGCGGGCGAGGTGTTGGCGGGGCGGGCGAGCTTTCGAGGGGCGGGTGAGCTTTCGAGGGGCGGGCGAGCTTTCGAGGGGCGGGCGAGGTGTTGGCGGGGCGGGCGAGCTTTCGAGGGGCGGGCGAGCTTTCGAGGGGCGGGCGAGGTTTGGAGGTTTGGAGGGCGGGTATAACTTGCTTTTGAACCTCTAACCAGTCACTGATCCTCGATCCGGTGCGCTGCCCATGTGACCATTAATGGACGGAAGGTTTCACGTTGATTTGCTGTGTGCTCTGCTCCTCTTCATTCAAATTTGTTTATTCAAATTATCTAATAATTCAATTTTGTTTATTCCTAAATTTCCATTTTACTGTGCTTAACTCAAGCTTTTTAGTACACACTTTGAATTTTCAGAAGACTGTTATCCATCTGTGTGAACGCTGCAAAAATAAAGGCCAAAGTTTGACACTATTTTTAAACTGGAGCTTTGCGAGAGTGGACGGAACTGGATAAGAGCAGTTCCCGAGTACATGACACCTTGGCCAACCTTTAATAGCACCACACACATCTATAAAAGCTTATGATTGGTATAATTCAATTTGTGGTGCAAATAATGATACAAACTTTGGGCAGTGGGGCCGGGCAGTGGGGCTGGGCTGTGGGCAGTGGGGCCGGACAGTGGGCAGTGGGTCCGGGCAGTGGGGCCGGGCAGTGGGCAGTGGGGCCGGGCAGTGGGGCCGGGCAGTGGGCAGTGGGTCCGGGCAGTGGGTCCGGGCTGTGGGCAGTGGGGCCGGGCAGTGGGCAGTGGGGCCGGACAGAGGGCAGTGGGGCCGGACAGAGGGCAGTGGGGCCGGACAGAGGGCAGTGGGGCCGGACAGTGGGTTGGAGATGGCCATGTGACAAGTGCGGTTGATGAGAATGGCGGTCGCCCCCCCGCCCCTCGGGGCTATCAGCATGTTTACCAGAGGAGATGCAGACTCACACAAGGTACCTTTCGAGTACTTGGCCTCAGTTCCACTCATTATGGGAGCTACAAACCCCGCTGTTACTTCCCGTCATTCACTCATACTCCAGCCCCGGAGTGTGGGTGTGTTCTCCAGTATGTTATAGAAACATAGAAAATAGGTGCAGGAGTAGGCCATTCGGCCCTTCGAGCCTGCACCACCATTCAATATGATCATGGCTGATCATGCAACTTCAGTACACCATTCCTGCTTTCTCTCCATACCCCCTGATCCCTTTAGCCGTAAGGGCTACATCTAACTCCCTTTTGAATATATCTAACAAACTGGCCTCAACAACTTTCTGCGGTAGAGAATTCCACAGGCTCACAATTCTCTGAGTGAAGACGTTTCTCCTCATCTCGGTCCTAAATGGCTTATCCCTTATCCTTAAAACTGTGTCCCCTGGTTCTGGACTTCCTCAACATCGGAAACATTCTTCCTGCATCTAACCTGTCTAATCTCGTCAGAATTTTATATGTTTCTATGAGATCCCCTCTCATTCTTCTAAATTCCAGTGAATATAAGCCGAGTCGATCCAGTCTTTCTTCATATGTCAGTCCTGCCATCCCGGGAATCAGTCTGGTGAATCTTCGCTGCACTCCTTCAATAGCAAGAATGTACTTCCTCAGATTAGGAGACCAAAACTGAACACAATATTCAAGGTGAGGCCTCACCAAGGCCCTGTACAACTGCAGTAATACCTCCCTGCTCCTATACTCAAATCCTCTCGCTATGAAGGCCAACATGCCATTTGCCTTCTTCACCACCTGCTGTACCTCCATGCCAACTTTCAATGACTGATGTACCATGACACCCAGGTCTCGTTGCATCTCCCCTTTTCCTAATCTGTCACCATTCAGATAATATTCTGCCTTCCTATTTTTACCACTAAAGTGGATAACAAAACATTTATCTACATTATACTGCATCTGCCATGCATTTGCCCATTCACCTAACATGTCCAAGTCACTCTGCAGCCTCATAGGATCTTCCTCGCAGCTCACACTGCCACCCAACTTAGTGTCATCCGCAAATTTGGAGATACTACATTTAATCCCCTCGTCTAAATCATTAATGTATATTGTAAACAGCTGGGGCCCCAGCACAGAACCTTGCGGTACCCCACTAGTCACTGCCTGCCATTCTGAAAAGTCCCCATTTACTCCTACTCTTTGCTTCCTGTCTAATGACAACCACTTCTCAATCCACGTCAGCACATTACCCCCAATACCATGTGCTTTAACTTTGCACACTAATCTCTTGTATGGGACCTTGTCAAAAACCTTTTGAAAGTCTAAATACACCACATCCACTGGTTCTCCCTTGTCCACTCTACTAGTTACATCCTCAAAAAATTCCAGAAGATTTGTCAAGCACGATTTCCCTTTCACAAATCCATGCTGACAGAAAACAGGGAGCAGGGGTGAGACTGGAGGGAGGTACAGAGTGGTGTTCCCCGGGGCAGTGTTAGGGCCCACTGCCCTTTTGCTATATATTGTATCCGTCAAAGCAGAACATGTCACATGGTCAACCAAATCCTGTGCTCGAACTCACCCAGTCCCCCAGTCCCTCCACCCAGGTCCCCCCCCTCCCCCAGTACCCCCCCTCCCCCTGCCCCCCCTCCCCCAGTCCACCCCTCCCCCTCCCCCAGTCCTCCCCCAGCCCCTCTCCCTCTCCCCCAGTCCCCCACTCCCCCTTCCCCAGTCCTCCCCCCTCCCAGTCCCCCCCTCAGTCCCTCCCGCTCCCCCAGTCCCCCCTCCCCTTCCCCCAGTCCTCCCTCCTCCCAGTCCTCCCCCCCTCCCCCTCCCCCAGTCCCCCACTCCCCCTTCCCCAGTCCTCCCCCCTCCCAGTCCCCCCTCCCCAGTCCCCCCTCCCCCCAGTCCCCCTCCCCAGTCCCAGTCCCCCCCTCCCAGTCCCCCCCATCTCCTCCCCCAGTCCCCTCCTCCCCTTCCCCCAGTCCTCCCCCCCTCCCCTCCCCCACATCCCCCGTCCCCCCATGCCCCTCTCCCACATCCCCCTTCCCCCTCCCCCAGTGTCCCCCCTCCCCCTCCCCCCATTCCCCCATGCCCCTCTCCCACATCCCCCTTCCCCCAGTCTAATTTTAAGATTGCTCCCCCTTGTTCTGGATCCCCCAACAGTGGAAATAATTTAGATAGAGATAAACTGTGGGAGGGGAATGTGGGACTTGGGGAGGGGCATTCCGAGACTGACCAACCGTCAGTGAAATTTGCAGCCTTTGACAGAGCTGTGTGTGTCTGATATCCCCAGGGCTGGGCACCACGTGTGAAAACCCAATCAGAGTGGGTCAGAAAATGCTGCCTGATCCATCCGATACCATGAACCTACCCTGATGAAATTACACTCACTCTCAATGCTCCAGGTTAAAAATAGTGCTGAAAGTAGGCCTGTATTTTTAAGCTTCCCAAGTAAAATGTCACTCGCTGTCCCAAAGGCTGATTACAGGCAGCAGGCATCTTCAGCATGTCTTGGAGCAGTTCCAGTGGTGAAAACCTTTGCCCTTCACTCAGCTCTGTGTGGGGTAGCATTGCTGGTTAAAGAGGAGATTAATGCAATAGTAAGGAAGGACATTAGCTTGGATGATGTGGAATCTGTATAGGTAGAGCTGCGGAATTCCAAAGGGCAGAAAACGCTGGTGGGAGTTGTGTACAGACAACCAAACAGTAGTAGTGAGGTTGGGGACAGCATCAAACAGGAAATTCGGGATGCATGCAATAAAGGTACAGCAGTTATCATGGGTGACTTTAACCTACATATTGATTGGGCTAACCAAACTGATAGCAATACTGTGGGGGAGGATTTCCTGGAGTGTATAAGGGATGGTTTTCTCGACCAATATGTCGAGGAACCAACTAGAGAGCTGGCCACCCTAGACTGGGTGATGTGTAATGAGAGGGGATTAATTAGCAATCTTGTTGTGCGAGGCTCCTTGGAGAAGAGTGAACATAATAAGGTAGAATTCTTCATTAAGATGGAGAGTGACACAGTTAATTCAGAGACGAGGGTCCTGAACTTAAAGAAAGGTAACTTCGATGGTATAAGACGTGAATTGGCTAGGATAGACTGGCGAATTATACTTAAAGGGTTGACGGTGGATAGGCAATGGCAAACATTTAAAGATCACATGGATGAACTTCAATAATTGTACATCCCTATCTGGCGTAAAAATAAAACGGGGAAGTTGGCTCAACCGTGGCTAACAAGGGAAATTAGGGATAGTGTTAAATCCAAGGAAGAGGCATATAAATTGGCCAGAAAAAACAGAAAACCTGAGGACTAGGAGAAATTTAGAATCCAGCAGAGGAGGACTAAGGATTTAATTAAGAGGGGAAAAATAGAGAACGAGAGGAAGCTTGCCGGGAACATAAAAACTGACTGCAAAAGCTTCTATAGATATGTGAAGAGAAAAAGATTAGTGAAGACAAAATGTAGGTCCCTTGCAGTCAGAATCAGGTGAATTTATGGGGAACAAAGAAATGGCAGACCAATTGAACAAATACTTTGGTTCAGTCTTCACTAAGGAAGACACAAATAACCTTCTGGTAATACTAGGGGACCGAGGGCCTAGCGAGAAGGAGGAACTGAAGGAAATCCTTATTAGTCAGGAAATTGCGTTAGGGAAATTGATGGGATTGAAGGCCGATAAATCCCAGGGCCTGATAGTCTGCATCCCAGAGTACTTAAGGAAGTGGCCCTAGAAATAGTGGATGCATTGGTGGTCATTTTCCAACAGTCTATCGACTCGGGATCAGTTCCTATGTAACACCAATGTTTAAAAAAGGAGGGAGAGAGAAAACAGGGAATTATAGACCAGTTAGTCTGACATCGGTAGTGGTGAAAATGTTGGAATCAGTTATTAAAAATGTAATAGCATCGCATTTGGAAAGCAGTGACAGGATCGGTCCAACTTGGATAGTGACTTGGATAGGTTAGGTGAGTGGGCAAATGCATGGCAGATAAACGTGAGGTTATCCACTTTGGTGGTAAAAACAGAGAGACAGACTATTATCTGAATGGTGACAGATTAGGAAAAGGGGAGGTGCAACGAGACCTGGGTGTCATGGTACATTAGTCATTGAAGGTTGGCATTCAGGTACAGCAGGCGGTGAAGAAGGCAAATGGCATGTTGGCCTTCATAGCGAGGGGATTTGAGTACAGGGGCAGGGAGGTGTTGCTACAGTTGTACAGGGCCTTGGTGAAGCCACACCTGGAGTATTGTGTACAGTTTTGCTCTCCTAACCTGAGGCAGGACATTCTTGCTATTGAGGGAGTGCAGCGAAGATTCACCAGACTGATTCCCGGGATGGTGGGACTGACCTATCAAGAAAGACTGGATCAACTGGGCTTGTATTCACTGGAGTTCAGAAGAATGAGAGGGGACCTCATAGAAACGTTTAAAATTCTGACAGGTTTCGACAGGTTAGATGCAGGAAGAATGTTTCCAATGTTGGGGAAGTCCAGAACCAGGGGGCACAGTCTAAGGATAAGGGGTAAGCCATTTAGGACCGAGATGAGGAGAAACTTCTTCACCCAGAGAGTGGTGAACCTGTGGAATTCTCTACCACAGAAAGTAGTTGAGGCCAATTCACTAAATATATTCAAAAGGGAGTTAGATGACGTCCTTACTACTAGGGGGATCAAGGGGTATGGCGAGAAAGCAGGAAGGGGGTACTGAAGTTGCATGGTCAGCCATGAACTCATTGAATGGTGGTGCAGGCTAGAAGGGCCGAATGGCCTACTCCTGCACCTATTTTCTATGTTTCTATGTCCCTTTGCCAATTCCAAATCCAAGCTGCCACTGCCCCTTTAAGTCTATTATGTGCCAAACTATCAAACACCTTCGCCAACCCTCTCCGTTACATCATCAAAAAACTCAATCAAGTTAGTCAAACGCAATTTGCGTTTAACAAATCCATGCTGACTTTCATTTATTAGTCCATACTTTTCCAAGATACAATTATCTCAGATTATTGTCTCTAAAAGTTTCCCATCCCCAATGTTCCTCTGCCTGGCGTGTCATTGCCAGATTTACCCTTCTCCCTTGTTATTGAACAGGGATGTAATATTTGCAGTCCTGCAGCCCTCCAGCACATTCCCATATCCAAGGCAGATTGGAAGTTTATGGCCAAAGCCTCTGCGATCCCCACCCGTACTTCCCTCAGCAACCAAGGATGCATCCCATCCGGACCAGGTGCCCTTTCTACTTTGAGCGCTGCCAACCTTTTCAGTACCTCCTCTTTATCTATTTTTATCCTGCTCAATTTCTCTACAACCAGCTCCTTTACTGGGACCATGGCAGCATCCGCTTCTTTGGTGAAGACAGATGCAAATTACTCGTTAAGTACCTCAGCCACGTCTCTGCCTTCACAAAGATAGCGCCTTTTTTGTCCCCAATTAGCCCCAACCTTCCTCTGACTAGTATTTTACTATTGATATGTTTGCATGTGGATTCCCTCTTCTGTTAGCCGTTAATCTATGGTCTAGTCTAATCTCTCTTTGCCCCTCTTACTTCCTTTGTCTGTTCCCTTCTGTTCTTTGTTTAATTCTCAACTGTTTTATGAGGCTGACATTTATCATAAGCCTCCTTTTTCTGTTTCATTTTAATCTCTATCTTTATTCATCCATCAGTGGATGCCCTTCCTGTTCCCTCGTGGGAATGTGTCTACTCTGCACCCGAACCATCTGCTCCTGGAGGCCTCCCATACTCACAGATCAAACACCAAGAAGTAGAAGCTTGACGATTCATAGCAGTCATTTAGTGAAACTGTAACAGAGAAAACAATTGTGTAACTAACCGACTGATCAAGAGGCAAGATACAGCAGATGCAAGAAATCTGAAATCCTACAAGGCTGTTAGTTTGGCAAGTTCTTTCCACAGACTATGCCTGACCTGCAGAGAGCTTCCAGCATTTTCTATTCTTATTATTGGTTGATTGATTTTCTTCTCTTCCCCTCCCGAAGTCTCCCTGGACTACAGCCGTCTGCAGCTCACTGCGAAACCAGCCACCAGTGCCCGTTCCCTGAGAACGTTCCTTCTCTCCGCCCCTCGTGTCTGTGGCACAGCTGAGATCAATAACCCATCTGTGCTTGGCGAGTCTTCAGGGCGCACACTGGGACACACTGGGCTTGCAATCCGACAAACCCCCCCAGAATACAGTCACGAGTCGCACTATGAAGTCTGTCAGGTATGATGTTCCTTAGTGTGAGATTAAATCCCCCAAAATAGCAAGGTCTTTTCTACCACGACACACACAGTCACATTGCAGCTGCTCATTGCCTGGGCTGAGATGTGGTTCAGGGTCACTGTATTTACTGCATTGTTTGTGAGACAATATCTTAATACAGTTTGTTGCAATGGGAAGCTTTTGTTGTGTTCCTCATTTTATCTTAAAGCAGGCTGGTGTTATTCTTGGACACAGTGTGCCTGGTGGCCCAGTGTACCTGTGAACCATAGAAATGACAGCACGTTCTGCCAGTGATCTGCACAGAGTGTCTTAACCAGAGTGTTTTATTTGGGAATTTGGAAAGAGTGGGAAGTCGGAGGAGAGCGGGAAGGACCTAATTGGAGGAGGTATCACCGGCGGCGGAACCTTCAACAATTTCCAAAAACCACAAGGACAGCAGGTAGGTGATTGGTTGGTGAGTATTAAGTTTTTTTATTCTCTCCCTCTTCAGTAATCTCGGACTGTGGTTTAAACTAGGTGCAGGAAACTATAAAGTACTGTATTAAATTTATAGCTTAACTAGTTAAACTAATTAATATAACTATAAATAATCATTGAATAAAGACTTTAACTAATTAAATAAATAAAATAAGGCTAGACTGAGACATGGCAGGGCAGGTTGTGTGTCGGGACTACAGTATGTGGGAGTTTGTGGACAGCGAGTCTGCCCCGAGCGAACATGTCTGCAGGAGATGTCTCCGTCTGGAATCTCTCTGGCTCAGAGTCATTGAGCTGGAGTGCGACTCAGAGACGCTCTGACACATAAGGGAGGGGAGGAATTTCTGGACAGTTTTATCCAGAATACAGTCACACCCTGGAGGAAAGCACAGGTTCAGGAAAGGGAGGGTGTGATGGTTAGGGAGCCGGGTAGCAGGGATTGAGGACAGGTTGAGAAGGACGTCCCACAGACACTGGTCCTGGCCAACAGGTACAATGTACTTGCTACCTGTGAGGACAAAGGGAAAGACTGCAGGGAGGACAGCCACAATGCAGACCAAGGCACTGTGGCTCAGGAGGCTGTCCGGAGGTGGGGGAGAGCAGAATAGAAATGTGTTAGTGATGGGAGATTCGATAATAAGCTAGCGTCCTCTGCAGCTAAGAACAAGAATCCCAAAGGGTGTGTTGCCTACCCGGTGCCAGGGTAAGGGATATCTCACGGCAGCTGGAGAGGAACTTGGAAAGGGAGGGGGGTAAATCCAGTGGTCCATGTAGGAACAAACGATATCGGTAGGAACAGGGAAGAGGTCCTGCTGAAAGAGTATTGGGAGTTAGACTCTAAATTACAAAGCAGGACTTCAAGGGTAATAATCTCTAGATTATTGCCCGAGCCACATGCAAATTGGTATAGAAACAGTCAGATCAGGAGAATTAACACGTGGTTAAAGGGCTGGTGTGGGACAGAGGGGTTTCATTTCATGGGACGCTAGCACCAGTTCTGGGACAGGAAGGAGCTGTACCGATGGGACGGGCTACACCTGAACCGGGCTGGGACCAGTGTCCTAGCGGAAAGGGTATATATGGAGGTGGCAAAGACTTTAAACTAATAAGATGGAGGTAGGGATCTACAAGAAACAAAACTAGCCTAAATATAAACAAAACAGGAATAGGGAGCATAGGAAAGAATAAACTAAGGGAGGACACTGATGGCAAGGGAATAAATAGAATTATAGAACAGGAGCCTAAAAAGATAGTTAAATATAAACTGAGAAAAATTTCTATTAAAATGAGTTAAACGGTCTGTACAGAAATGCACACAGTGTTCGTAATAAAACAGGGAACCTGGAGGCAAGCATGTGTTGTGAGGAATCAGACATAGTAGGGATTACTGAGACATGGCTACTGAAAAATCAGGACTGGGAATGAAGCATTGCAGGGTATAACATATTTCGAAATGATAAGAGAGGGAAAGGGGAGGCGGAGTAGCTGTACTTATTAGGGATAACAATCGCAGTAGAAAAAAGTAACGCAGCTATCAGCAAGACTAAAATAGAACCCATATGGATAGAGATAAAGGATGATAAAGGATCGATCACACTGATAGGTGTAGTCTACAGACCACCGAATAGTGGAAGGGAGGTGGCGGAAGAAATATGTTAGGGAAATGAGCAAAAAACATAGCATAATAATCACGGGGGATTTCAACTATCCTGATATTAATTGGACAGAAGAAGTAGGTAAAGGGGATAAGGGAATGGAGTTCCTACAATGTGTATAGGACTCCTTTCTAACCCAGTATGTAAAAAGCCCAACAAAGGAGGATTCGCTATTGGATCTAGTAATGGGAAATGAACCAGAGCAGATAAGAGAATTAAAAGTAGGGGAACATCTAGGCAATAGTGACCATAATATAATACACTTTAAGATGATAATTGAGAAGGACATAAGTACGATGAAAACCAGGGTAATAGATTGGAGAAAAGCTGATTGTGAGCGGCTGAGAATAGAACTTGGGAAAATAAAATGGGCAACAGTATTGGCAAAAAAGATGTAGAACAGCAATGGGAAACATTTAAAACCATGTTCAACAGAGTGCAGGAACATTATATTCTGCTAAAAGGAAAGAACAAACGAAACACTAATAAGACTCCATGGATGAATAAAGCCATAAGGGAACAATTGAGGGTAAGGAAAGAGGCGTAGACAGCATGTTAAGGGAGAATATGAAAAGATTAGAAAAGAAGTAAAAAAAAACACACTTGGAAGGCAAAGAGGAACGATGAAATTAAATTATCAAGGAACATAAAACAAAATAGCAAAATATTTTAAAGGTACATCAATAAAAAAGTACGGTTGGGATGGGAGTAGGGCCATTAAATGATAGACAGGATAATGCCACAGGTAACGATAGAGCGATGGCAGAAATATTTAATCATTATTTTGCTTCAGTATTTACCAGGGAGATTGAACAGGTGGACATGACATGGGATAATGAGATTTGTAATGAGATAACTGCATTTAAAATAAAAAGAGGAGATATATTAAATAAACTAATCAAACTTAAAGAGGATAAAACTCCTGGTCCGGATGGATTGCATCCACGCATTTTAAAAGAATCTAGGGAAGAGATAGCAGAGGCATTACTACACATATTTAATCATTCATTAGAAGCTGTAGTGCCAGAGGACTGGCAGATAGCTAACATAATACCTATAATTGAGAAGGGGATAGAACATGTCCAGGGAATTATAGACCAGTCAGTTTAACATCAGTGGTCGGAAATCCTTACTAAAGGAGAAAATAGAAAAACATCTCGAAACTAAAAATATAATAATGAATAGTCAGCATGGATTTCAAAAGGGAAAGTCTTTTTTGACCAACCTCATTGAATTTTTTGAAGAGGTAACAAAGAGAGTAGACAAGGGTAATGCAGTAGATGTAATTTATCTGTATTTTCAAAAGGCCTTCGATACGGTACCACATAATAGACTGATGAACAAGATCAAAGAATGCGGAGTCAGGGGACAAGTCGCAGAATGGATCGCTAACTGGCTGCAAGACAGAAAGCAGAGAGTTGGAGTAAAGGGCAGCTATTCACAGTGGCAGAAGGTGGGTAGTGGTGTTCCACAAGGATCAGTGCTGGGACCACTGCTGTTCACAATTTATATTAATGATTTAGATTTGGGAATCAGAAACACAATTTCTAAATTTGCAGATGGCAACAAATTGGGGGATAGTCAATACTGAGGAGGACTGCAACAAATGACAGGAGGACATGAATAAACTTGCAGAGCGGACATATAATTGGCAAATGAAGCTCAACACAGATAAATGTGAGGTATTACATTTTGGTAGGAAGAATAGGGAGGTCACTTATTACTGGGAGGGTGAGAGTCTGGGTGGGGTAGAGGAACAAAGGGATCTCGGAGTACAAATACACACATCACTAAACGTCGCGACACAGGTTAACAAGGTCATAAAAAGCAAACCAAGCACTAGGGTTTATTTCTAGAGGGATAGAATTAAACAGTAGTGAAGTTATGCTAAACCTGTATGGAACCTTGGTTAGACCACACTTGGAGTACTGCGTACAGTTCTGGTCGCCATATTATAAAAAGGATATAGAGGCACTGGAGAGGGTGCAGAGAAAATTTATGAGGACGATACCAGAAATGCGAGGGTATACATATCAGGAAAGGATGAACAGGCTGGGTCTCTTTTCTCTTGAAAAAAGGCTGAGGGGTGACCAAATAGAGATCTTTAAAATTCTGAAAGGTTTTGATAGAGTGGATACAGAGAGAATGTTTCCACTTGTGGGGAAGAGCATAACTAGAGGCCATCAATATAAGATAGTCACCAAGAAATCTAATGGGGAATTCAGAAGAAAATTCTTTAAGCAAGACTGGTGAGGGTGGTTGAAGCGAATAGTATAGATGCACTTAAGGGGAGGCTAGACAAGCATATGGGGGAGAAGGGAATAGAGGGTTATGCTGACAGAGTTAGATGAGGAAAGACAGGACGAGGCTCGATTGGAGCATAAATGCCAGCATGGACTGGTTGGGCCGAATGTCGCATATCCTTTTGTAATTCATTGGGAACCAGTGCTAGCTCTTCTTTAGCCAGTATGTAACAAGCCCAACAAGGGAGGGGGCGGTTCTGGACTGGGTTTTGGGGAATATAGAGGGGCAGGTGGAAGGGGTATCAGTGGGAGAGCATTTTGGTGCTAGTGATCATAATTCAGTTAGATTTATGGAGAAGGACAAAGGTGGACCAGGAAAAAATGTTCTCAATTGGGGTAAAGCTAATTTTGCTGAGCTGAGATGGGATTTGGCCAAAGTGGACTGGAAACGGTTATTTGATGGTAAATCAGTGTCAGAGCAGTGGGAGGCATTCAAGGAGGAGATTCTGAGGGTACAGAGCAAGTATGTTCCCTTAACAAAAAAGGGCGGGGTTAAAATCTAGAGCCCCCTGGATGTCAGGGGACATACAGGGTAAGATAAAGAATAAAAGGGAAGCTTATGACAGATACCGAGACTCAATACTGCAGAAACTCTAGAGGAGTATAAGAAATGCAGGGGTGCAATTAAAAAAGATATCAGGAAAGCTAAGAGAGAGCATGAAAGAATGTTGGCAAGTAAAATCAGGGAAAACCCAAAGATGTTTTATAAATACATTAAGAGCAAGAGGATAACTAGAGAAAGAATGGGGCCTATAGAGACCATAAAGGAAATCTGTGTATGGAGGCAGAAGATGTGGGTATGATTCTTGATGAATAATTTGAATCTGTTTTCTCAAAAGAGAGGGGTGATGCAGACTTTGCAATGAGGGAGGAGGAATGTGAAATATTAGAAACATAGAAAATAGGTGCAGGTGTAGGCCATTCGAGCCTGCACCACCATTCAATATGATCATGGCTGATCATCACCTCAGTACCCCTTTCCTGCTTTCTCTCCATACCCCTTGATCCCTTTAGCCATAAGGGCCATATCCAACTCTTTCTTGAATATATCCAACGAACTGGCATCAACAACTCTCTGCGGTAGAGAATTCCACAGGTTAACAACTCCCTAAGTGAAGAAGTTTCTCCTCATCTCGGTCCTAAATGGCTTACCCCTTATCCTTAGACTGTGTCCCCTGGTTCTGGACTTCCCCAACATCGGGAACATTCTTCCTGCATCTAACCTGTCTAGTCCCGTCTGAATTTTATATGTTTCGATGAGATCCTCTCTCATCCTTCTAAACTCCAGTGAATACAGGCCCAGTCGATCCAGTCTCTCCTCATATGTCAGTCCTGCCATCCCAGGAATCAATCTGGTGAACCTTCGCTGCACTCCCTCAATAGCAAGAATGTCCTTCCTCAGATTAGGAGACCAAAATTGAACACAATATTCCAGGTGAGGCCCCACCAAGGCCCTGTACAACTGCAGTAAGACCTCCCTGCTCCTATACTCAAATCCCCTAGCTATGAAGGCCAACATGCCATTTGCCTTCTTCACTGCCTGCTGTACCTGCATGCCAACTTTCAATGACTGATGTACCATGACACCCAAGTCTCGTTGCATCTCCCCTTTTCCTAATCTGCCACCATTCAGATAATATTCTGCCTTCCTGTTTTTGCCACCAAAGTGGATAACCTCACATTTATCCATATTATACTGCATCTGCCATGCATTTGCCCACTCACCAAACATGTTCAAGTCACCCTGCAACCTTTTAGCATCCTCCTCACAGCTCACACTGCCACCCAGCTTAGTGTCATCTGCAAACTTGGAGATATTATACTCAATTCCTTCATCTAAATCATTGATGTATATTGTAAATAGCTGGGGTCCCAGCACTGAACCCTGCGGCACCCCACTGGTCACTGCCTGCCATTCTGAATAGGACCCGTTTATCCCGACTCTCTGCTTCCTGTCTGCCAACTAGTTTTCTATCCACGTCAGTACATTATCCCCAATACCATGTGCTTTAATTTTGCACACCAATCTCTTGTGTGGGACCTTGTCAAAAGCCTTTTGAAAATCCAAATACACCACATCCACTGGTTCTCCCTTGTCAAATCTACTAATTACATCCTCAAAAAATTCTCGAAGATTTGTCAAGCATGATTTCCCTTTCGTAAATCCATGCTGACTTGGACCGATCCTGTCACTACTTTCCAAATGCGCTGCTATTTCATCTTTAATAATTGATTCCAACATTTTCCCCACTACTGATGTCAGACTAACCGGTCTATAATACCCCGTTTTCTCTCTCCCTCCTTTTTTAAAAAGTGGTGTTACATTAGTCTACCCTCCAGTCCATAGGAACTGATCCAGAGTCGATAGACTGCTGGAAAATGATCGCCAATGCATCCACTATTTCTAGGGCCACTTCGTTAAATACTCTGGGATGTAGATTATCAGGCCCTGGGGATTTATCGGCCTTCAATCCCATCAAGTTCCCTAACACTATTTTCTGACTAATAAGGCTATCTTCGGTCCCCTAGTATTTCCGGAAGGTTATTTGTGTCCACCCTCGTGAAGACAGAACCAAAGTATTTGTTCAATTGGTCTGCCGTTTCTTTGTTCCCCATTATAAATTAGATGAGATAAACATAATGAGAGAGGAAGTATTAAGGGGCTTAGCAGCTTTGAAAGTGGATAAATTCCCAGGCCCAGATGAAATGTATCCCAGGCTGTTAAGAGAAGCAAAAGAGGAAGTAGAAGAGTCTCTGACCATCATTTTCCAGTCCTCTCTGGCTATAGGCATGTTGTCAGAGGACTGGAGGACTGCTAATGTTGTACCTTTGTTTAAAAAGGGAGAAAGGGATAGACCGAGTAATTACAGGCCAGTCAGCCTAACCTCAGTGGAGGGAAAATTATTGGAAAAAATCCTGTGGGACAGGATAAATCTTCATTTGGAAATTAATCGAGGACAGTCAGCGTGGATTTGTTAAGGTAAGGTCGTGTCTGAGTAGCTTGATTGAATTTTTCGAGGAGATGTTTCAGGCCTCCAAGCAATGGTTGCCGGGACGACCATTACACTGAAGTGGGACAAGTAGGGCTGGGCTAACACTACAATAGCTTGCTTGAATTGTTAGTAAAGTGCATCTTTGAAATAAACGCTGTAGATGGTAATGGTTCTTCAACGAGGCATGCTGGGATACTTGAACACAGGTATCTGTAGAGACGGCTAGCTTATTTAGAAGCTTGGGAAAATTACTCATTGCTATGTGCAGAACGAGAAGATAGGGAGACTGAAGGCCAAAATAGGAGTTGCCACGGGAACGGGAGTCCAAGGCTAGAAGGAGTTACGGTAACGGGAGACACTGCTGGACTTGAATAACTTCATTGATGTGGTATAAGTGTTGAAACAGTAGTGATTTATGACTGTCGCAAACAACCCAAATTGCAGTAACTTGTGTATTATAAAAGTATGCTGCAAACGCTGTCATGTTGCGTGTGGTATCTCAGGCAACTGAGGATCACTCCCTTGTATGTGCTCGAATAAACTCTTTACTTGCTGGACTCAGTAGACTCTAGAGTGGTTATTTTTACCACCAGCCAGGAGGGTCGATGAGGGCAGTGCGTATGATGTAATTTAGATGGATTTTAGCAAAGCTTTTGAAAAGGTCCCACATGGCAGACTGGTCACGAAAGTAAAAGCCCATGAGATCCAGGGCGAAGTGGCAAGTTGGATCCAAAATTGGCTTAGAGGCAGGAAGCAAAGAGTTACGGTTGATGGGTGTTTTTGTGACTGGAAGGCTGTATCCAGTGGGGTTCCGCAGGGCTCAGTGCTGGGTCCCTTGCTTTTTGTGGTATATATATCAATGATCTAGACTTGAATGTTGGGGGTATGATTAAGAAGTTTGCACATGATACTAAAATAGGCTGTGTGGTTGATAATGAGAAGAAAAAAGCTGCAGACTGCAGGAAGGTATCAATGGACTGGTCAGGTGGGCACAACAGTGGCAAATGGAATTCAATCCCGATAAGTGTGAGGTAATGCATTTGGGGAGGGCTAACAAGGCAAGGGAATGCACGCTAAATGAAAAGTGTAGAGGAACAAAGGGATCTTAGGGTGCAGGTCCACAGATCCCTGAAGGTAGCGGGCCAGGTAGATAAGATGGTTAAGAAGGCATATGGAATACTTGCCTTTATTAGTCGAGGCATGGAATACAAGAGCAGGGAGGTTGTGCTTGAACTGTATAAAACACTGGTTAGGCTGCAGCTGGAGTACTGTGTGCAGTTCTGGTCACCACATTACAGGAAAGATGTGATTGCACTGGAAAGGGTGCAGAGGAGATTTACAAGAATGTTGCCTGGACTGGAGAATTTTGGCTATGAGGAAAGATTGGAGATGCTGCGACTGTTTTCTTTGGAACAGAGGAGGCTGAGGGGAGACCCGATTGAGGTGTATAAAATTATGAGGGGCCTGGATAGAGTGGATAGGAAGGACCTCTTTCCCTTGGCAAAGGGGTCAACAACCAGGGGACATAGATTTAAAGTAATTGGGGGGAGGTTTAGAGGGGATTTGAGGGGAAATTTCTTCACCCAGAGGGTGGTCGGGGCCTGGAACTCACTGCCTGAAAGGGTGGTAGAGGCAGAAACCCTCACCACATTTAAAAATACTTAGATGTGCACCTGAAGTGCCGTAACCTACGGGCTTCGGACCAAGAGCTGGAAAGTGGGATTAGGCTGGATTGCTCTTGGTCGGCCGGCGCGGACACGATGGGGCGATATTACCTCCTTCCGTGCTGTAAATTTCTATGATTCTTAGCTGGAGCTACATTTTCTAATCCTATCTCAGTGGGCAGGTTTGTGAAGTTAGATTGTCCAATTCTCTCAATAAAGAGAAGAGGACAAGAATTCTGAGAAGATTTCTGGGATGAGACTAGAAAAGTTTCTTCCTTGAGTAAAGGAATTTGTCAAACATTCGTTCTAAACAACTTTTAGCTGAGGAAATTCACATTCTAATAATGTAAGTGTATGAAACCACTGAACACAACAGACCATGTGTATGTAAAGCAAAATACTGTCGATGCTGGAAATCAGAAATAAAAACAGAGAATTCTGGAAATACTCAGCGGGTCAGGCAGCAGCTGTGGAGAGAGAAACAGAGTTAACGTTTCAGGTCAATCGCCTTTCTTCAGAACTGGAAAAAGTTTGAGCTATAACAGTGGTTAAGCAAGTGCAGAAGCAGGGAAAGGGGGAGGGGAGGATAGAACAAAAGGGAAGGTCTGTGATAGGGTGGGAGGCAGGAGAGATTTGAGATACAAAAGGGATGATGGTGAGAAGCAAAAGGAGATGGTAATGGGACAAGTAAAATAACAAAGATGGGTCTCGAAGAGGTGTAAATGAGAATAGCAAAACTATCAACAGCTGCCTCCAAAAGAATAGGGGCAGGGGTTATGGTCTGAAATTGTTGAACTCGATGTTGAGCCCAGAAGGCTGTAAAGTTTCTAATCCAAAGATGAGATGCTGTTCCTCGAGCTTGCGTGGAGCTACATTGGAACA
Source organism: Pristiophorus japonicus (assembly GCF_044704955.1). Lineage (NCBI taxonomy): Eukaryota > Metazoa > Chordata > Chondrichthyes > Pristiophoridae > Pristiophorus > Pristiophorus japonicus. The sequence goes on from NW_027254518.1 coordinate 123,122, forward strand.
GTGTAGGAGGCCGAGGACGGAGAGGTCAGAGTGGGAGTGGAGAGGGGAATTAAAGTGACAGGCCACTGGAAGCTCAGGGTCATGCTCGCAGACTGAACGGAGATGTTCCGCAAAGCGGTCACCCAATCTGCGTTTGGTCTCCCCAATGTAGAGGAGACCGCATCGTGAGCAGCGAATACAGTATACTGAATTGCGAGAAGTACAAGTAAATCGTTGTTTCACCGAGAAGGTTGTACTCCTGTGCTTGAATGTGCCGTGGGAAGGGGAGGGATTGCTGGGGGTGATTGAGGAGCGGGCCAGGGTGTCGCGGAGGGAGTGGTCCCTTCGGAATGCTGAGAGGGGAGGGGAGGGGAAGATGTGATTGGGTGGTGGGATCACGCTGGAGGTTGCGGAAATGGCGGAGGATGATCCGTTGACTGTGGAGGCTGTTGGGGTGGAAGGTGAAGAAGACAAGGGGATCCCTATTTTACTGGGTGAGAAATAGAACATGGTTGAGGACCATATGTGTGTGTGTATATCGTGGGCCACCCCGACCTGCGAGAGGACACCACCGCAGGTCGGGAGTATAAAGAGCTGGAGCACGGCCACTACAGCTTCCACCGTGAGTCGTCCCAGGTGTGCAACGACTGTGAGGAGGGTGACTAGGTGACGTCATCAAGACCCAGGTCGCCGGTTAGAGTGTGGGCAGGAGCATCGGCTGGGTCCAGGCACAGCGAAGGAGTGGGAAGGTCATAGCGGAAGTGCGGCAAATGAGGGTGCGGGGCCCAGAAGAGCCGAAGGCCCAGGGGCAGCACAGGCCAGCCCATACTGCGATATGTGTGCGCACTAGGTCCGTGCAGCAGAGCAGGTCTCCAGTCGTCCTGGTTAACCCTTGCCAATGGATAAAGGCCGAGCTCTGTCAAGCCCGTGTGGTGGCTGGTGTGCAACGGTCACCACACGTTAAAAAAATCCACGCACAGGCATCTTCCACCCCTGGAGCTCAGGACTGGAACATCGGGTCCTCCATTGAAACATCTGTGAACTCAACCCTTTTGGTGTGGAAGCAAGTCATCCTTGTTCAAGGGACTGCCTATGATAATGATGATGTATGTATATAGATGGATAAAGGTTGGATAGATGATTGAAGGAAAGAGTATACAGGGATATGGGATGAGCTCATGTGGACAGGCTGGGGAAACGACCCATTTCCAAGCTGTAGTTTCTATTTAATTCCAGGTTATTCATAAATACATAAATGGAACAAACCTATTCATAATTAGATACAGCACAAGATGTTCAACCAAGGGCGATTTATTGATCAAAGGTGATTTATTGATCAAGGGTGGTTTATTGATCAAGGGTGGTTTATTGATCAAGGGTGGTTTATATTGTGTTCTATTCAGTGACAATGTTGCCATTTTTGCAATGACTAACCCACGGCACAAATTCACCCAGCGGCAGTTTCAACATTCAATCAAATGCGTTGTTGTAACTTAAGTTGCTTCTTGTATCCCCTTGCTTTTTTTTAAGTTACTGACATTCCCTCTCTCTGTATTAAGCTTACAGCCTCCAATATGTCATCTACATTCAGTAATTTCATCATGATCCAGGCCTTTGATTCACTGCACTGCAGACTGGTTTCCAGGGTCAAATACTAAGGGCAGGCTTGTGTTCCTCTGACCCAGTTGCGGTTTTTAAGAGGATTAAAGGATTTGAGAGGGTAGAGAGAGAGGAACTATTTCCTCTGGTGGGGAACATAATTTTAGAATTAGAGCCAGGCCGTTCAGGGGTGATGTCAGGAAGCACGTCTTCACACAAAGGGTGATGAGAATCTGCACTCGAGTCCCCAGAAAGCTGTTGAGGCCGGGTGAGTGAAAAATTCAAAACTGAGACTGATAAATTTGTGGTAAGGGTAGTGAGGGATATGGAACCAAGGCAGGTAGATGGGGTTAAGTCACAGATCAGACATGATCTAACTGAATGGCAGAACAGGCTCAAAAGGCTGAATGGCCTCCTCCTGATCCTAACCCGGTGAAGCTACAAAATAGGACAACAGTCATTAAAAACAACATAAGCAGCATGCTATAGGCAGAGTTAAGAGCAGATTCTCGAGGATGTTGCCTGGACTGGAGAATTTTAGCTATGAACTAAGTTTGGATAGGCTGGGGTTTGTTTTTTTGGATCAGAGGCGGCTGTGGGGGAAGACAGTGAGGTGTATAAAATTATGAGGGGTCTAGATAGAGTGGACAGAAAGGGCCTATTTCCCTTAGCAGAGCGGTCAATAACCAGGGGGCATAGATTTATAGTAATTGGTAGGAGGTTTAGAGGAAAGTTATGGGGAACTTTTTTCACCCAGAGGGCGGTGGGGGTCTGGAACTCACTGCCTGAAAGGGTGGTATAGGCAGAAACTCTCATCACATTTAAAAAGTACTTGGATGTGCACCTGAAGTTCCGTAACCTACAGGGTTACGGACCAAGAGTTAGAAAGTGGGATTAGGCTGGATCGCATTTTTTCATCTGGCTTAGATACGATGGGCTGAATGGCCTCCATCTATCCTGTAAATTTCCATGATTCTATGACTTAAGCGATTCTACAATCAACGAATCAGATCCAAGCTCTGCAGTCCTGCCACATCCAGTTGTTAATGGTGTTGGAAAATTAGAGATAGTAAGGGGAAAAAGTCACTGGGGGCGTAGTTTATAGGCCCCCAAATAATAACTTCACGGTGGGGCGGGCAATAATCAAGGGAATAATGGAGGCATGTGAAAAAGGAACGGCAGTAATCATGGGGGATTTTAACCAACATATCGATTGGTCAAATCAAATCGCACGGGGTAGCCTGGAGGAGGAATTCATAGAATGGATATGGGATTGTTTCTTAGAACAGTGTGTTACAGAACCTACAAGGGAATAAGCTATCTTAGATCTGGTCCTGTGTAATGAGACAGGAATAATAAATGATCTCCTAGTAAAAGATCCTCTCGGAATGAGTGATCACAGTATGGTTGAATTTGTATTACAGATTGAGGGTGATGAAGTAGTGTCTCAAACAAGCGTACTATGCTGAAACAAAGGGGACTACAGTGGGATGAGGGCAGAATTGGCTAAAGTAGACTGGAAACACAGACTAAACGGTGGCACAATTGAGGAACAGTGGAGGACTTTTAAGGAGCTCTTTCATAGTGCTCAACAAAAATATATTCCAGTGAAAAAGGGCGGTAAGAGAAGGGATAACGAGCCGTGGATAACCAAGGAAATAAAGGAGAGTATCAAATTAAAAACCAATGCGTATAAGGTGCCCAAGGTTAGTGGGAAACTAGAAGATTGGGAAAATTTTAAACGACAGCAAAGAATGACCAAGAAAGCAATAAAGAAAGGAAAGATAGATTACGAAAGTAAACTTGTGCAAAACATAAAAACAGATAGTAAAAGCTTTTACCGATATATAAAACGGAAAAGAGTGACTAAAGTAAATGTTGGTCCCTTAGAAGATAAGAACAGGAATTTAATAATGGGAAATGTGGAAATGGCTGAGACCTTAAACAATTATTTTGCTTCGGTCTTCACTGTGGAAGACACAAAAACCATGCCAAAAATTGCTGGTCACGGGAATGTGGGAAGGGAGGACCTTGAGATAATCATTATCACTAGGGGGGTAGTGCTGGACAGGCTAATAGGACTCAAGGTAGACAAGTCCCCTGGTCCTGATGAAATGCATCCCAGGTTATTAAAAGAGATGGCGGAAGTTATAGCAGATGCATTCGTTATAATCTACCAAAATTCTCTGGACTCTGGGGTGGATTGGAAAGCAGCTAATGTAATGCCTCTGTTTAAAAAAGGGGGCAGACAAAAGGCAGGTAACTATAGGCCGATTAGTTTAACATCTATAGTGGGGAAAATGCCTGAAGCTATCATTAAGAAAGAAATAGCGGGACATCTAGATAGGAATAGTGCAATCAAGCAGACGCAACATGGATTCATGAAGGGGAAATCATGTTTAACTAATTTACTGGAATTCTTTGAGGATATAACGAGCATGGTGGATAGAGGTACACCGATGGATGTGGTGTATTTAGATTTCCAAAAGGCATTCGATAAGGTGCCACACAAAAGGTTACTGCAGAAGATAAAGGTACACGGAGTCAAAGGAAATGTATTAGCATGGATAGAGAATTGGCTAGCTAACAGAAAGCAGAGAGTCGGGATAAATGGGTCCTTTTCGGGTTGGAAATCGGTGGTTAGTGGTGTGCCACAGGGATCGGTGCTGGGACCACAACTGTTTACAATATACATAGATGACCTGGAAGAGGGGACAGAGTGTAGTGTAACAAAATTTGCAGATGACCCAAAGATTAGTGGGAAAGCGGGATGTGTAGAGGACACAGAGAGGCTGCAAAGAGATTTAGATAGGTTAAGCGAATGGGCTAAGGTTTGGCAGATGGAATACAATGTCGGAAAATGTGAGGTCATCCACCTTGGGAAAAAAAAACAGTAAAAGGGAATATTATTTGAATGGGGAGAAATTACAACATGCTGGGGGTCCTTGTGCATGAATCCCAAAAAATTAGTTTGCAGGTGCAGCAGGTAATCAGGAAGGCAAATGGAATGTTGGCCTTCATTGCGAGAGGGATGGAGTACAAAAGCAGGGAGGTCCTGTGAGGCTGCACCTGGAGTACTGCGTGCAGTTTTGGTCACCTTTCTTAAGGAAGGATATACTAGCTTTGTAGGGGGTACAGAGACGATTCACTCGGCTGATTCCGGAGATGAGGGGGTTACCTTATGATGATAGATTGAGTAGACTGGGTCTTTACTCGTTGGAGTTCAGAAGGATGAGGGGTGATCTTATAGAAACATTTAAAATAATGAAAGGGATAGACAAGATAGAGGCAGAGAGGTTGTTTCCACTGGTCGGGGAGACTAGAACTAGGGGGCACAGCCTCAAAATACGGGGGAGCCAATTTAAAACCGAGTTGAGAAGGAATTTCTTCTCCCAGAGGGTTGTGAATCTGTGGAATTCTCTGCCCAAGGAAACAGTTGAGGCTAGCTCATTGAATGTATTCAAGTCACAGATAGATAGATTTTTAACCAATAAGGGAATTAAGGGTTATAGGGAGCGGGCGGGTAAGTGGAGCTGAGTCCACGGCCATATCAGCCATCATCTTGTTGAATGGCGGAGCAGGCTCGAGGGGCTAGATGGCCTACTCCTGTTCCTAATTCTTATGTTCTTAAATAATTAATGGGAGGAGGCGGCTCCATGCACATGCCCATCCTCAGTGATGGTAGAGCCCAGCTCGAATGCAAAAGACAAGACTGAAGCATTCATAACGTCTGCAGGCAGAACTGCCCAGTGGATGAGCCTTCTCGGTCTGCTCCTGCGGCCCCCAACATCACAGATGGCAGTTTCCGGAAATTTATATCAAGAAACGGCTGAGCGCACTGGATACAGCAAATGCTACGGGCCCCGACAATATCCCGGCTGTAGTGCTAAAGATCCGTGTTCTAGAACTAGCCGTACCTCTAGCCAAGCTGTTCCAGTACATTCACAACACAGGCATCTACCTGATAATGTAGAAAATTGCTTAGATATGCCCTGTCCATAAGGAACAGGACAAATCCAACCCAGCTAATTGTCACCCAAATCAGCATCTCTCTAACTAATGGAAGGAGTCATCGACAGTGCTATCAAGCAGCAACAACCTACTCACTGATGCTCACTTTGGGCTCCACCAGAACCATTGAAGTACAGAGGTGAGACAGGAGTGACTGCCCTTGACTTCAAGGCAACATTCAATCAAGTATGGCACCAAGGAGACATAGTAAAACCACAATCAATGAAAAATCAGGGGTGAAACTCTCCACTGGCTGGAGTCATACCTAGCACAAAGGAAGATGGTTGGTATTGTTGGAGACCAATCATCACAGCCCCAGGACATCGCTGCAGGGGTTCCTCAGGGCAGTGTCCTAGGCCCAACCATCTTCAGCTGCTTCATCAATGACCTTCCCTCCATCAAAAGGTCAGAAGTGGGATGTTTGCTGATGATTGCAGAGTGTTCAGTTCCATTCGCAACTCCTCAGATAATGGAGCAGTCCATGCCCGCATACAGCAAGACCTGGACAACATTCAGGCTTGGGCTGATAAGTGGCAAGTAACATTCGCACCACACAAGTTCCAGGCATTGACCATCTTCAACAAGAGGGAGTCTAACTACCGCCCCTTGACATTCAACGGCATTACCATCGCCGAATCCCCCACCATCAACATCCCAGAGGTCACCATTGACCAGAAACATAAAGGCCCTGACTACTAGAGCGGGTCAGAGGCTGGGTATTCTGCAGCAAGTGGCTCACCTCCTGATTCCCCAAAGCCTCTCCTGCAAGGCACAAGTCAGGAGTGTGATGGAATGCTCTCCACTTGCCTGGATGGATGCAGCTGCAAGAACACTCAAGAAGCTCAAAACCAGGCCGCTTGATCAGCAATCCATCACCACCTTAACCACTCCCTCTACCACCGGCGCACCGTGGCTGCAGTGTGTACTATGTACACAATACACTACCGGAACTCGCCAAGGCTTCTTCAACAGCACCTCCCAAACCCACAACCTCCACCCTCTAGAAGTACAAGGGCAGCAGGTGCATGGGAACACCATCCTGATTTAGAAATATATCGCCGTTCCTTAATTGCCGCCGGGTCAAAATCCTGGGACTCCCTCCCTAACAGCACTGTGGGAGCACCTTCACCACACGGACTGCAGCGGTTCAAGAAGGCGGCTCACCACCACCTTCTCGAGGGCAACTAGAGATGGACAATAAATAAATGAGATGCCCAAGGAATATTAAAAACAAAAGTGAAATGCCAGAATAAGAGAATTGAGACAGAATGCTGGAAAGGGTGTAGGAGGAGGCGAGAAGGATAACTGGGAACATAGGAACAGGAGGAGGCCATTCAGCTCCTCCGAGCCTGTTCTGCCATTCAGCCAGATCATGGCTGATCTGTATCTTAACTCCACCTACCCGTCTTGGTCTCCATAACCTTTAATACCTTTACCCAACAAAAATCAATCAATCTCAGCTTTGAAGCCTTCAATTGACCCCCAGCCTCAACAGATTTCTGTACATGGACCCCTAAATCTCTTTGCTCATCAACAATTCCTAGTTTCTCACTTTTCAGAAAATACTCTGATCTATCTTTCTGAGGTCAAAAGTAGATGACCTCACACTTCCCCACACTGAACTGCATCTGCCACAGTTTTGTTCACTCACTTAATCTATCAATGTGACTTTCTGCTCCCATCTACAATATTTATTGTGCGACGCGTGCTGCTGCAGTGCGGGCAGGTGCAGCAGAAGCAGCGAGGTTGGGGCGAAGGAGCGACAAGAGTTCATAGAGGGATGCGATCGGGGCCCAGGAGAGGCGTGAGTTCGGGGCCCAGGAGAGGCGAGGGCCCAGGGGCAGCACGGGCCAGCCCACACTGAGATATGTGTGCACACTAGGTCCGTGCAGCAGAGCTGGTCTCCAGTTGTCTTGGTTAACCCTTGCCACTGGATAAAGGCCGAGCTCTGTCAAGCCCGTGTGGTGGCTGGTGTGCAACGGCCACCACACGTTAAAAAAATCCACGCACAGACATCTTCCACCCTTCAAGATGTAGTTCGGGATCTGGAATATTAGGTCCTTCATTGAAACACCGGTGAACTCATCCCTTTTCGGCGTAGAAGCAAGTCATCCTCGATACGAGGGACTGCCTATGATGATTACTTTGACACCTAACTTAGTGTCATCACCAAACATGGATATACAGATCTCTAGTTCTTCATTTAAGTTATTGATAAATATAGTGAAAAGCTGAGGCCCCAGTACAGATCCCTAGAGGTCACCATTAGTCACATGATGCCAACTGGAGTACATGCCCACTATCCCTACTCTCTGTCTCCTACCTCCGAACCAATTCCCTACCAACATGAACAGGTTGCCTCCAAATCCATGCACTCTCAGTTTTGCTAACAGTCTCTTGTGTGGAACCTTATTGATTGTCATCTTGAAGTCCATATAAATAACATCCATAGACACTCCCTATCTAGCACGTTAGTGACCTCCTGAAAAAATTGAACGAGGTTTGTTAGATATGTTGAGCGGTGATCTCATTGAAACATACAAAATTCTCACAGGGCTCGACAGAGTAGATGCAGGGAGGATGTTTCCCCTGGCTGGGGAGTCTAGAACCAGGGGTCACGGTCTCAGAATAAGGGGTCGGCCATTTAGGACTGAGATGAGGAGAAACTTCTTCACTCAGAGGATGGTGAATCTTTGGAATTCTCTACCCCAGAGGGCTGTGGAGGCTCAGTCTTTAGGAGTATATTCAAGACAGAGATTGATAGATTTTTGGATATTAAGCGAATGAAGGGATAGGGGGACAGTGCAGGAAAGTGGAGTTGAGGTAGAAGATCAGCCATGATCTTATTGAATGGTGGAGCAGGCTCGAGGGGCCGAATGGCCGACTCCTCTTCCTAATTCTTATGTTCTTATGACTGACCCATTACATGTCCATGCTGGCTCTCTGGTCAGCTTAATTTGTCCCAAGTGCTCAGTCATTCTGTCCCACAACTGACATCAGACTAATAAGTCTATAATTTCCTAATTTCTTGCGCCCACCATTCTTAAATAGTGAAGTGACATTGGCAATTTTCCAATTCAAGGTGAGAATGTCTGAATTGAGGGTGATGTGGAAGATCATGAGTGAAATATCTGCAATTTCTTCCCCTATTTCATTTAATTCCCGGGGTGGGAACCATCAGGAGCTGGAGATTTGTCAATCTTCATTCTCATTATTTTCTCCATTACCATTTTTTAATTTATATTAAATCTAGTTAGTTTGTCTCTTTGATTTATTTTTAATTGTTCTCATATCTCTGGTACTTTATCCTCTGTTTAGATATGCCTGGTGCTGCTCCCGACATGCTCTTCTACACTCCTCATTGAACCAGTATTGGTCGTCTGGCTTGACGGTAGTGGTAGATGAGGGATATGCCGGGCCATGAGGCCATGATTGTGCTGGAATACAATTCTGCTGCTGCTGATGGCCCACAGCGCCTCATGGATGCCCAGTTTTGAGCTGCTAGACCTGTTCTAAATTGGACCCAGACAACACGATGGAGGGTGTCCTCAGTATGAAGACGGGACTTGGTCTCCACAAGGACTGTGGTGGAACTACCGAGCCTCTTGGTGAAGGACATTAAAGTTCCCCACACAGAGTACATCCTGTGTCCTCACTACCCTCAGTGTTTCCTCCAAGTGGTGTTCCTACATTACGACACTTCAAACAAAAAAGGTACTCCGTTGACTGTAAAACGCTTTGATATGTCCTGAGGTCGTGGAAAGTGCTATATAAAGGCAAGTCTTTCTTTTTCTTTCAACATGGAGGAGTACTGATTCATCAGCTGAGGGAGGTCCCCTTCCCATGTTTGACCTAGTAACAAGAGACTTCATGGGGCTCAGAGTCGATGTGCAAGACTCCCAGGGCAACTCACACCCGACTGTGTATCACTGTGCTCCCACTTCTGGTGGGACTATCCTGCTAGTGGGACAGGACAGACCCAGGGATGGTGATGGAAGAGCCTGGAATGTTGGTTTATAAGTATGATTCTGTGGGTATGATTACATCAGACTAGTCTGTGGGACAGCTCTCCCAGATGTTAGTGACTCTCTGCATATAATCATGGCCTCTACTCATTGCTTTGAGCTGTGCTCTATGTAGTCCTTCAGTAGCCTGAATGAGCTTTACTCACTTATATGTGGATGCCCTGACACCTCCTTGAGGATGCTGATTTCCTGGACTGTGGATGTGTAGATCTCTTCCAGCTCCTCTGGAGTCAGCTGCTCAGATGTGATGTCAATAATCTTCACAGCATATTCTATATCTGTCTTCTTCTCAATGCAGCGCCTGACTACACTGCTTACACCCCTGGAAGGAGAAGAAAAAGAACTGTAAATAAATAAACTCCAACTGGTCTCATCCAAGGTTTATAAACTCCACAGACTGACCTTGGGAATAGTCATTGTCCGGATCTGTGAATGGAGTGTGATAGTGAACAGCATCTGCTGTGCTGCGACAAATGGCCTCTCTGTTCGGACAGTTTGAACAGAGTAAATGCAAGTGTGGGCTTGTTGAAAGGTCTGAAGATGCCTGCCCCCCTCAATGGGAGTACTTTAAAATGTGTTAATGTGGGAGCGAGAGCCCGTATTTCCCGAACACCTTGCTTTCGGTGCAGCCTGAGATGACACACGCTGGGTTAAAAGTTTAAGCAGCTTTTCTGATGAGCATGGATTGTAAATTGAAGTTTAGATTAAAGCAGAGAATGTCTCAACAGGAAAGGAGACGCTAGAAGGTGTGAGAGTCATTCTGCCATATTCAAATGTATCAATTGGGTCACCTGTGTGTTATAGTAATAAATTCATGGCCAGAGTCGACTGCGGCATTAACCAATTTCAGGACGTTGAGTGGTTGGTTCTTTACTTTACATTGTCAGTCTGTTGGAATCTGTATGTAGTTTTGCTGTAATATGATTTATTGACAATATGCATGGAGTGTAGAGTTTAAAGATGTTGTATAAGAGATGTGAGTGAACACAGTTTTAACAGACACTGGAAAACAGAACGTGTGTGTCTCACAAGCAGAGAGCACACACTGGGTTTGTGAAGTGTATGTCTCAGTAACTTGCATACTGATTTTTGCGTCGTATGAATGTTTAAACATAGAAAATAGGTGCAGGGGTAGGCCATTCGGCCCTTCGAGCCAGCACCACCATTCAATATGATCATGGCTGATCATGCAACTTCAGTACCCTACTCCTGCTTTCTCTCCATACTCCCTGATCCCATTAGCTGTAAGGGCCACATCTAACTCCCTTTTGAATATATCCAACGAACTGGCATCAACAACTTTCTGTGGTAAAGAATTCCACAGGTTCACAATTCTCTGGGTGAAAAAGTTTCTCCTCATCTCAGTCCTAAATGGCTTACCCCTTATCCTTAGACTGTCATCCCTGGTTCTGGACTTCCCCAACATCGGGAATATTCTTCCTGCATCTAACCTGTCCAATCCCGTCAGAATTTAATATGTTTCTATGAGTTCCCCTCTCATCCTTCTAAATTCCAGTTTAAATGAAGACCTAATCGTGCCATTACTGCCACTGAGTGAGTGTGTAATCTGACGTTTAAAGCAATGAAACAAAGAACAAGGCGGCAGTCCAACATTAGCCTTTACAAACAGCAAAGATTTTACACAGGGCAGTTAACGTTTTCCCATCCGGTTTTCTATCTGACCTCCCCTGGAAGTGTTGAGCTACAGGACTGTTTCATGGCTCACGAATCACCTTTGTGATTCAGTCCAAGCTCACGACACACACACCTACTGCAACATACTTGGGGAACAAGTAATGGCCCCCAGTACCATCCTGGTTCAGATCAGATCACTCAACACAAGCTGTAACTTCATGCCTTGAGTGACTCGTTACTATACTGCCGATGGCTCCAATTCTCACCGAAACATTGAGAAATCCGGGCCATAGAAAATCTCCATACAACAGTCTGGACAGGAGACTTTGGGGGAGTGAATGCTCTGGGAAATGTATGTGATGAGCAGGCGAAGTGAGAGACCAAGGGCACAAAACTGGAAAACTCTCCGTTATTTAGTGAAAATGGGAAGTCTTTTGCTTCAAAATCACACTGATTGTATGATTTTCCAGTACAGAGTAAAAGTGAATATTGTATTCCCAGAATTTTTGAAAAGGTCATAAAATCACAAACCACACCAAGAGTACACCGGGGCGCAGAAGTGACAATCTTATCGGTCATGCCCCCCCGGATATCGAATAGTTTTATTCCCCCCATCCCCTACCCGTTCGTTCACACCTTTCCTCTCTTACATCACCATCATTGCAAGTGTTGCTGCTCCTGCCTCCTGTGTGGGGGGGCTACCCACAGTCTGACTGGGGGAGAGGCACTGCCCACGGTCTGACTGGCGGGGGGGGGGGGGGGGGGCACTGCCCACGGTCTGACTGGGGGGGGCACTGCCCACGGTCTGACTGGGGGGGGGCACTGCCCACGGTCTGACTGGGGGAGGGGCACTGCCCACGGTCTGACTGGGGGAGGGGCACTGCCCACGGTCTGACTGGGGGAGGGGCACTGCCCACGGTCTGACTGGGGGGGGAGGGGGGCACTGCCCACGGTCTGACTGGGGGGGAGGGATGGGGGGCACTGCTCATGGTCTGACTGGGGGGGAAGAGAGTGGGGCACTGCTCACGGTGTGACTGGGGGGAGGGAGTGGAGCGCTGCCCACGGTCTGACTGGGGGGGGGGGGCAGTGGAGCGCTGCTCACGGAGTGACTGGGGGGGGGGGCGGGGGGGAGAGTGGGGCACTGCCCACGGTCTGACTGGGGGGGGGGGGGGGGAGTGGAGCGCTGCCACGGTCTGACTGGGGGGGGGGGGGGGAGTGGGGCACTGCCCTCGGTCTGACGGGGGGGGGGCACTGCCCACGGTCTGACTGGAGGAGGGGGGGCACTGCCCACGGTCTGATGGAGGGAGGGGGCACTGCCCACGGTCTGACTGGGGAAGGGGGGCACTGCCCACGGTCTGATGGAGGGAGGGGGCACTGCCCACGGTCTGATGGAGGGAGGGGGCACTGCCCATGGTCTGACTGGGGGGGGCGTGGGGGAGAGTGGGGCACTGCCCACGGTCTGACTGGGGGGGGGGGGGAGAGTGGAGCGCTGCCCACGGTCTGACTGGGGGGGAGTGGGGGAGTGGGGCACTGCCCACGGTCTGATTGGGGGGGGGGGGGAGTGGGGCACTGCCCTCGGTCTGACTGGGGGGGGCACTGCCCACGTTCTGACTGGGGGGGGCACTGCCCACGGTCTGATGGAGGGAGGGGGCACTGCCCACGGTCTGATGGAGGGAGGGGGCACTGCCCACGGTCTGACTGGGGGAGGAGGGTGCACTGCCCACGGTCTGATGGAGGGAGGGGGCACTGCCCACGGTCTGACTGGGGGAGGTGGGGGCACTGCCCACGGTCTGATGGAGGGAGGGGGCACTGCCCACGGTCTGACTGGGGGAGGGGGGCACTGCCCACGGTCTGATGGAGGGAGGGGGCACTGCCCACGGTCTGATGGAGGGAGGGGGCACTGCCCAAGGTCTGACTGTGGGGGGGGCACTTCCCACGGTCTGACTGGGGGAGGGGGGCACTGCCCACGGTCTGATAGAGGGAGGGGGCACTGCCCACAGTCTGATGGAGGGAGGGGGCACTGCCCACGGTCTGACTGTGGGGGGGGGGCACTGCCCACGGTCTGACTGTGGGGGGGCACTGCCCACGGTCTGACTGAGGGAGGGGGCACTGCCCACGGTCTGACTGTGGGGGGGCACTGCCCACAGTCTGACTGTGGGGGGGGCACTGCCCACGGTCTGACTGGGGGAGGGGGGCACTGCCCACGGTCTGACTGTGGGGGGGCCCTGCCCACGGTCTGACTGGGGGAGGGGGGGCACTGCCCATGACCTGACTGGGGGAGGGAGGGACATAGGAACAGGAGAAGGCCATTCAAAATGATCATGGCTGATCTGCGACCTAACTCCAAATACCCGCTTTAGCCCCATATCCCTTAGGTTAACAGAAAGCTATCAATCTCAGATGTTAAATCAACAACTGATCAAGGATCAATTGCTGTTTGCAAAAGAGAGTTCCAAACTTCTACCACCCTGTATGTGTAGAAGTGTTTCCTCATCTCGCTCCTGAAAGGCCTGGCTCTAATTTTTAGACTGTGCCTCCTGGTCCTCAACTCCCCAACCAGTGGGAATAGGTTCTCTCAATCTACCCTATCTGTTCCCCCTAATATCTTGAAAGGTTTGATCAGATCACCCCTTAACCGTCTAAATTCTAGGGAATATAACCCAAATTTGAATAATCTCTCCTCATAACTTAACCCCTTGGAGTCTGGATATCATTCTGGTAAACGCTCGCTGCCCTCCCTCCAAGGCCGATATATCCTCCCTCAGGTGTGGTGCCCAGAACTGCTCACAGTGCTCCAGGTGTGGTCTAACCAGGGCTTTGTACAGCTGCAGCATAACTTCTACCCCTTGTGTTCTCGTCCTCTGGATATAAAAGCCTTTTAAACTATTCTCTGTACCTGTTCGTGATATTTTAATGATCTGTGTACCTGGACTCACAAGTCTCTTTGGCCCGCCACTGTTTCTAGCCTTTCTCCATTTAGAAAGTGCCCTGTTCTATCCTTTTTAGATCCAAAGTGGATGACCTCACATTTGCTTAATTCACTTAATCTGTCGATATCCCTGTGTAATTTTATGCTTTCATCTACACTGCCTGCAATGCCGCCTATCTTTGTGTCATCGCAAATTTGATTTTATGACTTTCTATGCCCTCATCTAAGTCGTTAATAAATACTGTGAATAGTTGAGGCCCCAACACAGATCCCTGCGGGACAGCACTAGTCACATCCTGCCAATTCGAGAACCTCCCTATTATCAAGACTGCCTGTCTCCTGCCACTTAGCCAGTTCCTAACCAGGTCAGTAATCCGCCGCAATTCCATGGGGTTCTACCTTAGTAAACAGACTCTTATGTGGGACTTTACCAAATGCCTTCTGGAAGTCCATATAAATAACACCCATAGACATTCCCCTGTCCATTACTTTAGTCAACTCTTCAAAAAAATGGAGTCAGGTTTGTCAGGCATGACCTAGCTTCCACAAATCCATGCTGACTCTCTCTGAACAACTGACAATTGTTGAGGTGTTCAGTCACTCTATCCTTAATTCTAGACTCTAGCTATTTCCCCACAACCGATGTTGGGCTAACTGGTCTATAATTCCCTGGGTGTTCTCTCACCATCCTTAAATAGCGGAGTGACATGCACAAATTTCTAATCTAAAGTAACGGTTCCTGAATCGAGAGAACTTTGGAAGATTATAGTTGGGGTATCTGCAATGTGCTCATCTCCTTCCTTTAAACCCCTGGGATGGAAACCAGCTGGTCCTGGGGTTCTGTCACTCTTCAGTGCCAATATTTTCTTCATTTCTGTTACTTTACTGACATTAATTTTATTGAGTCTCTGTCCTTGATTTAGTTCCCTTGGGAGTTCTGGCATGTTTCCCCTTCCTCTACTGTAAATACTGACACAAAGTAATTACTCAACATGTCCGCCATTTCCTAATCATTGACAATATCACCATTATCAGTTTTCAAGGGGCCCACATTGCTCCTGACCAACCTCTTTTTCCAAATATAATTGTAAAAAAAGTTTGTATTGATTTTGATATTCCTTGCAAGTTTCCGTTCATACTCCCTGTTTATAGATCTTACTGTATGTATTGTGAGCCTTTGCTGCTCTTTGTATCTTTCCCATTTACCAGGATCTGGGCTATTTCTGTCTGCTTTTTCTTTGAGTTTTGTGCTGTCCCTCACTCTTTAGTCGTCCAAGGCTGTTGTTTTTGGCAAGTAGAGCTCTTGCCCCTCAGGGATATCACATTACATTATTTTTTGAACATCTCCCACTGATCTTCTGTGGATTTACCTATTAACAGATTTGCCCAGTTTTCTGTGGACAGTCTGTGTCTCATCGCTTTAAAGTCAGCCTTACCCAAATCTAGAATCTCAGTGGCTGATTCACGTTTCTCCCTTTCAAACGTTACGTTGAACACAATCATGTTATGACCGTTATTGGATAAATGTTCACACAGTTAGGCTGTTAACTAAATCTGACTCATTACTCAATCTAATGTGCCATGCCCCCTTGTTGCCTCTAGAACATATTGTTGTAGAAAACTATTCCGGACACACTTGAGAAATTCACTGCCTTTCTGACAGCTTATCCCAATCTATATGAACGTTAGAATCCCCCATTAAAACCACTCTGCCTTTACTACACGCTTGTCTAATCTCTGCATTTATACAATCTAGCACTTCACAGCTGCTCCCAGGGGGTCGATACACAACTCCCACTACAGTCTTAACTCCTTTCCTATTTCTTTATTTTCCCCATAAAGTCTCCAGTGCCTGCTTACCTCTCGTTATATCCTCTCTTATCATTGAAATGATTTCATCCTTAATCATTAAGGCTACCCCTACTCCTCTACCATTTCCCCATCTGTTCTGTAGATCTTATAACCGGATATATTTAGTTCCCAGTCCTGACCATCTTGCAGCCATGTCTCAATAATGACGACCATGTCATACCCTCCAAGTTGAATTTGCGCCTGCAGTTCATTTGATGTATTCCTTATACTCTGTGTGTTTGTATAAAGAACGTTTATTTGGGCCACACACCCTCGCCTGTCCCTCAGATGTTGCCTGACTTGCTGAGTATTTCGAGCATTTTCTGTTTTTATTTCAGCTTTGCCGCCTGCACAATATTTTGCTCCAGTCTGTCCCCCTGGAGTCTGTTACTATCCTTCTTATTGTTTACTACATTTCCGAGTTCGGTGTCATCTGTAAACTTTGGAATTATGTCCTGTATACCCAAGTCCAGGTCATTAATATGTATCAAAGAGCAGTGGTCCCTGGGAAACACCAATGTACACCTCCCTCCAGTCGGAGAAACCACCCCTCACCACTACTCTCTGCTTTCTGTCGCTTAGACAATTGCATTTCCACGCTGCCACTGTCCCATGGACTTCAATTTTCTAACAATCTTGGAATTCTTGAACAAATGTAGAAATCAGCATTGTGACTGTCCAGAAAACTTCAGCATGTCACGATGGTTACTGACACTGAATGCCAAGGGTGGAGAATGTGGCGAGGAGCTACCCCACATACAGTGAATTGACTCTAAGCCGCTTTACAAGAACCTTGCTTAACAACACAGTCTGAGTTCTGGGAATGGGATTCCGGCATTGCTGACTCAGGGGTCAGAGGATACACAGCCATGAGAGAAACATAGAAAATAGGTGCCGGAGTAGGCTATTCGGCCCTTCGAGCCTGCACCGCAATTCAATAAGATCATGGCTGATCATTCACCTCAGTACCCCTTTCCTGCTTTCTCTCCATACCCCTTGATCCTTTTAGCCGTAAGGGCCATATCTAACTCCCTCTTGAATATATCCAATGAACTGGCATCAACAACTCTCTGCGGCAGGGAATTCCACAGGTTAACAACTCTCTGAGTGAAGAAGTTTCTCCTCATCTCAGTCCTAAATGGCCTTCCCCCTTATCCTAAGACTATGTCCCCTGGTTCTGGACTTCCCCAACATCGGGAACATTCTTCCCGCATCTAACCTGTCCAGTCCCGTCAGAATTTTATATGTTTCGATGAGATCCCCTCTCATCCTTCTAAACTCTAGTGAATACAAGCCCAGTCGATCCAGTCTCGCCTCATATGTCAGTCCAGCCATCCCTGGAATCAGTCTGGTGAACCTTCGCTGCACTCCCTCAATAGCAAGAACGTCCTTCCTCAGATTAGGAGACCAAAACTGAACACAATATCCCAGGTGAGGCCTCACCAAGGCCCTGTACAATTGCAGTAAGACCTCCCTGCTCCTATACTCAAATCCCCTAGCTATGAAGACCAACATACCATTTGCCTTCTTCACTGCCTGCTGTACCTGCATGCCAACTTTCAATGACTGATGTACCATGACACCCAGGTCACGCTGCACTTCCCCTTTTCCTAATCTGCCGCCATTCAGATAATATTCTGCCTTCGTGTTTTTGCCCCCAAAATGGATAACCTCACATTTATCCACATTATACTGCATCTGCCATGCATTTGCCCACTTACCTAACCTGTCCAAGTCACCCTGCAGCCTCTTAGTGTCCTCCTCACAGCTCACATCGCCACCCAGCTTAGTGTCATCTGCAAACTTGGAGACATTACACTCAATTCCTTCATCTAAATCGTTAATGTATATTGTAAAGAGCTGGGGTCCCAACACTGAGCCCTGCGGCACTCCACTAGTCACTGCCTGCCATTCTGAAACGGACCCGTTTATCCCGACTCTCTGCTTCCTGTCTGCCAACCAGTTCTCTATCCACGTCAGTACATTATCCCCAATACCATGTGCTTTGATTTTGCACACCAATCTCTTGTGCGGGACCTTGTCAAAAGCCTTTTGAAAGTCCAAATACACCACATCCACTGGTTCTCCCTTGTCCACTCTGCTAGTTACACCCTCAAACAATTCCAGAAGATTCGTCAAGCATGATTTCCCTTTCATAAATCCATGCTGACTTGGACCGATCCTGTCACTGCTTTCCAAATGCGCTGCTATTTCATCCTTAATGATTGATTCCAACACTTTCCCCACTACTGATGTCAGGCTAACCCGTTTTCTCTCTCCCTCCTTTTTTAAAAAGTGGTGTTACATTAGCTACCCTCCAGTCCATAGGAAGTGATCCAGAGTCGACAGACTGTTGGAAAATGATCACCAATGCATCCACTATTTTTAGGGCCACTTCCTTAAATACTCTGGGATGCAGACTATCAGGCCCCGGGGACATATCAGCCTTCAATCCCTTCAATTTCTATAACACAATTTCCCGCCTAATAAGGATATCCTTCAGTTCCTCCTTCTCACTAGACCCACTATCCCCTAGTACATTCGGAAGGTTATTTGTGTCTTCCTTCGTGAAGACAGAACTGAAGTATTTGTTCAATTGGTCTGCCATTTCTTTGTTCCCCATTATAAATTCACCTGAATCCGACTGCAAGGGACCTACATTTGTCTTCACTAATCTTTTTCTCTTCACATATTTATAGAAGCTTTTGCAGTCAGTTTTTATGTTCCCGGCAAGCTTCCACTTGTTCTCTATTTTTCCCCTCTTAATTAAATCCTTAGTCCTCCTCTGTTGAAGTCTACATTTCTCCCAGTTCTCAGGTTTGTTGCTTTTTCTAGCCAATTTATATGCCTCTTCCTTGGTTTTAACACTATCTTAATTTCCCTTGTTAGCCACGGTTGAGCCACCTTCCCCATTTTATTTTTACTCCAGACAGGGATGAAAATTGCTGAAGTTCATCCATGTGATCTTTAAATGTTTGCCATTGCTTATCCACCGTCAACCCTTTAAGTATCCTTTGCCAGTCTATTCTAGCCAATTGACGCCTCATACCGTCGAAGTTACCTTTCCTTAAATTCAGGACCCTACTTTCCGAATTAACTGTGTCACTCTCTATCTTAATAAAGAATTCTACCATATTATGGTCACTCTTCCCCAAGGGGCCTCGCACAACAAGATTGCTAATTAGTCCCTTCTCATTACACATCACCCAGTCTAGGATGGCCAGCTCTCGAGTTGGCTCCTCGACATATTGGACTAGAAAACCATCTCTAATACACTCCAGGAAATCCTCCTCCACTGCATTGTTACCAGTTTGGTTAGCCCAATCAATATGTAGATTAAAGTCGCCCATGATAACTGCTGTACCTTTATTGCACACATTCCTTATTTCTTGTTTGATGCTGTCCCCAACCTCACTACTATTTGGTGGTCTGTACACAACTCCCACTCGCGTTTTCTGCCCTTCGGTATACCGCAGCTGCACCCATACCGATTCCACATCATCCAGGCTAATGTCCCTCCTTACTATTGCATTAATTTCCTCTTTAACCAGCAACGCCACCCCGCCTCCTTTTCCTCTCTGTCTATCCTTCCTAAATGTTGAATACCCCTGGATGTTGAGTTCCCAGCCTTGGTCATCCTGGAGCCATGTCTCCGTGATGCCAATTACATCATATCTGTTAACTGCTATCTGCACAGTTAATTCGTCCACCTTATTCCGAATACTCCACGCATTGAGGCACAGAGCCTTCAGAATTAACAAATTAAACAAAACAAGAAGATGAGAGGGGTCTATACAGAGTCAAACCTGATGTGATTAATCTCCCGGTTAGTGATAAAAAGCTTGGTTTTGGTCTCATCCATCTCCCATTTAAAGTACATTTTTTCCAGATAAAAATTGACTTATTCTCAGCTCCGTAGGAGATGGAAGGAGGAATGTGTACGATCAGGACTATAAAGAACTCTGCAGTTCTCACTGTTTGCCGAGTGCAGAATTTGATGATACAATTACTGGGACACATTTTACTGCAGTGTTATGCAACACATGGAACAAAGCCCGAGAGCATTACCGGCCGAGAATATCCTTTGCGTCGTATTTGCTGTAAAATTCCTGGGCTCCTTCCCAATCCGGCATCTCTTCCTCACGCGTCATGGTGTCCTGCTCCTGTCAGTTGCTATGCTCGAGGTCAGCAGCTGTGATATCCTTATCGTGGCATCAATTAACTATCAAAGAATTTTAAAATCAAGCACATTAAAGAACATCAACAGTGCAGGTGACTGTATGCATCGAGCAAGGCAACAGCTCATAACAGAACAGTCCATAACATCTTCTCACCAGGCATTGTGGTATGTGTGTGAGAGTGAGAGAGTGAGAGAGTGAGAGAGTGCGAGAGTGCGAGAGTGCGAGAGTGCGTGAGAGTGAGAGAGAGAGCAAGAGAGAGAGTGCGAGAGTGTGAGAGAGTGAGAGAGTGAGAGAGTGAGAGAGTGAGAGAGTGCGAGAGTGCGAGAGTGCGAGAGTGCGAGAGTGTGAGAGAGTGAGAGAGAGCGAGAGTGCGTGAGAGAGTGCGAGAGTGCGAGTGTGCAAGAGTGCAAGAGTGCGAGAGTGCGAGAGTGCGAGAGTGCGAATGTGAGAGAGAATGCGAGAGTGAGAGAGTGAGAGAGTGAGAGAGTGCGAGAGTGCGAGAGTGTGAGAGAGAGAGAGAGTGCGAGAGTGAGAGTGTGAGAGTGTGAGAGAGAGAGAGAGTGCGAGAGAGAGTGAGTGTGAGAGTGAGAGTGAGAGTGAGAGTGAGAGTGAGAGAGTGAGAGTGAGAGTGAGAGAGGGAGAGGGAGAGTGAGAGAGGGAGAGGGAGAGTGTGAGAGTGAGAGTGAGAGAGTGAGAGAGTGAGAGAGTGAGAGTGTGAGAGTGTGCGAGTGCGGTTTAAAGTAGTTATGGAAAGGGTCAAAAATAAACGGTGGAAGAGAGCCAATCTCAGTGATTTGAGGAGGAATTCAGTGCAGGTGGAGGCAACGACTGGCCAGGAACACGTGAACACAAAAGGGAACCCAAAAATCTTTTATAAACATATAAAAAGTAAAAGGATAGTGAAAGGAATGGTGTGGACAAGAAAATAAATTATCTTGTGGAAGTAGAGGCCATGACTGAGGTTCTAAATGAGGACTTTGTATCTGTCTTCACAAAAGAAGACGAAGCCTTTGGCCTTCCATTCACCATGACATTTCTGCAGCCACCGATCTGCTCAACCGCACCCTCACCACCACCTTAGGTGCCCTAGTCCCTGTCAAAATAATTACTCTCGCTCACCCTGGCCGTTCCCCCTGGTACATCCCTGATCTTCGCTCCCTTCAGTCCAAGGGACACAGACTTGAACGGATATGGTGGACAACTGGTTTAGCCATTCACCGCCAGATCTGGCTGGGCCACATAAAGCATTATCGGGTCCTGCTCTCGGCTCCCAAAACTGCTCACTATTCCACAATCGTTCTGGAATGTGAAGATAAATCCCGGCTATAAATCCCCTCAACGGCTTCTCTTCCTACTCCTGCACCATTACCTCTGGTGTCCCCCAGGATCTATCCTTGGCCCCCTCCTATTTCTGTTGCCCCTTGGCGACACCATCCGGAAATACAGCATCAATTTCCATCTGTACACTGACGACACCCAGCTCTACCTCACTGCCACTTCTCTCTACCCCTCCACGGTCTCTAAATTGTCAAACAAGCAGCTCTGGATGAGCAGAAATTTTCTCCAATTAAATATTGGGAAGACCGAAGCCATTGTTTTCGGTCCCAAACACAAACTCCGTTCCCTAGACACTGACTCCATCGCCTGTCTGAGGCTGAACCAGACTGTTCGCAACCTTGGTGTCATATTTGACCCTGAAATGAGCTTTCAACCACATAACTGCAGCATAACGAAGACCGTCTATTTCCTTCTCCGCCCTTGTCTCAGCTATCCGCTGCTGAAACCCTCACACGTGCCTTTGTTACCTCTAGACTTGACTATACCAACGCACTCCTGGCTGGCTTCCCACATTCTACCCTACGTAAACTAGAGGTGATCCAAAACTCGGTGCGCATTAGGACATGGGGAGCCAAGTCCCGCTCACCCATTAAGCAACGCCTCGATTTCAAAATTCTTATCCTTATTTTCAAATCCCTCCATGGGGTCGCCCCTCCCTGTCTCTGTAATCTCCTCCAGTCCTGCAAACCCCCACCCCACCCCCCCCCCCCCCCCCGAGATGTCCGCGCTCCTCTAATTCTGCCCTCTTGAGCATCCCTGATTATAATCGCTCAACCATTGGTGGCCGTGCCTTCTGTTGCCTGGGCTCCTAGCTCTGGAACTCCCTCCCTAAACCTCTCTGCCTCTCTCTCCTCCTTGAAGACGCTCCTTAAAACGTACCTCTTTGACCAAGGTCACCTGCGCTAATTTCTACTTATATGACTCGGTGTCAAATTCTTTATCTCATAATACTCCTGTGAAGCGCATTGGGACGTTTCACTACGTTAAAGGCGCTATATAAATACAAGTTGTAGTTGTTGTTGTTAATGTTGGAGGAGAGAAAGGGAGAGTAGAGATATTGGATAGGATAAAAATAGATGGCGAGGAGGTGCTACATAGGTTGGCATCACTCAAAGTTAACAAGCCATCCACTCCAGATGGGATGCATCCTAGTTTGCTGAGGGAAGCTAGGGTGGAGATAGCAGAAGCTCTGACCACAATCATTCAATCCTCCTCCATGTCAGCAGCGAGAGGATAGAGAGCGGCCCGAGAGCGGGTCTGTAATAAAGCAGCGGGACTGGCGAGAGGATAGAGAGCGGCCCGAGGGCGGGTCTGTAATAAAGCAGCGGGAGTGGCGAGGCTCCGAGTCACAGGAGAGCAGGTAGGTGATTGGTTGGTGAGTATTACAGCTTTCTTTTGTGGAAGGGAGTTAAATTAAGAGCCGAGAAACTGTAACTTGCTAGTACTTATTAAATTAATAACTTAAACTAGGTAAAACAATCAAACAATAAAACTAAAATATCGATTGAATAAAAGCTTTAACTAATTAATTAATAAATAAAACAAGGTTAGAGATGGCCGGGCAGGTGGTGTGTGCCAACTGCAGAATGTGGGAGTTTGTGGAGAGCATCGTGATCCCGAGTAACCACATCTGCAGTAAGTGCCTGCAGCTCAAGGAGCTTCGGCTCAGAGTTGTTGAGCTGGAGTATGAACTGCAGACATTGTGATGCATCAGGGAAGGGGAGGGTCACCTGGACACTTCGCTCCAGGAGCCGGTCGCAACCTTTAGGTTAAGTAGTACTTTAGAGTTAGTCAACGGTCAGGGACCGGAGGGTGTGACTGTGAGTCAGGAAGGTATGGGGACCCAGGATGCAGTGATGGAGGAGCCTCGACCCTTGACCCTGCCCAACAGGTACGAGGCACTTGCTCCCTGTATGGATGAGGAAAAGGACTGCAGGGAGGATGGGCAAACTGAGCACGACACCGTGGTACAGGGGCCATCCAAGTGGGGGGAGAAGGATGTAAAGTAGTTGGGGACAATATAGTCAGAGGGATAGATATTGTTCTCTGCAGCTACGATAGGGAGTCCCGAAGGTTGTGTTGCCGGCCTGGTGCCAGGGTTAAAGATATCTCCTCGCAGTTGGAGAAGAACTTGGAATGGGAGGGGGAGGATCTAGTTGTCGTGGTCCACGTAGGAACCACTGACATAGGTAGAACTAACAATGAGGTTCTGCTGTGGGAATTTGAGAAACTAGGGTCTAAATTAACAAGCAGAAATTCAAGAGTAATAATCTCTGGATTGCTACCTGAGTCTCACACAAATTGTCATCGAGTCAAGCAGATCAGAGAGTTAAATGCGTGGCTCAAAAAGTGGTGTGGGAGGAAGGGGTTTCAATTCATGCGGCACTGGCACCAGAACTGGGGTAAGAGGGAGCTGTTCCGTTGGGACGGACTTCACTTAAACCGGGCTGGAACCAGCGTGCTGGCGAATCGAATAACTAGGGCTGTAGATAGGGCTTTAAACTAAAGAATGGCGGGGGCGGGGGGGAGTCAGGTGAGGTAAAATTTAGATATCTAATGAGAAAGGTCAATGCCATGGAGCAGCTTGGCAATTTGGGTAACACTATGCAGAGTGTGACTGGCAGGGACAGAGAGTTTAACAGTAACAGTGCAGCAGAGAAGGTCAAAGCAGGGAATAATGGTAGAAAAATTAAATGAAAGGATCTTTATCTGAATGCACGAGCATTCGGAACAAGATAATGAAGTAGTGGCACAAATAGAAATAAATGAGTTTTATCTAATAGCCATTACAGAGACGTGATTGCAAGGTGACTAAGGTTGGGAACAAAATGTTCCAGGTTACCTGACATTTAGAAAAGACAGGAAGTAGGATCAGTATGGGTGGGGATAAGGAATAACAAAGGGCATAAAACATTGGTGGGAGCAGTATACAGGCTCCCTAACAGTAGCTATACCATTGGGACAGAATATTACTCAAGAAATAGTAGGGGCTTGTAACAAAGATAATGCAATAATCGTGGGGGACTTTAATCTTCATATAGACTGGGAAAATCAAATCGGCAAAGGTAGTCTGGAGGACGAGTTCATGGAATGCATTCGGGACAGTTTCCTAGAACAATATGTCATGGAACCAATCAGGGAGCAGGCTATTGTAGATCTTGTATTGTGTAATGAGACAGGGTTAATTAGCAATCTCATAGTAAAGGATCCTCTGGGGCAGAGTGATCATAATATGATGGAATCCCACATTAAGTTTGAAGGTGACTTGCCTAAGTCCGAAACTAGAGTCTTAAACTTAAATAAAGTCAATTACATAGGTACGAGTTGGCTAAGGTAGATTGGAAAAATAGATTAAAAGGTATGGCGGTAGATAAGCAGTGGTTAGCATTTAAATAAATATTTCATACGTCTCAACAAAAATACATTCCATTGAGAAAGAAAAACTCCACAGGAAAAGTGATCCATCGCTGGCTAACTAAAGAAGCAATAGATTGAAAGAAGAAGTTTATAATGTTGCGAAGAATACTAGTAAGCCTGAGGATTGAGAGAGTGTCAGAGACCAGCAAAGGGTGACCAAAAAATTTATAAAAAGGGAAAAAATACAATGAGAGAAAACTAGCAAGAAATATAAAAACTGATTGTAAGAGCTTCTACACGTATGTAAAAAGGAAGAGAGTAGTGAAAGTAAATGTTGGTCCTTTCGAGGCTGAGACAGAAATTATAATGGGAAATAAGGAAATGGCAGAGATGGTAGATACAAAATATTTATTTGTCTTCACTGTAGAAGGTGCAAGAAGCATACCTAAAATGGTGGGGAATCCAGGGCCTAATGACGGCGAGGAACTTAAATAAATCAATCTAAGTAAAGATGTTGTGCGAGAGAAACTAATGGGACTAAGAACATAAGAAATAGGAGCAGGAGTAGGCCATCCAGCCCCTCGAGCCTGCTCCGCCATTTAATGCGATCATTGCTGATCTGATCATGGACTCAGCTCCACTTCCCTGCCCACTCTCCATAACCCTTTATTCCCTTATCACTCAAAAATCTGTCTATCTCTGTCTTAAATATATTCAATGACCCAGCCTCCACCTCTCTCTGGGGCAGAGAATTCCACAGATTTACAACCCTCTGAGAGAAGAAATTCCTCCTCGTCTCAGTTTTAAATGGGAGACACCTTATTCTGAAACTATGTCCCCTAGTTCTAGATTCCCCCATGACGGGAAACATCCTCTCTGCATTTACCCTGTCGAGCCCCCTCAGAATCTTATATGTTTCACTAAGATCACCTCTCATTCTTCTGAACTCCAATGAGTATAGGCCCAACCTACTCAAACTTTCTTCATAAGTCAACCCCTTCATCTCAGGAATCAACCTAGTGAACCTGCTCTGAACTGTCTCCAATGTAAGTATATCCTTCCTTAAATAAGGACCTGACGGCCTACATCCTAATGTTTTAAAAGAGGTGGCTGCTGAGATAGTGAATGCATTGGTTTTGATCTTCCAAAATTCCCTAGATTCTAGAAAGGTCCCAGCGGATTGGAAGGTAGCAAATGTAACCCTGCTATTCACGAAAGGAGGGAGAGAGAATACAGGGAACTACAGGCCAGTTATCCTGACATCAATCATCAGGAAAATGCTGGAATCCATTGTTAAGGAAGTGGTATCAGGCACTTAGATAATCATAACATGATTAGGCAGAGTCAACACGGTTTTATGAAAGGGAAATCGTGTTTGACAAATTTAATAGAATTTTTAGAGGATGTAACTAGCAGGGTAGATTAAAGGAAACCAGTGGATGTAGTATATTCCAAAAGGCATTCGATAAGGTGCCACATAAAAGGTTACTACACAAGATAGGGGCTCATGAGATTGGAGGTAATGTATTACCATGGATAGAGGATTGGTTATTGGACAGAAAGCAGAGAGTCGGGATAAACAGGTCATTTTCGTGTTGGCAGGCTGTAACTAGTGGGCTGCCGCAGGGATCAGTGCTGGGGCCTCAGCTATTAACAATCCAAGTTAATGACCTAGATGAAGGGACCAAGTGAAATGTATTCAGGTTTGCTGACGATACAAAGCTAGGTGGGACAGTAAGCTGGAGGAGAACACAAAGCATCTGCAAAGGGATATAGATAGACTGAATGAGTGGGCAGTAAGGTGGCAGATGGAGTATAATGTGGGGAAATGTGAGGTTATTCATTTTGGTTGGAAGAACAGAAAAACACAATATTTTTTAAATGGTGAGAAACTTTTAAATATTGGTGTTGAGAGAGATTTAAGTGTCCTTGAGCAAGAAACACAGAAAGATAGCATGCAGGTACAGCAAGCTATAAGGAAGGCAAATGGCATGTTGGCCTTTGTCGCAAGGGGGTTGAAGTACAAGAGAAAGGAAGTCTTGCTACAATTGTGCAGGGCTTTGGTGAGACCACACCTGGAGTACTGTGCACAGTTTTGGTCTCCTTATCTTGAAGGTGGTGCAACGAAGGTTCACTAGATTGATTCCTGGTATGAGAGGGTTGTCCTATGACGCGAGATTGTGTAGAATGGGCCTATACTCTCTGAAGTTTAGAAAAATCAGAGATGCGCTCACTGAAACATACAACATTGTGAAGGGGATTGACAGGGTAGATGCTGGAGTGTCTCGAACTAGAGGGCACAGTCTCAGGATAAGGGGTAGATCATTTAAGACCAAGATGAGGAGGAATTTCTTCACTCAGAGGGTTGTGAATCTTTGGAATTCTCTGCCCCAGAGGACTGAGAATGCTGAGTCTTTGAGTATATTCAAGGCTGAGATATAGATTTTTGGATTCCAGGAGAATCAAGGGATATGGAGATTGGGCAGGAAAGTGGAGTTGAGATGGAAGATCAGCCATGATGTGATTGAATGGCGGAGCAGGCTCGAGGGGCCGTATGGCCTACTCCTGCTCCTATTTCTTATGTTCTCCTTGAATATGGGAGTGGCGCTGGAGGATTGCAAATGCTACACCCCTATTCAAAAAAAGGAAAAGGGATAAACCTGTAACTACAGGGCAATCAGTCTAACGTCAGTGATGGGAAAACTACTGGAGACCATTGTCAAGGACAATTAATTCGCATTTGGGAGGTGCATGGGTTAAAGGCAAACTTTGTCTGACTAACCAACTGTGTTCTTTGATGAATTAACAGAGTGGGTTAGAATCATAGAATGCTTCAGCACAGGAGGCATTAGGCCCATTGTGCCTAATGGATCTTTGGTCGAGTTATCCAATTAGTCCCACTCCCCTGCTCTTTCTCCAAAGCCCTGTAACATCACCCGACTCCACCCCTGCCTCAGCTCATCTGCTGCTGGAACCCATTGTTACCTCTAGACTTGTCTATTCCAATGCTCTCCTGGCCAGCCTCCCATGCTGTACCCTATGTAAACTTCAGGTCATCCAAAACTCTACTGCCCGTGACCTAACAGGCACCAAGCCCTGTTCACCCATCACCCCGGTGCTCGTTGACCTACTTCGGCTTCCTGTTAAACAACGCCTCGCTTTCAAAATTCTCCTCCTTGTTTTCAAATCCCTCCCTATCTGTATAATCTCCTCCAGCCCCACAACCCTCTGAGATATCTGTACTCCTCCAATTCTGGCCTCTTGCGCATCCCCAATTTTAATCACTCTACCATTGGTGGCCGTGCTTTCAGCTGCTAAGGCCCTAAGCTCTGGAATTCCCTCACTAAACCTCTCTACCTTTATACAGTCTTTCAAGCCTTACTTTTTGACCAAGCTTTTGCTCATCTGCCCTAAGATCTCCTGTGGCTCAGTGTCAAATTTTGTCTTGTGAAGCACCTTGAAATGTTTTAATACATTAAAGGCGCAATATAAATAAGGTTGTTGTAATATTTTTCTCTTCAAGTATTTATCCAATTCTCTTTTGAAAGTTACTATTGAATCTGCTCCCACCGCCCTTTCAGGCAGCGCGTTCCCGATCACAACAACTCGCTGCGTTTAAAAAAAAAACTTTCCTTATGTCGTCTCTGGTTCTGTTGCCAATCACCTTAAATCTGTGTCCCCCACCACTGGAAACAGTTTCTCCTGATTCACTTCAATAAAACATTCATGATTTTGAACACCACTATCAAATTGCCTATTAACCTTCTTTGCTCTGAGGGGAACAAGCCAAACTTCTTCAGTACTGAAGTCCCTCATCCCTGGAACCATTCTCGTAAATCTCTTCTGCACCCTCTCCACAGCCTTCACATCCTTCCTAAAGTGTTTTCTTTGGAACAGAGGAAGCTGAGGGGAGACCTGATTGAGGTGTATAAAATTATAAGGGGCCTAGATAGAGTGGGTAGGAAGGAGCTGTTTCCCTTGGCAGAGGGGTCAACAACCAGGGGACATAGATTTAAAGTAATTGGGGGGAGGTTTAGAGGAAATATGTACACAATACTCCAGCTGAGGCCTAACCAGTGATTTAGAAAGGTTTAGTATAACTGCCTTGTTTTTGATCTATGCCTCTGCTTATAAAGGCAAGGATAGAATCTTAGAAATTTACAGCACGGAAGGAGGCCATTTGGCCCATCATGTCCGCGCCGGCCGACAAAGAGCTATCCAGCCTAATCCCACTTTCCAGCTCTTGGTCCGTAGCTTTGTAGGTTATAGCACTTCAGGTGCACATCCAAGTATTTTTTAAATGTGGTGAGGGTTTCTGCCTCTACCACCCTTTCAGGCAATGAGTTCCAGACCCCCACCACCCTCTGGGTGAAGAAATTTCCCCTCATATTTCCTCTAAACCTCCCCCCAATTACTTTAAATATATGCCCCCTGGTTGTTGACCTCTCTGCCAAGGGAAATAGGTCCATCCTATCCACTCTATCCAGGTCCCTTATAATTTTATACAACTCAATCAGGTCTCCCCTGAGCCTCCTCTGTTCCAAAGAAAACAGACCCAGCATCTCCAATCTTTCCTCATAGCCAAAATTCTCCAGTCCAGGCAACATTCTTGTAAATCTCCTCTGCACCCTTTCCAGTGCAATCACATCTTTCCTGTAATGTGGTGACCAGAACTGCACGCAGTACTCCAGCTGCGGCCTAACCTGTGTTTTATACACTTCAAGCACAACCTCCTTGCTCTTGTATTCCATGCCTCGACTAATAAAGGCAAGCATTCCGTATGCCTGCTTAACCACCTTATCTACCTGGCCTGCTACCTTCAGAGATCTGTGGACCTGCACTCCAAGGTCCCTTTGTTCCTCTACACTTTTCAGTGTTGTTCCATTTAATGTGGATTCCCTTGCCTTGTTAGCCCTCCCCAAATGCATCACCTCACACTTCTCCGGATTGAATTCCATTTGCCACTGTTCCGCTCATCTGACCAGTACATTGATATCTTCCTGCAGTCCGCAGCTTTCTTCTTCATTATCAACCACACAGCCGATTTTAGTGTCATCTGCAAACTTCTTAATCATACCCCCAACATTCAAGTCCAAGTCATTGATATATACCACAAAAAGCAAGGGACACAGCACTGAGCCCTGCGGAACCCCACTGGATACCGCCTTCCAGGATCTCATGTTTTTAAACAGCCTTGTCAACGTGTCATGCCAGCTTCAAAGCTTTGTGTACATACAACGGCAGGTCACTGGTCCTGCACCCACTGTATAATTGCACCGTTTCATTCATATTGCCTCTCCTCATTCTTCCGACCAAAATGTTACATTCCATCTGCCATGTGTCTATCCGTTTCACCTGTCTGTATGTCCTCCTTAAGTCTATTACTATCCTCTTCATTGCTTACTACATTTCTGAGTTTCATATCATCTGCAAACTGTGAAATGATACCCTGTATACCCAAGTCCAGGTCATAATATATATCAAAAAGAGCAGTGGTCCTAATACCGCCCCCTGGGGAAATCCATTGTACAAGAACATAAGAAATAGGAGCAGGAGTCGGCCATTCGGCACCTTGAGCCTGCTCCACCATTCAATGAGATCATGGCTGATCTTCTACCTCAACTCCACTTGTCTGCCCGATCCCCATATCCCTCGATTCCCTTAATATCCAAAATTCTATCGATCTCTGTCTTGAATATACTCAAAGACTGAGCCTCCACAGCCCTCTGGGGCAGAGAATTCCAAAGAGTCACCACCCTCTGAATGAAAAAATTTCTCCTCATCTCAGTCCTAAATGGCCGATCCCCTATTCTGAGACTGTGACCCCTGGTTCTAGACTCCTTCTAGACAGGGGAAACATCCTCCCGGCATCTACCCTGTAATCATTTTGTATGCTTCAATGAGATCACCTCTCATTCTTCTAAACTCTATGGAATGGAGTCTAGTCAATCTCTCCTCATAGTACAATCGCCGCCCGCCCCATCCCAGGAACCTTCGTTGCACTCCCTCAATGGCAAGTATATCCTTCCTTCACTAAGGAGACCAAAACTGTACACAATACTCCGGGTGTGGTCTCACCAGGGCCCTATATAATTGCAGTAAGATATCTTTACTTTTATACTCAAATCCTCTTGTAATAAAGACCAACATAACATTTGTTTTCTTAATTGCTTGCTGTACCTGCATGTTAACTTTCAGTGATCCATGTACAAGGGCAGCCAGGTCCCTTTGAACACCAACATTTCCCAATCTCTCACCATTTAAAAAACTCAGTTTTTCTATTTTTCCTACCAAAGTGGATAACTTCACATTTCTCCACATTATATTCCATTTGCCATGTTCTTGCCCACTCACTGAGCCTATCTATATCCCCATGAAGTCTCTTTGCATCCTCCTCACAACTTACATTCCCACCTAGCTTTGTATCATCAGCAAACTTGGATATATTACATTTGGTCCCCTCATCCAAATCATTGATATAGATTGTGAATAGTTGGGGCCCAAGCACCGATCCTTGCGGTACCCCACTAGTTATACCTCACTCCAGTCTGAAAAACAAGCATTCACCACTCCTCTCTGTTTTCTGTCCCTTAGCCAATTTGGATCCTTGCTGCCACTATACCATTAATCACATGGGCTTTTATTTTGCTGACAAATCTATTATGTGGCACTTTGTCGAACTCCTTTCAAAAGTCCATGTACACAACATCAACCACACTATCGTCATCAAGCACCTCTGTTACCTTCTTATCAAAGCACTCAATCAAGTTAGTCAAATACATTTTGCCTTTAACAAATCCATGCTGACTTTCATTTATTAGCTTATAGTTTTTCAAATGCCAATTAATTTTGATCTAGATTATTGCCTCTAAAAATTACCCGTCACCGACGTTAGGCTGACTGGCCTGCAGCCACTGGGTTTATCCCTCTCCGCACAGGGGTGTGACATTTGGAATTCTTCAGTCCTCTGGTACTACCCCTATATCCAAGGACTGTTGGAAGATTGTGGCCAGAGCCTCTGCAACTTCCACCCTTACTTCCCTCAGCAACCTGCATCCCAGCGGACCGGGTGACTTTTCTACTTTGAGGACTGCCAGCCTTTTCTGTTTCCTCCTCCTCCATTTCTATTTTTATCTTATCCAATATCGCTACTGCCTCCTCCTTTACTGCTACATTGGCAGCATCCTCTTTAGTGATGACAGATTCAAAATGCTCAGATTCAGTGCCTCAGCCTTGCCCTCTGCCTCCACAAGAAGATCTCCTTTTTGGTCCACAATTGGCCCCACCCTGCCTTTGACTACCCTTTAACTATTTGTTTTTATAAAAGACTTTTGGGTTCCCTTTTATGTTAGCCGCTAATCTATTCTCATACTCTCTGTTTGCCCCAGTTATTCCCTTTCTTGGGTCGCCTCTGTACTTTCTATATTCAGCGTGGTTCTGAACTGTATTATTAACCTTACAATTGTTATAAGTCTCCTTTTCACCCCTATATCTTTAGTCATCCAGGGAGCTCCAGCTTTGGATGCCCTTCCTTTCCCTCTCGGGGAATGTGTCTATTTGGTGCAGGGAGTGCAGTTGTATGAACGGACATTCAAAGGCCATTTGATAAAATACAGACTTATTTGGAAAATAGAAGCACATATTATTAAAGGGACGGTGGTAACGTGGGTATATAACTGGTTGAAGGGTAGGAGGCAGAGAGCAGTGATTGACAGATGTTTTTCTGACTGGAGGGAAGTGTGCAGTGGGATCCTCTCGGGGTCACTATTAGGACCATTGCTTTTCTGGACGGGTACAGGGAGTACAATTTCAAAGTTTGTGGATGATACTAAACTTGCCAATGTAGTAAATAGTGAGCAGGATAGTCGCAGACTTCAGGAGGATAGAGATAGACTGCTGAAATGGGCAGATGCACTTTTAAGTATGAAGTGATGCACTTTCGGAGAAAGACCATGGAGACGCAGTATAATCTAAATGGTAATATTTTGAGGGGGCTGCAAGAGCAGAGGGACCTGAGACAGAGGGGGAAGAATTTCTGCATAGATTTCTCCAGAGTACAGTCACACTGTGCATATTCACAAATCTTTGAAGGTGGCGGGGCAGGGTGATAAGGCAGTTAAGAAAGTGTATGGGATACATGACTTCGTAAATAGGGGCATTGAATATAAAAACAAGGAAGTCACGCTAAACCTTTACAAATCACTAGTTATTGTGTGTTGTATGTGTGTGTATGCGTGGTGTGTGTGTGTGAGCGTGTGTTTGCAATACCTGAATTAGAATGGGACCAAAGTCATACTGGAAAGGATCAGTTGAGCTGTGGATGTGTGCGTGGGTGTCTATTTGTTGTGTGGTTGTGTATTGTTGTGTGGGTGTGTATTTGTTGTGTGCAGATATGTGTGTGTGTATGTGTGTATTTGCGTGTGTGTGTCAATAGTTGAACGGGACTGACATATCAAGAAAGACTGGATCAACTGGGCTTGTATTCACTGGAGTTCAGAAGAATGAGAGGGGATCTCATAGAAACGTTTAAAATTCTGACGGGTTTAGACAGGTTAGATGCAGGAAGAATGTTCCCAATGTTGGGGAAGTCCAGAACCAGGGGTCACAGTCTAAGGATAAGGGCTAAGCCATTTAGGACCGAGATGAGGAGAAACTTCTTCACCCAGAGAGTGGTGAATCTGTGGAATTCTCTCCCACATAAAGTTGTTGAGGCCAATTTACTAAATATATTCAAAAAGGAGTTAGATGTAGTCCTTACTACTAGGGGTATCAAGGGGTATGGCGAGAAAACAGGAATGGGGTACTGAAGTTGCATGATCAGCCACGAACTCATTGAATGGTGGTGCAGGCTCGAAGGGCCGAATAGTCTACTCCTGCACCTATTTTCTATGTTTCTATGTTTCTAACTGGAAAGGGGAAAAGTCTGAGCAGAAAGGATGAATTGTGTGTGGCTGTACATATGACTGTGTATGTGTTTCTATATGTGTATGCGCACACGTATGTATGTGTGTATGCAATACCTGAACTAGAATGGGAGCAAAGTCATACCAGAATGATGAATTGGGCTGTGGATGTGTGTGGGGTTTGTGTGGCTAAAGCTCAAGGAACTGAGGACAAACTATTGACCTGGTTAGGAGATTGGCTGAGTGGCAGGAGACAGAGAGTGGGGATAATGGGCAGGTTCTCTAATTGGCAGCGTGTGACTAGTGGTGTCCCCAAGGATCTGTATTGGGGCCTCAACTATTCACCGTATTTATTAAGAACATAAGAAATAGGAGCAGGAGTAGGCCATACGGCCCCTCGAGCCTGCTCCGCCATTTAATACGATCCACTTCCCTGCCCGCTCCCCATAATCCCTTATTCCCTTATCGGTTAAGAAACTGACTATTTCTGTCGTAAATTTATTCAATGTCCCAGCTTCCACAGCTCTCTGAGGCAGCGAATTCCACAGATTTACAATCCTCAGAGAAGAAATTTCTCCTCATCTCAGTTTTAAATGGGTGGCCCCTTATTCTAAGATTATGCCCCCTAGTTCTAGTTTCCCCCATCAGTGGAAACATCCTCTCTGCATCCACCTTGTCAAGCCCCCTCATAATCTTATACGTTTCAATAAGATCACCTCTCATTCTTCTGAATTCCAATGAGTAGAGGCCCAACCTACTCAACCTTTCCTCATAAGTCAACCCCCTCATCTCCGGAATCAACCTAGTGAACCTTCTCTGAACAGCTTCCAAAGCAAGTATATCCTTTCGTAAATATGGAAACCAAAACTGCACGCAGTATTCCAGGTGTAGCCTCACCAATACCCTGTATAACTGTAGCAAGACTTGGATGACGGGATAGAGAGCCACGTATTCAAGTTTGATGATCACAAAAAGATAAACAGCATTGTAAGCAGTGTGGATGGAAGTATAAAATTACAAAGTGATATTAATAGATTAAGTGACTGGACTAAACTGTGGCAAATAGATTTCAATATAGGCTTTCTAAATGGTGAAAAGATAGAAGCAGTGCAGGTCCAAAGAGTTTTAAGGGTCCAGGTACATAGATCATTAAAATGTCATAGACAGGATAGAAAATAATCAAAAAGGCTTATTTAATGCTGGCCTTTATACCTAGAGGACTGGCACACAAGGGGGTAGAAGTCATGTTGCAGCTATACAACCTATGAAGGACCTTGGCAAAGGCGGGTATATGGAGTCAGGTCACACGTCAGCGTGTACACATTACCTGAAATAGACTGGGACCAAAATCCTATTGGAAAGGTTGAACTGGGCTGTGGATGTGTGTGTGTGTATATGTGTGGATGTATGTGTGCGGGTGTGTGTGTGTGTTTGTGCGTGTGCATGTGTGCGTATGTGAATGTGTGTGCGTGTATATGTGTGGATGTATGGGTGCGGGTGTATGGGTGCGGGTGTGTGTATGTGAATGTGTGTGTGTATGTGTGTGGGTGTGTGTATGTGGATGTGTGTGTATATGTGTGGATGTATGTGTGCGGGTGTGTGTGTGTGTGTGTGTGCGTGTGCATGTGTGCGTATGTGAATGTGTGTGCGTGTATATGTGTGGATGTATGTGTATGTGGATGTGTGTGTATATGTGTGGATGTATGGGTGCGGGTGTATGGGTGCGGGTGTATGGGTGCGGGTGTATGGGTGCGGGTGTGGGTGTACGTGTGCGTGTATGTGTGTATATGTGTGGATGTACGTGTGCGGGTGTGTGGATGTGGATGTGTGTGTATATGTGTGGAAATATGTGTGCG
This sequence comes from Pristiophorus japonicus, assembly GCF_044704955.1. Lineage (NCBI taxonomy): Eukaryota > Metazoa > Chordata > Chondrichthyes > Pristiophoridae > Pristiophorus > Pristiophorus japonicus. Next base: position 158,786 of record NW_027254518.1, read on the forward strand.
GGTGTGTGTATGTGAATGTGTGAGTGTGTGTATATGTGTGGATGTATGTGTGCGGGTGTGTGTATGTGTATGTGTGTATATGTGTGGATGTATGTGTGCATATGTGTGGATGTATGTGTGTGGGTGTGTGTATGTGAATGTGTGTGTGTGTATGTGTATGTGTGGATGTATGTGTGCGGGTGTGTGTATGTGAATGTGTGTGTGTGTATATGTGTGGGTGTATGTGTGCGGGTGTGTGTATGTGAATGTGTGTGTGTGTATATGTGTGGGTGTATGTGTGCGGGTGTGTGTATGTGTATGTGTATATATGTGTGGGTGTATGTGTGCGGGTGTGTGTATGTGAATGTGTGTGTATGTGTGTGTGTGTGTGTGTGTGTGTGTGTATATGTGTGGATGTATGTGTGAGGGTGTGTGTATGTGAGGGTGTGTGTATGTGAATGTGTGTGTATGTATATGTGTGGATGTATGTGTGCGGTTGTGTGTATGTGATGTGTGTGTATGTGAATGTGTGTGTATGTGAATGTGTGTGTATGTGAATGTGTGTGTATGTGAATGTGTGGATGTATGTGTGAGGGTGTGTGTATGTGAATGTGTGTGTGTGGATGTATGTGTGCGGGTGTGTGTATGTGAATGTGTGTGTGTGTATATGTGTGGGTGTATGTGTGCGGGTGTGTGTATGTGTATGTGTATATATGTGTGGGTGTATGTGTGCGGGTGTGTGTATGTGAATGTGTGTGTGTGTATATGTGTGGATGTATGTGTGCGGGTGTGTGTATGTGAATGTGTGTGTATGTGTGTGTGTGTGTGTGTATATGTGTGGATGTATGTGTGAGGGTGTGTGTATGTGAGGGTGTGTGTATGTGAATGTGTGTGTATGTATATGTGTGGATGTGAATGTGTGTGTATGTGAATGTGTGTGTATGTGAATGTGTGTGTATGTGAATGTGTGTGTATGTGAATGTGTGTGTATGTGAATGTGTGTGTATGTGAATGTGTGGATGTATGTGTGAGGGTGTGTGTATGTGAATGTGTGTGTGTATATATGTGTGCGGGTGTGTGTATGTGAATGTGTTTGTGTTTTTTACATAGGGCTGATTTCAGCGAATTGAAGAATGATCTGGCCAGGTAAAAGAAAGACTTGGATTTATATAGCGCCTTTCACGATCTCTGGACATCTCAAAGTGCTTTACAGCCAATGAAGTACTTTTGGAGTGTGGTCACTGTTGTAATGTGAGAAATGTGGCAGCCATTTTGCACACAGCAAGCTCCCACAAAAGCAATGTGATAATGACCGAGATAATCTGTTTTTTTGTTATGTTGATTAAGAGATAAATATTGGCCAGGACACCGTGGATAACTCCCCTGCTCTTCTTCGAATTTACGTCCACTTGAGAGAGCAGGTTTAACGTCTCATCCTGAAAGACGGCATCTCCGACAGTGCAGCGCTCCCTGGTAAATTGGAGTCAAAGACTGGCAGGCAGAAATGTAATGGAGTATTGGGAGGTCCTTAAAAAGGAGACGTTTTGGGTACAGTCTGGGTATACTCCCACATGGCGCAAAGGAAAAGCCAGAGCTCACTGGATGACGAAGGAGTTGGAGAGTAGGATGGAGCAGACAAAGGGGTGGATGTCAGCTTGATAATACAAGTGAGAATGAGGCTGCGTATAAAACGTACAGAGGAGACGCGAAAAAGTAAATAAGAGGGGCAAAGAGACAGCACAAGAATAGTTTGGCGGCGAACGTAAAAGGGAACCAAAGTTCTATCGGCACATTAACAGTAACAGGGTTGTCAGGAGCGGTGGGGCCTATTAGGGACCCAAATGGAGGTGAGGCAGAAGGCATGGCTAAGGTATTAAATCAGTACATTGCATCAGTGTTTACCAAGGAAGAGGAGTTTACCAAAGCTAAGGTAAACAAGGAGATTGTCAGGATAAAAGTAGTTAAAGAGGATGCACTAGACAGGCTGACAGGACTGAGAGTGGATATAGCATCAGTCCGGACGTATGCATCCTCGGTTGCATTAGTAGTAAGGGTAGAAATTGCAGAAGTGCGAACCACAATCTTCTCCTTAGATACAGGGCTGGTGCCAGAAGACTTGAGGATAAACCTGGCAATTACAGGCCAGTCAGTTTGACGTCAGTAGTGGAGAAGCTTTTAGAAACAATAATCCGGGAGAAAATTAAAAGCCACCTGGACAAGCATGGACTAATAAAGGAGAGCCAGCATGCATTTGTTACAGGCAAATCTGCTAATGGGCTAACGTGCTTGAGTTTTTTTGATGAGGTAACAGAAGGGTGGATGGGGGCAGTGCCAATTGATTGTTTTTTAATTCACTCACGGGATGTGGGCATTTATTGCCCGTCCCTAATTGCCCTCGAGAAGGTGGTGGTGAGCCGCCACCTTGAACCGCTGCAGTCCGTGTGGTGAAGGTGCTCCCACAGTGCTGTTAGGGAGGGAGTTCCAGAATTGTGACCCAGCGACGATGAAGGAACGGCCGATATATTTCCAAGTCAGGATGGTGTGTGACTTGGAGGGGAACGTGGAGGTGGTGGTGTTCCCATGCGCCTGCTGCCCTTGGTGGGTAGAGGTCGCGGGTTTGGGAGGTGCTGCCGAAGAAGCCTTGGCGAGTTGCTGTAATGCATCTTTTAGAAGGTACACACTGCAGCCACGGTTAGCTAGTGATGGAGGGAGTGAATTTTTAAGGTGGTGGATGGGGAGCCAATGAAGCAGGGTGCTTTGTCCTGGATGGTGTCGAGCTTCTTGAGTGTTATTGGAGCTGCACTCATCCAGGCAAGTGGAGAGTATTCCATCACACTCCTGACTTGGGCCTTGTAGATGGTGGAAAGGCTTTGGGGAGTCAGGAGGGGAGACACTCGCCACAGAACACCCAGCCTCTGACCTGCTCTTGTTGCCACAGTATTTATGTGGCTGGTCCAGTTATGTTTCTGGTCAGTGGTGACCCCCAGGATGTTGATGGCGGGGGATTCGGTGATGGTAATGCCGTTGACTATCAAGGGGAAGTAGTTAGACTCTCTCTTGTTGGAGATGGTCATTGCCTGGCACTTGTGTGGCGTGAATGTTACTTGCCACTTATCAGCCCAAGCCTGAATGTTGTCCAGGTCTAGGGACTTTTAGCAAAATTGAAGCCCATGGGATAAAAGGGGCAGTAGCAACATGGACACAAGACTGGCTAAAGGATAGAAAACAGAGAGGGACATATCCAGTGGTGTTCCCCAAGGTTCAGTGCTGGGACCACTGCTGTTTCTGATGTACATTAATGATGTGGAATTGGGATACAGGGCACAATGAGTGGCCCTGAAATTCCGGTCGAGCTCTTCCCGCTTGATGAAATGAAAGAAAAAGAGAAAAAAGATGCGCATTTATCTGTTGCCGCTGCGCCCGTTGGAACTTCCGAGCCTGAGGCCTCCCGTGACTGCGTGTCGCAGCGCGTGCACGTGGGGACGTGCGCAGGCCAGGAGCTGGAGACAGCAGCCAATCAGGTGTAGTATAGATTCTCATTCATAGTAACAGGAGTTCCATAAGTCCGGAACTCCTATTACTATGAATGAGAAACCCTCCCCAAAAACACAATAAAAAATAGAAAATAAACTACATATTTAACATTCATTTAAATTAAAGTTGTTATAAAAAAAATATTTTCCTGACTTTTTAAAAACTTTTTTAAAATTAAGCCTTAAAGTAAATTTACCATAGTGGGGAGGGTTTTTAAACAATAAAATGTGTTTTTATAACTTTACTTTAAAATGTTTTGTGTATTTTAAACACTTGCGTCTGTAACAGTAGCCTATACGCCTGCTTTTTCAGGCACAAGATTTTAAAGGACATTTGCAGGGTAAGATATTGGTACATATCGGAAATCTTGCCCCGCAAGTGTCCTCGCTCCCGAGATACGGAGGATCTGTCGAGCCAGAAACTTGACAGATTGGAAAATCCGGTTTTCAACGCATGCGCATTGCACGCTGACACCCGGCTTTTCCGATGCCTTCCCGGGTCCGTAGAAACTTCGTACGGGCCCGGGACATTGGAATTTCAGGGTGAATTCAGGAGGGAAGACAGGCTGATGGAAAGGGCAGACACATGGCAGATTAAATTTAACACAGAGAAGTGTGTGGTGATACATTTTGGTAGGAAGAATGAGGAGCGAGAATATACATTAAAGGGTGCAATTCTAAAGGGATGTAAGAACAGAGCGACCTGGGGGTGTTTGTGCTCAAATCTCTGAAGGTGGCAGGGTAGGTTAACAAAGCAGTTAATACAGCGTGTCGATCCTGGGCTTTATACATGGAGGCCGAGAGTACAAAAGCCAGGAAGTGATGCTAAACTTGTATCAAACACTGGTTCGGCCCCAGCTGCAGTATTGTGTCCCATTCTGGGCCCCACACTTTGGGAATGGGAGAGGTTTACTGCAATGGTCCCAGGGGCGAGGGACTGGGGAAGCCGAGGTGCGGGGAGTGTCCGTGGTGTCGGGTCCAGGTCCGGGTGTGGGGCGTCCGGGAGCGGCGGGAGACAGGCGCGGGGCGCGGGTTGTGGCAATACCTGAACTGGAGGCGGGCACAGTCCTCCCGGACACCGCACCGGCCCCCGGCCTCAGTGGAAGCCCGGTGTTGGGGTTCGGTGTCCGGGGCTCAGTTACCGAGCGGGGTTCGGTGGGGCCGGGGCCCGGTGTCCTACCTGCCGAGGCCTCAGTCTGCGCCGCCGCTGCTCCGACTAGGAGAGATAAATATGGCTCCGAGCGCCCGGCGGGGGAGGTGGGGAGAGACTGCAGCAGATCCCACACTAACCACTAGATCCCTGGCACACACCGCGCTGCCAGTGGATCCCTGACACACTGCGCCGCCCAGTGGATCCCTGACACACTGCGCCGCCCAGTGGATCCCTGACACACCGGTACCGCGCTGCCAGTGGATCCCTGACACAATGCGTCGCCCAGAGGATCACTGGCACACTGCATCGACCAGTGGATCCCTAGCTGCCAGTGGATCCCTGACACGCTGCTTCGTCCATAGGATCCCTGGCATGCTGCTTCGTCCATAGGATCCCTGACACACTGCATCGACCAGTGGATCCCTGGCACACACCAAGCTGCCAGTGGATCCCTGACACGCTGCTTCGTCCATAGGATCCCTGGCACGCTGCTTCGTCCATAGGATCCCTGACACACTGCATCGACCAGTGGATCCCTGGCACACGCCGCGCTGCCAGTGGATCCCTGACACACTGCACTGCCCAGTGGATCTCTGACACGCTGCATCGTCTAGTGGATCCCTGCCACGTTGCACTGTCCAGTAGATCACTAGCACACGCTGAACCATCCGGCAGATCCCTGGCACAAACTACACTGACCAATTGATCCCAGGCACACACTGCACTGCCCAGTAGATCCCTAGCACACACCACACTACCCATATGATTCCTGCTAAAGACTGCACTGTACAGTCGATCACTGGCACACTCTGCACCATCTATCAGATCTCTGGCAAAGACTGCACTGTCCAGTAAACCCCTGGCTACAGCGCACCGCCCATCAGATCCCTGGCAAATCCGTGAAAGGAGGGAGACAGAAAGCAGGAAACTATAGAGCAGTTAGCCTAAATGCTGAAGTCCATTATTAAGGAAGTAGCAGCACGACATCTAGAAAATCATAATACAGTCAAGCAGAGTCAGCATGGTTTTATGAAAGGGAAATCATGTTTGACAAGTTTGCTGGAGCTCTTTGAGGATGTAATGAGCAGAGTGGATAAAGAGGAACCAGTGCATCTAGTGTATTTGGATTTCCAGAAGGTATTCGATAAGGTGCCTTAGAAAAGGTTACTGCACAAGATAAGAGCTCACAGCGTTGGGGATAATATATTAGCATGGATAGAGGATTGGCTAACTAACAGAAAACAGAGTCGGGATAAATGGGTCATTTTCAAGCTGGCAAACTAACCAGTGGAGTGCCACAGGGATCAGTGCTGGGGCCTCAACTATTTACAATCTATATTAATGACTTGGATGAAGGGACCGAGTGTAATATAACCACATTTGCTGATGATACTGTCACCTGCTGTTTGTAGCCACCAGATGGTGTCATTGTTGGAGGCCACTGAGCAGCATGCACATGGTGCTGCTCTGGTATAAAAGGCCAGCCATTTTGTGAGTTAGGCACTTTGGGCCGTAATAAAGCAGAAACAAGGTTGTACCTTGTTCAATTAAACAGTACTCAGTTTGTACCTTCATTGCATACATAACATTTGGTGACAAGAATACAAGAACCTTTGCAAAATGAGCACGATAGGATTTTTAGAGCGATTCGTGGAGGGAGAAGATTGGGAAGACTGTGAGCTGTTTGAACCAGTACTTCGTGGCCAACAAAATGAAGGGGGTCGATGATGCAGATTGGCGCTGGGCCATGTTCCTCACTGTGTGCGGTTCAAAGATCTATAGTCTGATAAAGAATCTACTCATGCCTAATGATCCAACAGAGAAAACGTACGAGGAGTTGTGTACATTGGTACGGCATCATCATCTCGAGATACAAGTTTTATACACACGTTCGATCGGAGGGCAAGAGCGCGGCAGAATTCATTGCCAACCTGAGACATCTAGCGGGATTGTGCAAGTTCGGGACAGTGTTGGCAGACATGCTGCGGGACTTCTTTGTTATCGGTATCAATCACAAGGTGATCTTGCGCAAACTTCTGGCCGGTGGAGGAGTTGGATTTAAAAAGGGCTATCCAGATCGTTCAATCATTTATGACGACGGACAGGAGTTTAAAGCAAATATCGGTGAAGAAGTGAGCCTTGGCAAAACATAGAAAGTAGGTGCAGGAGTAGGCCATTCAGCCCTTCGAGCCTGCACTACCAATCAATAAGATCATGGCTGATCATTCAACTTCAGTACCCCATTTCTGCTTTCTCTCCACACCCCTTGATCCCTTTAGCCGTAAGGGCCACATCTCCCTTTTGAATATATCCAATGAACTGGCCTCAACAATTTTCTGTAGTAGAGAATTCCACAGGTTCACAATTCTCTGAGTGAAGAAGTTTCTCCTCATCTCGGTCCTAAATGGCTTACCCCTTATCTTTAGACTGTGACCTCTGGTTCTGGACTTCCCCAATATCGGGAACATTCTTCCTGCATCTAACCTATCCAATCCCGTCAGAATTTTATATGTTTCTATGAGATCCCCTCTCATTCTTCTAAATTCCAGTGAATATAAGCCGAGTCGATCCAGTCTTTCTTCATATGTCAGTCCTGCCATCCCGGGAATCAGTCTGCTGAACCTTCGCTGTACTCCCTCAATAGCAAGAATGTCCTTCCTCAGATTAGGAGTCCAAAACTGAACACAATACTCCAGGTGTGGCCTCACCAAGGCCCTGTACAATTGTAGTAACACCTCCCTGCCCCTGTACTCAAATCCCCTCGCTATGAAGGCCAACATGCCATTTGCCTTCTTCACCGCCTGCTGTACCTCCATGCCTACCTTCAATGACTGATGTACCATGACACCCAGGTCTCGTTGCACCTCCCCGGCGTCGGCGGCAGTTCGAGAGCAACAGCTGGAGGAGGAGCAGCGGTGGCCCATAAAGGCTCAGCGACAGTCCGGGGTCGGCGGCAGTCGGGAAGCAGCGGCCGTAGGAGGAGCAGCCAGCTGCAACAGGGTCAAAAGTAAGAAAGAAGTAAAAAGTAATCGAAGGGTGACGTCACACCGAAGAGGGTAAGTGATTGGCTGGTTGAGTGGCGAGTAGTTTTCTTTTTCTTATCTCTTGTTCTTAGCAGTAAGAAACCTTTGGCATTGTTGCCAAATTAAGTAATTTAAGGGTTAAGTCATGGTAGGTGAGCCCAGACCCGTGTCATACTCCTCCTGTGCTATGTGGGAAGTCAGGGACGCTTCCACTGTGTGTGCAGGAAGTGTATCCAGCTGCAGCTCCTGACAGACCGCATTGTGACACAGGAGCTGCGCATGGATTCACTCTGGAGCATCCGTGATGCTGAAGATGTCGTGAATAGCACATTTAGTGAGTTGGTCACACCGCAGGTAAAGGTTACACAGGCAGATAGGGAATGGGTGACCATTAGGAAGAGCAATGGAAGGAAGGTAGTGCACGGGTCCCCTGCGGGCATCTCCCTCCAAAACAGATACACCACCTTGGGTACTGTTGGAGGAGATGACTCATCAGGGGAAGGCAGCAGCAGCCAAGTCCATGGCACCAGGGGTGGCTCTGCTGCACAGGAGGGCAGGAAGAAGAGTGGGAGAGCGATAGTGATAGGGGATTCGATTGTAAGGGGAATAGATAGGTGTTTCTGTGGCCGCAAATGAGATTCCTGGATGGTATGTTGCCTCCCTGGTGCAAGGCTCAAGAATGTCTCGGAGCGGCTGTAGCGCATTCTGGAGGGGGAGGGTGAACAGCCAACTGTCGCGGTACATATAGGTACCAACGATATAGGTAAAAATGGGATGAGGTCCTACAAGATGAATTTAGGGAGCTAGGAGTTAAATTAAAAAGTAGGACCTCAAAGGTAGTAATCTCAGGATTGCTACCAGTGCCACGTGCTAGTCAGAGTAGGAATTGCAGGATAGCTCAGCTAAATATGTGGCTTGAGGAATGGTGCAAGGGGGAGGGATTCAAATTCCTGGGACATTGGAACCGGTTCTGGGGAAAGTTGGATCAGTACAAAACCAGACCGTCTGCACCTGAGCAGGACCGGAACCGATGTCCTAGGTGGAGTGTTTGCAAGTACTGTTGGGGAGGGGTTAAACTAATATGGCAGGGAGATGGGAATCTATGCAGGGAGGCAGAGGGAAGTAAAAAGGGGGCAGAAGCAAAAGGTAGGAAGAAGAAAAGCAAGAGTGGAGGGCAGAGAAATCAAAGACAAAAATCAAAAAGGGCCACATTACAACATAATTTTAAAGGACAAAGAGTGTTAAAAAACAAGCCTGAAGGCTCTGTGTCTCAATGCGAGGAGCATTCGTAATAAGGTGGATGAATTGACTGCGCAAATAGCTGTTAACGGATATGGTGTAATTGGGATTACGGAGACATGACTCCAAGGTAACAAGGCTGGGAACTCAACATCCAGGAGTATTCAACATTCAGGAAGGACAGACAAGAAGGAAAAGGAGGTGGGGTAACGTTACTGGTTAAAGAGGAGATTAACACATTAGTAAGGAAGGACATTAGCGTGGATGATGTGGAATCTATATGGGTAGAGCTGCGAAACACCAAAGGGCAGAAAACGTTAGTGGGAGTTGTGCACAGACCACCAAACAGTAGTAGGGAGGTTGGGGATGGCATTAAACCGGAAATTAGGGATGCGTGCAATAAAGGTACAGCAGTTATCATGGGTGACTTTAATCTGCATATTGATTGGGCTAACCAAACTGGTAGCAATACTCTGGAGGAGGATTTCCTGGAGTGTATAAGGGATGGTTTTATAGACCAATATGTAGAGGAACCAACTAGAGAGCAGGCCATCCTAGACTGGGTCTTATGTAACGAGAAAGGAATAATTAGCAATCTGGGGAAGCGTGACCATAATATGGTAGAATTCTTCATTAAGATAGAGAGTGACACAGTTAATTCAGAGAATAGGGTCCTGAACTTAAAGAAAGGAAACTTTGACGGTATGAGACAATAGACTGGAGAATGATACTTAAAAGATTGACGGTGGATAGGCAATGACAGACATTTAAATATCACATGGATGAACTACAACAATTGTACATCCCTGTATGGCGTAAGAACAAAACGGGGAAGGTGGCTCAACCGTGGTTAACAAGGGAAATTAGGGAAAGTGTTAAATCTAAGGAAGTGGCATATAAATTGGCCAGAAAAAGCAGCAAACCTGAGGACTGGGAGAAATTTAGAATTTAGCAGAGGAGGACTAAAGGTTTAATTAGGAGTGGGAAAATAGAGTATGAGAGTAAGCTTGCAGGGAACATAAAAACTGACTGCAAAAACTTCTATAGATATGTGAAGAGAAAAAGATTAGTGAAGACTAATGTAGGTCCCTTGCCGTCAGAATCAGGGGAATTCATAATGGGGAACAAGGAAATGGCAGACCAATTGAATAAATACTTTGGTTCTGTCTTCACTAAGGAAGACATGAATAACCTCCCGAAAATACTAGGGGACCGAGGGTCTAGCGAGAAGGGGGAACTGAGCAAAATCCTTATTAGTCAGGAAATGGTGTTAGGGAAATTGAAGGGACTGAAGGCCGATAAATCCCCAGGGCCTGATAGTCTGCAGCCCAGAGTACTTAAGGAAGTGGCCCTAGGATGCATTGGTGGTCATTTTCCAACATTCCATGGACTCTGGTTCAGTTCCTATGGATTAGAGGGTAGCTAATGTAACCCCACTATTTAAAAAAGGAGGGAGAGAGAAAACAGGGAATTCTAGACCAGTTAGCCTGACATCGGTAGTGGGGAAAATGTTGGAATCAATTATTAAAGATGAAATAGCAGCGCATTTGGAAAGCAGTGACAGGATCGGTCCAAGTCAGCATGGATTTATGAAAGGGAAATCATGCTTGACAAATCTTGTAGAATTTTTTGAGGATGTAACTAGTAGAGTGGATAAGGGAGAACCAGTGGATGTGGTGTATTTGGACTTTCAAAAGGCTTTTGATAAGGTCCCACACAAGAGATTAGTGTGCAAAATTAAGGCACATGTATTGGGGGTAATGTATTGATGTGGATAGAGAACGGTTGGCAGACAGGAAGCAAAGAGTGGGAATAAACAGGTCCTTTTCAGAATGGCAGGCAGTGACTAGTGGAGTGCCGCAGGGTTCAGTGCTGGGACCCCAGGTATTTACAATATACATTAATGATTTAGACGAAGGAATTGAATGTAATATCTCCAAGTTTGCAGATGACACTAAGCTGGGTAGCAGTGCGAATTGCGAGGAGGATGCTAGGAGGCTGCAGGGGGATTTGGACAGGTGAAGTGAATGGGCAAATGCATGGCAGATGCAGTATAATGTGGATAAGTGTGAGATTATCCACTTTGGTTGCAAAAACAGGAAGGCAGATCATTATCTGAATGGCGACAAGTACTGTAAATGCGATTGATTCAGCGTTCGGCAGAGTGGCACATGGCAGGGCCTATCCGGCTGCGTTCGCGAAACCTGTGGTTGCCCAAAGTCCACCAGCGGGAATGGATCCGACTTCTCCGTGTTGGCGTTGTGGGGGAAATCATCGGCACCAGCAATGCCGATTTAAGCAATATAGTTGCAAAGGCTGTCTGAGAGTGGGGCATCTCCAGCGCAAATGTCCGCAGATGAGCAAGTGTGCTGTGACACATGTCGAAATCTCGACCTCCGAAAAGAATGACTCCGACACTTACAGCTCCGGTAGAAGTTTCTTTAATTTACTTGCTAGCAAGGGGCAGGTTACACTCAGTCAAGGGCTAAGTGAACACCTCCGAAATGGTTCAGTTTAACAAGATATTTATACAGTAAAACCCTAGTTATGGCCTCTCCCTGTGTATTGCTCTGTCTCAGTCAGTGAATACAGATAAAGAGTTAATTACTATATCCTGGTCCTGACATGGTTTACAGATATTTCCTTTTGTCAGGGTTATCAGTTGGCCAGCCGGCCATTACTCCATGAGTCATAGGTAATGGGCTATCACCTGTCTTGTATTGTGTCAGGATAGTTCAATTTCCTGGTCAGTTTATCTGTTTGCATCAAATGGATGAGGTCTCTTCAAGAGATAATGGCTAGAGGATAAGGGTGGGGTGACATGGAACTGGTGTCGTGTAGACAATAGGAAAGCACCATGGGGGGGTACTTGTCTCAGCATGACTTGTCTCCTAGCTGTCTGATGGCCATCAGCCATCTCAAACCAGGTTTAGCTGTTTATGCAAGCTGACTGCTAAAATGCAGAAAGTTCTGGAAGGGCCAGGACTCCATTTTGATATATATATTGCAAAAGGTACACAAATACCGTATGGTATCAGCTTAGATAAAAATACATTTCCACATTCCCCCATTTTGTCCTTCACAAGGACAACTTAATCCATTCTGATCTTGTACAGTCTCTCCATTTCCATTTCCACACAAGAGCCTTCAGCAGTTGTTGCTACCATAACTCTAGCCGTGGACTCGGTAGGTAACATAGTTTCTCCCACCCTGGCACAGCAACACTTAACGACGACAAATAATAGATACAGGGCAAAGACTATCAGCAGAAATATGATCAAACCCTGTACCACAGATTTCCCCAGGGCTCCCAACCATCCTGATGCCCAACCCCACAAGGTGATACCGTCCTAGCCAACTGTCTATTTATACTCTATTACCTTTTTCCTGATGTTTTCAGCTAGACTGCCGATATCTTCTGATTTATCTGGGATATACGTACAGCATTCTTCACCTATTAATGCGCATGTTCCTCCCTCCTTGGCTAGGAGATAATCTAAGGCCATACGATTTTGGAGAGCCACTATTCGAATAGCTACCATTTCGTCATTTATCTCTTCAAAGGCTTGGGAAGTTGCGTTGGCTACTGATTCGACTAAGTTAGCCAGTTCCCGTAACTGCCATTCGGTCGATGCTATTCCATAGGGTGGCACCATTACCTTGAATATTCCGTTTAGCCACGTCAAATCCCGTTTAAATCTATGACTTCCATAGGCCTCCCTTAGAGTCCTTACTGATCTGATAAGGGGTACCACATATCCTAAGTAACAGGATCCTGTCCAGTTGGCTGGTAACCATGGGTAGGCTTTATGGCCACAAATAAAGTAGGTGCAATTATAGGACGTCAGCTCCTGGTCCTTTTGCACTATCCCTACTCGAGTGGTCTCACCTCCCCACCCTTCACCTGGGGCTTTGTTATGGACCGTTGTCCAGCCAACGGTTGCTATCTTTCTCTCAGTGGGATAAGTTGTGGCTTGCCATTTAATCATTTGGGAACACTTGCTGCGTCCCATTTCTGGTCCTTTAGTCTCATTACTCACTCGGCATATTATACCTTCAGGATTTCCTATTCTGGGAGTAATGCTTAGGAAGGGAGGCTGATGGTTATTATCATAATTGGGCTGGTACCATCCCTGGAAGGCTGTAAGTTTATACCCTGCCGACCTCCATTCTGTTTGCTCCTTCGTTTCTGGCCCCTTAGTTAGTTTTGTCCTATTTTGCACTGTCAACCAGTCTACCATTTCTGATTCGTTAAAGGGGACAGATCTCAGGGAAATACCCCCCCTGGAGTGGACAGGTACATGGGAACATATCCAACAACTCGACAAGTTTCTTTCTTGAGCATACCTATGACTCAGTGCCATAAATACGTTTACGTGCAATTCCCTTCGGTGGCGGGTCTGTACCCCTGGTGTAATCAATAATGTGAAGTAAAACCCTGTCAAGCCCAGCACCATCAGTCCCCATAGTCCATACAGTTCCTTATTCAGTCTTCCTTTTTCTGTTCCTCTGATTCCTTCATCCCTTCCTCCTGGTCGGGTGGCCGTTTGCAATGGGATGCGTGGATCCATGTTGGTCTTTCCTTTACCTTGATTGCAGTATTGGTCACCAGCAAGACCTGGTATGGTCCTTCGAATCTTGGCTGTAGACTGCTTTTTCTTTTAAAAATCTTGATGTAAACGAATTCCCCTGGCTCCAGGTTATGACACTTCCCTTCCGCTGGCTTGACTTGGGCTTCCTTTACCTGTGAATGAAAGCTGGAAATACATTTGGTTAGTGCAATACAATAATTCAACATATTTTCCTCCATTTTGTGGATGTCCATCTGTTTTGCAGTAAATAGTGCTGTAAAAGGTAGTCGTTGGGGACGTCCCATAACTATCTCATGCGGTGACAGGCCTGTTGTTCTGTTGGTTGTAGATCACATTACCATCAAAGCTAAGGGCAGCAGTTCTGTCCATTTCAGTCCAGTGTCATTGCATAGTTTTGCCAGCTTATTTTTAAGCATTCCATTATATCTTTCAACAAGTCCAGCTGATTGTGGATGATAACTGCAATGAAAACGTTGATTAATCTGCAAAGCTTTACACATTTCTCTTATAACAGTTCCCGTGAAATATGACCCGTTATCACTAGAAAGCTTAGCAGGAATTCTGAAGCGCGGTACGATTTCTTTTAACAAACATTTAGCAACAGTAGTGGCATCGGCCTTTTTACATGGAAAGGCTTCAATCCATCTCGAGAACACATCTACAATAACTAATACATACTTGAACCCCATACACATAGGTAATTCAATAAAATCCATTTGTAAATGTACAAAAGGCCCGACTGGATTTGGGTGGGAGGCAGACTCTACTTTTTCCGTCTTACCCGGATTCATTGTCTGACAGGTAACACAATTTTCACAGATTTGTTTTGCAATTGCCGAAATACCTGGTGCATACCAAGTTGCCAAAATATAATCTGCCAATCCCCCTTTGCCTGCATGTGTGAATGTATAAACACATCGGGCAATCCATGGAAGTAAGGATCTGGGGGCCACCACGCGGCCGTCGTGGTGAACCCATATTCCTTCTGGATTTTTATAACATTGATCCTTCGTCCAGGTCACCACCTCCTCCGTACTGGCCTGTGTCTGAAAGGCCAGCACGTCATTAATAGTGGGTGGCGGGTCTGAGCAATTATTTTTCCTTAGTGGGAACAATGACACCTGCATCCCCCCTTTTGACAGAGCTGCTGACTTAGCTGCATTATCAGCTCTGGCATTCCCAAGTGCCACCTCATTCGACTGGCCTGTATGTGCTTGGCATTTGATAATGGCAAGTTTCAAGGGGCATTGAATGGCTCGCAGAAGATTTTCCACTTGTTCTGCATTTTTGATAGGGGTTCCTGAAGAAGTCAGGTACCCGCGAATCTTCCAAATTTGTCCATAGTCATGTGATACCCCAAAAGCATACCTGGAGTCAGTGTAGATATTAACTGTGTGTCCTTCAGCCAGAATACAGGCTCGAGTTAACGCAAACAATTCGGCTTGTTGGGCTGAAAAAGAGTCTGGAAGAGAGGCTGTTTCGACAACATTAAACTGAGTTACAATTGCATAAGCCGCTCTAGGTTGGCCCCTATCATTTCGTAGGGCTGATCCGTCAACATAGTACACTAGATCAGGGTTACACATTTACATCTGTTAAATTGATACGTGGTTTAGTCACTAATTCGGTTACCATTTCACATGAATGGGGTTCGCCGTCTTCTTCCGTGAGGAGTAGAGTGGCTGGATTTAAGGTAGTGCATCTTTTGATGATAAGGTTCGGATTTGATAACCTCGTATTTAGTGGTGCTTGTGGAGGTTAGGTGTTGGGTGGCACATTTAGTAAGTAAAATCTCGACAGAGTGTGGGACATATGAAATGGTCTGATGATTTAGAGTTATTGTCTGAGCCTGTTGCATAGCATAATAAACTGCTGCCAACGAAGGAAGACATCCTGGTAGTCCGCGTGCCACTGGGTCTAGTTGGGCACTGAAATATGCTACCGGTCGCTGCCTGTCCCCATGTAACTGAGTCAAAACAGATTGTGCAAAACCCGACTTGTGATGCACAAATAAGTTGAATAGCTTAGTGTAATCTGGTAATCCCAAGGCAGGTGCTGAAGTGAGGGACTGCTTAAGACTCTGGAAAGCATTCCGGGATACTTCATTCCACATCCTTTAAGCATTGTGAGAATATAGTAGATTCATTCACAGCTCGTAGGTCATGGACAAACCTCCATTTGTGTGGGCTTCTGAACTGGACGAATCTGTGTGTTACACGGACTTCTCATTTATGCTTATAGTGATTCACAGATCACAGAATGTAAAGTACTTGTTTTCTAATCTTATTAAAAGGCTTCCAAACCCAAGATTTTTCCAATACACCCAAAATGTTGATCAAGGAGATCACCTGAAATATCTCAAAATCCCAATTCAACTATTGTACTGCCACTCTTTATCTAAAAAAAACAAATCCTCTGACTGAGCTAGAAGCTTTTGTACCAAGATTTTACACCAAGGACAATGAGAGTGTACTCCCCCAGCCTGCACCTCGAGAGACCCACAAAGGCTTTTTAAAAAAAAAGGTCATTACAACTTTTAACCACCGGGACCATGTCTCAACAAACCTATCTTTGTGCATTTCCTAGCTCCGTAACCTCTCATCGGAATAAATCCACACCTGCGCTTCTAACTTAAAATGTCTTAAACTTCCCACATACAGAACAACACTATGAAGGGTTAAAAAAAAACTTCACTTTGTTTGAAAAAGTGGGTGGAGCTAAAACAAACAGGCGGCTCCACAACCTTTCCAAACAGGTTTCCAGACACAAGGAAAAAACACAGAAGCACTCTCATTCAAAGACAAGACATTCACGCACTCTCATTCAAAGACAAGACATTCACAAAAGTCTCTCTCCATTCAATAAAGCTTTTTTTTTTGGCTAGCTTTATTTTTTTTTGAATCCATAAGTCACTATCAGGTTCTTTTTTTTTTACATTTGTTTTACTTCCTCTGTTAATTTTACATGGGCTTGAAGAATCGGAACCCAGGCCTTTTCCATTAATTTCCTTTTTTTTTTCTACCTGGATCTCTGTTTATAAGACACTCCTCTAGACATGTTGTTCTCTCTAAATTAAATGAACCATCGGGTGGAAATGGCCACTTTACCGTTTTTGTTTCTTTGGTCAATTGAAGACTGACCACAATTCTGGAGCATGACATAGGCTGGTGTGCCTTTTGTGGTGTTTTAACTTGCTCCGGCACCGATTCTGGATGATTTAAGATTTTCCACAGTTTCTGATCTCACAATCCTTTCGGCCAACCGAGTTCTCTACGCCCACTTCTCCTGGCCGTTACGTGGCCTGAAAAGGCTCTTAATTCGGGCTCAGTCTGGGTGTGTGAGATATGTTGGCACGAACCAACCGTAGTTGATCAATCTAAAGTTACTGTTTCTTTTCTTAATCAATCCTTGTGTTTTTTTTTCCGAATCACAACTTTCCCTAGTGACTCTTCCCATTTCTCTAATGGCAATGACTCATAAAGGTATTGCACACAACAGTAATACAAGGACAACAAACAATATTCTCAGTCTGCATTGTACGCCACTACAGACCGAGTCCTTAACTTATCCTAATAAAAAAACTGATAAAACTTATGGTTCCATACCCAAACTCTTATAACATAAGAACCTTTAATCGATTGCGCTTTCTTTTTTTTTCTGTACTCTTATCACATAAGAATCCCTTCCGAATTAAAAACAATATAAATCTTATCACATAACAACCTTCGATCGATTAGCGCTTTCTTTTTTTTTCTCGTCTTATCACATAAGAACCCCTTCCGAATTAAAAACAATAAAAATCTTATCACATAAGAACCTGGAACCCTTTTCGATCGACTAGCGCTCCCTTACCTACTGAAACCTTCCCCGGGCTGTTTCGAGATTTTTCCAGAACCTGTTTTCTTCTGCTGGCGAGCTGAGAAAGAAATGGTTATAAAAAATACCTTTAACTTTTAAATGCCGAGTCTTGTAGATTGCAGTACCGCCCCTGTGGACAACAAATTACATATGCGATTCAACAGTGAAGAAACCTCTTGTGAGCAAAAGGCTCACCTTGTTTGGCCACTGAAGCCTTTCACTGGAGAGGCACTATGCCTGTATCCGTTTTACTCACAGGACAGAGAGTATGCATCTCAGTGGAACCTCCAAGAAGTAACTGTCGAAATCTCGACCTCCGAAAAGAATGACTCCGACACTTACAGCTCCGGTAGAAGTTTCTTTAATTTACTTGCTAGCAAGGGGCAGGTTACACTCAGTCAAGGGCTAAGTGAACACCTCTGAAATGGTTCAGTTTAACAAGATATTTATACAGTAAAACCCAAGTTATGGCCTCTCCCTGTGTATTGCTCTGTCTCAGTCAGTGAATACAGATAAAGAGTTAATTACTATATCCTGGTCCTGACATGGTTTACAGATATTTCCTTTTGTCAGGGTTATCAGTTGGCCAGCCGGCCATTACTCCATGAGTCATAGGTAATGGGCTATCACCTGTCTTGTATTGTGTCAGGATAGTTCAATTTCCTGGTCAGTTTATCTGTTTGCATCAAATGGATGAGGTCTCTTCAAGAGATAATGGCTAGAAGATAAGGGTGGGGTGACATGGAACTGGTGTCGTGTAGACAATAGGAAAGCACCATGGGGGGGTACTTGTCTCAGCATGACTTGTCTCCTGTCTGATGGCTATCAGCCATCTCAAACCAGGTTTAGCTGTTTATGCAAGCTGACTGCTAAAATGCAGAAAGTTCTGGAAGGGCCAGGACTCCATTTTGATGTATATATTGCAAAAGGCACACAAATACCGTATGGTATCAGCTTAGATAAAAATACATTTCCACACACACCACGTGGAGGATGCGAGTCAGACGAGCGCGGATCCGGATACGCAATCCGAGATGCCAGAGGAGGAACTGTATGGATTAAAGAGTAAACCAATTTTGATTAATGTGAAGTTTAACGATATACTGGTATCGATGGAACTGGACGCAGGGGCGAGTCAATCGATCATGAACGAGAGGGCATTTAATAAGCTGTGGGATACTAAGACTGTGAGGCCCAGGCATAGCCCTGTTAACGCCAAGCTGCGCACGTACACCAAAGAACTGGTAAAGGTGATTGGCAGTGCACAAATGAATGTGTCATACAAGTTACCACTGTGGATCGTTCCAGGCAATGGCCCAATGCTGCTCGGCAGGAGCTGATTGGAGAAAATCAGATGCGACTGGAACGACATAAAGGTGTTGTCGTCGGAGGAAGATACATGTGCCCAAGTATTGAGCAAGTTCCCCTCGCTGTTCGAACAGGGTATCGGCAACTTCACGGGAGCCAAGGTGCAGATCCACATGGACTCAGATGCAAGACCCATCCATCATAAAGCTCGGACAATGCCGTATATGATGAGGGAGAAGGTCGAAATTGAACTGGACAGACTCCAGCGTGAAGGGATCATATCACCGGTTGAATTTAATGAATGGGTCAGCCCCATTGTTCCTGTGATGAAAAGTGATGGCACAGTCAGAATCTGTGGAGACTACAAGGCTACAATCAACAGGGTTTTGGAACAAGATCAGTACTTGTTACCGAAGGCTGATGACTTTACAACGCTAGCCGGAGGGAAGTCGTTCACAAAACTGGACTTGACGTCGGCCTATATGATGCAGGAGTTGGTCGAGAAGTCAAAGAGACTTACGTGCATTAACACGCACAAAGGACTGTTTATTTACCACAGGTGCTTGTTTGGAATTCGCTCGGCTGCAGCAATATTCCAGAGGAATATGGAGAGTCTACGGAAGTCCATTCCCAGAACTGTCGTGTTCCAAGATGACATCCTGATTACTGTTCTTGACTCCAAGGAACATCTGAACAACCTGGAAGAGGTTCTACTGCGTTTGGGCAGAGTGGGACTCAGACTTAAATGCTCAAAGTGCTTCTTCATGGCACCGGAGGTCGAATTCCTCGGTTGGAAAATCGTCGCTGAAGGCATCAGACCTACTGACGTGAAAACCAAAGCCATCAAGAATGCACCCAAGCCACAGAACGTGACGGAGCTGCATTCGTTTCTGGGTCTACTCAACTACTTTGGTAACTTCCTACCTAAATTGAGCACCTTACTTGAACCACTGCACATGCTATTGAGAAAAGGAAAAAACTGGATGTGGGGCGCATTGCAAGACAGAGCTTTTGAGAATGCCACCAATCTGCTTTGCTCGAACAAGCTGCTGGTACATTATGACCCATGTAAACGTTTAGTTTTGGCCTGTGACGCATCGTCATATGGAATTGGTTGCGTGTTACAACAAGCCAATGAGTCGGGGCAACTTCAACCTGTCGTGTATGCATCCAAAAGTTTGTCTAAAGCAGAAAGAGCCAACAGTATGGTAGAAAAAGAAGCCTTAGCGTGTGTATACGGTGTTAAGAAGATGCATCAATACCTGTTCGGTCTGAGGTTTGAATTAGAGACTGATCACAAGCCGCTCATTTCATTGTTTTCCGATAGCAAAGGTATCAATACCAACGCTTCATCCCGCATCCAAAGGTGGGCGCTGACATTATCTGCCTATGATTATGTCATTCGCCACAGACCTGGCACACAGAATTTTGCCGATGCTTTGAGCCGGTTGCCGTTGCCCACGCCGGAGGTGGAAACACCACAACCGGCAGATCTAATGTTAATCATGGATGCTTGAGAGTGAAGGTACCCCTGTCACGGCTCAACAAGTTAAGACCTGGACCAGCCAGGAACTGATATTACCGGTGGTAAAGGGTTGCATCCTCAAAGGGGATTGGTCTGCCATACTTAATCAAATGTGCGAGGAGGCCAAACCGTACATTCGTCGCAAGGACAAACTGTCTATTCAAGCAGATCGCATATTGTGGGGCAGTCGAGTTATAATGCCTAAGAAAGGGAGAGAGAAGTTTGTGCGTGAGTTACACAGCACACATCCTGGTATTGTGATGATGAAGGCCATCGCCAGGTCCCATTTATGGTGGCCAGGAATTGATTCTGAGCTGGAAGCATGCGTGCATCAGTGCAACACCTGCATGCAGCTCAGCAAAGCACCAGCAGAATCGCCATTGAGTCTGTGGTCATGGCCATCCAAACCTTGGTCCAGGACCCATGTATATTTTGCAGGTCCCTTCATGGGCAAGATATTTTTAGTGGTAGTGCTTATTCAAATTGGATAGAATGCATAATCATGTCATCCAGTACGTCGACGGCAACCATAGAGAATCTCAATATCATTTTCGCGACACATGGCCTGCCTGACATAGTGGTGAACGACAATGGGTCGTGCTTCACCAATCAGGAGTTTCAGGAGTTTGTAAAACTTAACGGCATAAAACATGTAAGGTCAGCACCGTTCAAACCTGCGTCCAACGGGCAAGCAGAACGTGTAGTAAAAATTATCAAGCAAAGCATGAGGAGAGTATCATAGAAACATAGAAAATAGGTGCAGGAGTAGGCCATTCGGCCCTTTGAGCCTGCACCGCCATTCAATAAGATCATGGCTGATCATTCCCTCAGTACCCCTTTCCTGCTTTCTCTCCATACCCCTTGATCTCTTTAGCCGTAAGGGCCATATCTAACTCCCTCTTGAATATATCCAATGAACTGGCATCAACAACTCTCTGCGGCAGGGAATTCCACAGGTTAACAACTCTCTGAGTGAAGAAGTTTCTCCTCATCTCAGTCCTAAATGGCCTAAACCCTTATCCTAAGACAATGTCTCCTGGTTCTGGACTTCCCCAACATCGGGAACATTCTTCCCGCATCTAACCTGTCCAGTCCCATCAGAATCTTATATGTTTCTATGAGATCCCCTCTCATCCTTCTAAACTCCAGTGAATAAAGGCCCAGTTGATCCAGTCTCTCCTCATATGTCAGTCCAGCAATCCCTGGAATCAGTCTGGTGAACCTTCGCTGCACTCCCTCAATAGCAAGAACGTCCTTCCTCAGATTAGGAGACCAAAACTGAACACAATATTCCAGGTGAGGCCTCACCAAGTCCCTTTACAACTGCAATAAGACCTCCCTGCTCCTATTCTCAAATCCCCTAGCTATGAAGGCCAACATACCATTTGCCTTCTTCAATGCCTGCTGTACCTGCATGCCAACTTTCAATGTCTGATATACCATGACACCCAGGTCTCGTTGCACCTCCCCTTTTCCTAATCTGCCGCCATTCAGATAATATTCTGCCTTCGTGTTTTTGCCTCCAAAATGAATAATCTCACATTTATCCACATTATCCTGTATCTACCATGCATTTGCCCACTCACCTAACCTGTCCAAGTCACCCTGCAGCCTCTTAGCCTCCTCCTCACAGCTCACACCACCACCCAGTTTAGTGTCATCTGCAAACTTGGAGATATTACACTCAATTCCTTCATCTAAATCATTAATGTATATTGTAAAGAGCTGGGGTCCCAACACTGAGCCCTGCGGCACTCCACTAGTCATTGCCTGCTATTCTGAAAAGGACCCGTTTATCCTGACTCTCTGCTTCCTGTCTGCCAACCAGTTCTCTATCCACGTCAGTACATTACCCCCAATACCATGTGCTTTGATTTTGTACATCAATCTCTTGTGCGGGACCTTGTCAAAAGCCTTTTGAAAGTCCAAATACACCACATCCACTGGTTCTCCCTTGTCCACTCTACTAGTTACACCCTCAAAAAATTCCAGAAGATTCGTCAAGTATGATTTCCCTTTCATAAATCCATGCTGACTCGATCTGATCCTGTCACTGCTTTCTAAATGTGCTGCTATTTCATCCTTAATGATTGATTCCAACATTTTCCCCACTACTGATGTCAGGCTAACTGGTCTATAATGACCCGTTTTCTCTCTCCCTCCTTTTTTAAAAAGTTGTGTTACTTTAGCTACCCTCCAGTCCATAGGAACTGATCCAGAGTCGATAGAATGTTGGAAAATGATCACCGATGCATCCACTATTTCTAGGGCCACTTCCTTAAGTACTCTGGGATGCAGACTATCAGGTCCCGGGAATTTATCGGACTTCAATCTCATCAATTTCTCAAACACATTTTCCTGCCTAACAAAGATATCCTTCAATTCCTCCTTCTCACTAGACCCACTATCCCCTCGTACATTTGGAAGGTTATTTGTGTCTTCCTTCGTGAAAACAGAACCAAAGTATTTGTTCAATTGGTCTGCCATTTCTTTGTTCCCCATTATAAATTCACCTGAATCTGACTGCAAGAGACCGACGTTTGTCTTCACTAATCTTTTTCTCTTCACATATTTATCGAAGCTTTTGCAGTCAGTTTTTATGTTCCCTGCAAGCTTCCTCTCGTACTCTATTTTCCCCCTCTTAATTAAACCCTTAGTCCTCCTCTGTTGAATTCAAAATTTCTCCCAGTCCTCAGGTTTATTGCTTTTTCTAGCCAATTTATATGCCTCTTCCTTGGTTTTAACATTATCCTTAATTTCCCTTGTTAGCCACGGTTGAGCCACCTTCCCCATTTCATTTTTTCTCCAGACAGGGATGTACAATTGCTGAAGTTCATCCATGTGATCTTTAAATGTTTGCCATTGCTTATCCACCGTCAACCCTTTAAGTATCCTTTGCCAGTCTATTCTAGCCAATTCACGCCTGTCAAAGTTACCTTTCCTTAAGTTCAGGACCCTAGTTTCCGAATTAACTTAATCACACTCCATCTTAATAAAGAATTCTACCATATTATGGTCACTCTTCCCCAAGGGGCCTCGCACAACAAGATTGCTAATTAGTCCCTTTTCATTACACAGCACCCAGTCTAGGATGGCAAGCTCTCTAGTTGGTTCCTCAACATATTGGATGAGAAAACCATCCCTAATACACTCCAGAAAATCCTCCTCCACCGCATTGCTACCAGTTTGGTTAGCCCAATCAATATGTAGATTAAAGTCGCCCATGATAACTGCTGTACCTTTATTGCACACATCCCTTATTTCTTGTTTGATGCTGTCCCCAACCTCACTACTACTGTTTGGCGGTCTGTACACAATTCCCTTTGGTATTCCGCAGCTCCACCCATACCGATTCCACATCATCCAGGCTAATGTCTCTCCCTACTATTGCATTAATTTCCTCTTTAACCAGCAACGCCACACCGCCTCCTTTTCCTCTCTGCCTATCCTTCCTGAATGTTGAATACCCCTGGATGTTGAGTTCCCAGCCTTAGAAACATAGAAAATAGGTGCAGGAGTAGGCCATTCAGCCCTTCTAGCCTGCACCGCCATTCAATGAGTTCATGGCTGAACATGCACTTCAGTACCCCATTCCTGCTTTCTTGCCATACCCCTTGATCCCCCGAGTAGTAAGGACTTCATCTAACTCCCTTTTGAATATATTTAGTGAATTGGCCTCAACTACTTTCTGTGGTAGAGAATTCCACAGGTTCACCACTCTCTGGGTGAAGAAGTTTCTCCTCATCTCGGTCCTAAATGGCTTACCCCTTATCCTTAGACTGTGACCCCTGGTTCTGGACTTCCCCAGCATTGGGAACATTCTTCCTGCATCTAACCTGTCTAAACCCGTCAGAATTTTAAACGTTTCTATGAGGTCCCCTCTCATTCTTCTGAACTCCAGTGAATACAAGCCCAGTTGATCCAGTCTTTCTTGATAGGTCAGTTCCACCATCCCGGGAATCAGTCTGGTGAATCTTCGCTGCACTCCCTCAATAGCAAGAATGTCCTTCCTCAAGTTAGGAGACCAAAACTGTACACAATACTTCAGGTGTGGCCTCACCAAGGCCCTGTACAACTGTAGCAACACCTCCCTGCCCCTGTACTCAAATCCCCTCGCTATGAAGGCCAACATGCCATTTGCTTTCTTAACCGCCTGCTGTACCTGCATGCCAACCTTCAATGACTGATGTACCATGACACCCAGGTCTCGTTGCACCTCCCCTTTTCCTAATCTGTCACCATTCAGATAATAGTCTGTCTCTCTGTTTTTACCACCAAAGTGGATAACCTCACATTTATCCACATTATAATTCATCTGCCATGCATTTGCCCACTCACCTAACCTATCCAAGTCACTCTGCAGCCTCATAGCATCCTCCTCGCAGCTCACACTGACACCCAACTTAGTGTCATCCGCAAATTTGGAGATACTACATTTAATCCCCTCGTCTAAATCATTAATGTACAATGTAAACAGCTGGGGCCCCAGCACAGAACCTTGCGGCACCCCACTTGTCACTGCCTGCCATTCTGAAAAGTACCCATTTACTCCTACTCTTTGTTTCCTGTCTGACAACCAGTTCTCAATCCACGTCAGCACACTACCCCCAATCCCATGTGCTTTAACTTTGCACATTAATCTCTTGTGTGGGACCTTGTCGAAAGCCTTCTGAAAGTCCAAATATACCACATCAACTGGTTCTCCCTTGTCCACTTTACTGGAAACATCCTCAAAAAATTCCAGAAGGTTTGTCAAGCATGATTTCCCTTTCACAAATCCATGCTGACTTGGACCTATCATGTCACCATTTTCCAAATGCACTGCTATGACATCCTTAATAATTGATTCCATCATTTTACCCACTACTGAGGTCAGGCTGACCGGTCTATAATTCCCTGTTTTCTCTCTCCCTCCTTTTTTAAAAAGTGGGGTTACATTGGCTACCCTCCACACGATAGGAACTGATCCAGAATCAATGGAATGTTGGAAAATGACTGTCAATGCATCCGTTATTTCCAAGGCCATCTCCTTAAGTACTCTGGGATGCAGTCCATCAGGCCCTGGGGATTTATCGGCCTTCAATCCCATCAATTTCCCCAACACAATTTCCCGACTAATAAAGATTTCCCTCAGTTCCTCCTCCTTACTAGACCCTCTGACCCCTTTTATATCCGGAAGGTTGTTGGTGTCCTCCTTAGTGAATACCGAACCAAAGTACTTGTTCAATTGGTCTGCCATTTCTTTGTTCCCAGTTATGACTTCCCCTGATTCTGACTGCAGGGGACCTACGTTTGTCTTTACTAACCTTTTCCTCTTTACATACCTATAGAAACTTTTGCAATCCGCCTTAATGTTCCCTGCAAGCTTCTTCTCGTACTCCATTTTCCCTGCCCTAATCAAACCCTTTGTCCTCCTCTGCTGAGTTCTAAATTTCTCCCAGTCCCCGGGTTCACTGCTATTTCTGGCCAATTTGTATTTCACTTCCTTGGCTTTAATACTCTCCCTGATTTCCCTTGATAGCCACGGTTGAGCCACCTTCCCTTTTTTATTTTTACGCCAGACAGTAATGTACAATTGTTGTAGTTCATCCATGCGGTCTCTAAATGTCTGCCATTGCCCATCCACAGTCAACCCCTTAAGTATCATTCACCAATCTATCCTAGCCAATTCACACCTCATACCTTCAAAGTTACCCTTCTTTAAGTTCTGGACCATGGTCTCTGAATTAACTGTTTCATTCTCCATCCTAATGCAGAATTCCATCATATTATGGTCACTCTTCCCCAAGGGGCCTCGCACAATGAGATTGCTAATTAATCCTCTCTCATTACACAACACCCAGTCTAAGATGGCCTCCCCCCTAGTTGGTTCCTCGACATATTGGTCTAGAAAACCATCCCTTCTGCACTTGGTCACCCTGGAGTCATGTCTCTGTGATGCCAATTACATCATATCCGTTAACTGCTGCCTGTGCAGTTAATTCGTCCACCTTATTCCGAATGCTCCTCGCATTGAGGCACAGAGCCTTCAGGCTTGTCTTTTTAACACACTTTGCCCCTTTAGAATTTTGCTGTAATGTGGCCCTTTTTGTTTTTTACTTTGGGTTTCTCTGCCCTCCACTTTTACTATTCTCCTTTCTATCTTTTGCTTCTACCTCCATTTTATTTCCCTCTGTCTCCCTGCATAGGTTCCCATCCCCCTGCCATATTAGTTTAACTCCTCCCCAACAGCACTAGCAAACACTCCCCCTAGGACATTGGTTCCAGTCCTGCCCAGGTGCAGAGCTGGTCCCACCTCCCCCAGAACCGGTACCAATGTCCCAGGAATTTGAATCCCTCCCTTCTGCATCACTCCTTAAGCCACATATTCATCTGAGCTATCCTGCTATTCCTACTCTGAATAGCACGTGGCACTGGTAGCAATCCTGAGATTACTACTTTTGAGGTTGTACATTTTAATTTAGCTCCTAGCTCCCTAAATTCATCTCATAGGACCTCATCTCGTTTTTTACCTATATCATTGGTACCTATATGCACCACGACAACTGGCTGTTCACCCTCCCTTTTCAGAATGTCCTGCACCCGCTCCGAGACATCCTTGACCCTTGCACCAGGGAGGCAACTTACCATCCTGGAGTCTCGGTTGCGGCCGCAGAAACGCCTATTTATTCCCTGTAAGGGTCGAAAATCCAGTGCTACACTATAAAAAAAAACGGGCACCCGGTAACAAGGAAACAGAGCATGGGATCATCCTCTAATCGAACTTTGGCCAAGGCATGCCACAGGAAGAAAGGCAGGCTGGGAAGGATGTCTGTGGCCAGACACTATGTGAATTCGAGGGCCACAGGCAGGCTGAGAAGCCAGCCAATCCCGGGAAATGCATCCTGGGCCGGCCAATCAGTGAATTGAGCCAGGCCAGAAGCAGGGAAATCGTCGACCAATGGGGAATACCCGGCCCATTTTGTAAAGAACAGCTTACCTGGATCTAATCAAGGAGATGGGCCTATTACCAGCCCATTACCCATGTACATAAAGACAATGGGAAAGCCTCACACCTCAGTACATCCCGACCCTGACACAATAGCCAGCCAGACGATTAGGCACCGTGATGCACAAGAAACAATGCTTTACATTTAACACCTCATCCCCACCTCGACTCAAACAATGAGACATTGATTCCGTTTGGGCGCAAAAGGGTCCGGAACCGAACCGGATATAAAGGCAAGAGCAAGAAGGACACACAGGCAGAGAAGGAGACGCACACAAGAAGGACACACACTCAGAAGGAGACACCCTCAGACAGAGACAGAGACCTGACGACACCTCGAAGAAAGAGAGAGGGACTCAGCCTCGCAGCAGATAAAACCTCCGAGGACGACTGGAGAAGCCGATTTAAGGTGGGACCCACTATACCTGTCAAAAGGGAAACTGTGAGTATCACCCTGGAGTCTTTTCCCAACTGTCAGCTTAGGCTAGTTAGGTGTAAAGGAGGGGGTGGGTGATAGAGTGGGTGTAAGGATTTTAAACTTGTGTAAAACTTTCGATGTGTCCGTTCCTCCCATTGACCTTTCCTTAGTTCAAGGTGGTTCAACAAGCCAGTGCGTCGACCTTGTATTTCACTTGGTCCACACTTTGGGGGCTCGTACCAAATATACATGTGTGTATTAGCCTTTGTTTTAGCAATGTAACCTTGTTTAAACGCTCACCTGGGTTTTAATAAAGTAGGACTTAGCTGAATTTTCCAGGAACATTTCTTGTCTTTTGCATCTCTGAGTGTTTTATTGTGGGAAGCTCACTATCCACCTAAATTCTGAGGTCAGAACCAGATAGGGGTACAGGATGCCTCAAAAAAGTCAAGGTTGCAATTGGATATAAGCGGCCGCAGACATATTGGTGATATCAAACATATCACTAAGCTGTAATTGGATATAAGCAGCCTCAGTCATATTGGTGGTATCAAACATATCACTAAGCTGTAATTGGGTATAAGCAGGAAAAGACAAAGGTCCACTGGTGATAGCAACTCAAATCACCATAGTCTGAAGGTTGCGCCCGGTCACCAGCAACCGTAGAAGGAAAAACCCCTACATCCCCTTACAATAGAATCACCTATCACTATAGCTGTCCCACTCTTTTTCCTGCCCTCCTGTGCAGCAGAACCACCCACGGTGCCATGAACTTGGCTGCTGCTGCTCTCCCCTGATGAGTCATCCCCCTCAACAGTACCCAAAGCGGTGTATCTGTTTTGCAGGGGGATGACTGCAGGGGACCCCTGCACTACCTTCCTTTCACTGCTCTTCCTGTTGGTCACCCATCCCCTATCTGGCTGTGTACCCTTTACCTGAAGTAAGAACAACTCGCTAAACATGCTATTCATGTCATTCTCAGCATTGTGGATGCTCCAGAGTGAATCCACCCGCAGCTCCAGTGCCGCAATGTGGTCCGTCAGGAGCTGCAGGCGGACACACTTCCCGCACACGTAGTCGTCAGGGACACTGGAAGCGTCCTTGACTTCCCACATATTACAGGAGGAGCAGAACACGTGTCCGAGCTCTCCTGCCATGTCTTAACCCTTAGATTAACTTAATTTGGCAACAATAATGCTAAAGGTTACTTACTGATAAAGAAAAGAAAAAAGAAAAACTACTTACCAATCACCAGCCAATCACTTACCCCCTTGGCGGTGACGTTACCTTTCAATTTCTTTCTACTTCTTTTTTGCTTTCTCACCCTGCTGCAGCTGCACCAGCTGGGCCTTTGTAGGCCTCCCCACACTGCTCCCTGGACTCCCGCCGCTCCGACTCACAAACTCCTTGAGTGTGGGCCTTTATAGGCCTCCACCGACTCTGCTCCCTGGACTCACGCCTCTCCGACTCACGAACTCCTCGAGTATGGGCCTTTATAGGCCTCTGCCGACTCTGCTCCCTGGACTCCTGCCTCTCCGACTCAAGTGTCACTGCAGACCCGCTTGTCTTGCATAATGCTGAGTTACAGTTCAAGACCCTACACACTCACAGGGGTCTCGTCTGCTGAACTCATGATGAAAAGAGGCCTTAAGAGCAAGTTATCTCTTGTTCACCTGGATTTAAGTAATCACGTTGAATACAGAAGACAGAGTCAACAAGGGTACCATGATCACGCAACTGTGTCATGCGAGATTTATGTTAATGATCCTGTATATGTGTTGAATTATGGTCAGGGTCCCAAATGGATTGCTGGTACGGTCATTGCCAAGGAGGGCAACAGAGTATTTGTTATTAAGCTCAAGAATGGGCAAACTTGCAGGAAACACATGGATCAAACAAAGCTGAGGCACACAGACGAGCTAGAGCAGTCGGACGA
Organism: Pristiophorus japonicus; assembly: GCF_044704955.1. Classification (NCBI taxonomy): domain Eukaryota; kingdom Metazoa; phylum Chordata; class Chondrichthyes; family Pristiophoridae; genus Pristiophorus; species Pristiophorus japonicus. The sequence continues at coordinate 188,338 of NW_027254518.1, forward strand.
AGAAACCGTCGATGAACAACCAACCTACCAGCAGCCTTCAGTGGACTCGAGGGTCATCAGTGAACCCGGAATTTCCATCACGGACCTGTTCAATAAAAATGGACTTGCAATTCCTGACATGGCCACTGCCACCTCCAACAAGTCAGTCATCCAGCCATCAGCCACAACAGACCCCGCACACTCACCCAAGGCCGGATTCGAACCCGGGAGCGCAAAACACTGGACCGTCTCAACATGTGAAAGACTGTGATAAGATCTCAGAGGAGGGTATTGTCATGTATGTACATGCTGTTCGTAGCCACCAGATAGTGTCATTGTTGGAGGCTACTGAGCAGCACGCACACGGTGCTGCTCAGCTATAAAAGGCCAGCCATTTTGTGAGTCAGGCACTTTGGGACTAAATAAAGCAGAAACAAGGTTGCACCTTGCTTAGTTAAACAGTACTCAGTTTGTTCCTTCATTGCATACATAACAGATACAAAGATAGGTGGGAAAGCAAGTTATGAGGTGGATGCAAATAATCTGCAAAGGATAACGGTAGGGTAAATGAATGGGCAAAAATTTGACAGATGGTGCATAATGTGGAAAAATGTGAGGTTATCCACTTTGGTAGGAAAAATAAAAAAGCAAATGATTATTTAAATGGGGAGAGATTACAAAATGCTAAGGTACAGAGGGATCTGGGGGTCCTTGTACATGAAATACAAAAAGTTAGTATGCAGGTACAGCAAGTGATCAGGAAGGTAAATGGAAAGTTGGCCTTTATTGCAAGGGGGATGGAGTATAAAAGTAGGGAAGTCTTGCTACAACTGTACAGGGGATTGGTGAGGCCACACCTGGAGTACTGTATGTAGTTTTGGTCTCCGTATTTAATGAAGGATATACTTGCATTGGAGGCAGTTCAGAGAAAGTTTACAAAGTTGATTCCTGAGATGAAGGGGTTGTCTTATGAAGAAAGATTGAGCAGGTTGGGCCTGTACTCATTGGAGTTTAGAAGAATGAAAGGTGATCTTATTGAAACGTATAAGATTCTGAGGGGGCTTGACAGGGTAGATGCAGAGAGGATGTTTTCCCTTGTGGGAGAATCTAGAACTAGGGGGCATAGTTTCAGAATAAAGGGTCTCCCATTTAAAACGGAAATGAGGAGGAATTTCTTCTCTCAGGGGGTCGTGAATCTGTGGAATTCTCTGCCCCAGAGAGCTGTGGAGGCTGGGTCATTGAATATATTTAAGGTGGAGATAGACAGATTTTTGAGCGATAATAGAGTCAAAGGGTTATAGGGAGCGGGCAGGGAAGCGGAGCTGAGCCCATGATCAGATCAGTCATGATCTTATTGAATGGCGGAGCAGGCTCGAGGGGCTAAATACTCGACTCCTGCTCCTATTTCTTATGTTTATGCAGCAGATACCTGGCACTCACTGCACCGTTCAGCAAATCCCTGACACACATTTCACTATCCAGCCGATCCCTGACACACATTGCACTGTCCAGTAGATCCCTGGCACACATTGCACTGTCCAGTAGATCCCTGGAGCACACATGGTAATGTTCAACAGCTCCCTGATACATATTGCACCATCCCGAAGATCCCTCGTGCATGCAGCACAGTCCAGTAGATTGCTGGTACATGCACTGTCCAGTAGATCCCTGTCACACTCTACATATTCTGGACTTTTTAACATCCCTGATTTTAAATGCCCCTCCATTGGTGGTCGTACCTTCAGCTGCCTAGGTCCTAAGCTCTGGAATTGCCTACCTAAATCTCTCTTCCTCTCTATTTCTCTTTCCTAATTTACGACTCTCTTTAAAACTTACCACTTCAAGCAAGCTTTTGGTCATCTGTCCTAACATCTCCTTATATAGCTCTGTGTCAGAATCTACCTGTCGCAGATGCATCTGTCCATGACAGTGTTGGTAGCAATGACTACCGCACAGTCCTTGTGGAGACGAAGTCCTGTCTTCACACTGAGGACACCCTCCATTGTGTTGTGTGGCACTACCACCGTGATAAATGGGATAGATTCAGAACAGGTCTAACAGCTCAAAACTGGGATCCATGAGACGCTGTGGGCCATCAGCAGCAGCAGAATTGTATTCCACCACAATCTATAACCTCATGGCCCAGCATATCCCTCACTCTACCATTACTATTGAGCCAGGGGACCAAGCCTGGTTCATTGAGGAGTGTAGCAGAGCATGCCAGGAGCAGCACCAGATGTACATAAAAATGAGTAGCCAACCTGGGGAAGATGCAACACAGAACTACATGCATGCTGAACAGCGGAAGCAGCATGTTATAGACAGAGCTAAGTGATCCCACAATCAACGGATCAGATTAAAGCTCTGCAGTCCTGCCACACCCAGTTGTGAATGGTGGTGGACAATAACAACTAACAGGAGGAGGAGTAGTCTTTATGAACAACCCCATCCTCAATGATGGAGGAGCTCAGCATATGACTGCAAAAGACAAGGCTGAAGCGTTTGCAAAAATTTTCAACCAAAGGTGACGAGTGGATAATCCATCTTGGTCCCCACCATCACAGAAGCCACTCAACAGCCAATTCAGTTCACTGGACTAACTTGATTTAATTTTTCAAGGAGATAACCAGGAGGGTTAATGAGGGCAGTGCGTATGATGTAGTGTATATAGAAACATAGAAACATAGAAATTTACAGCGCAGACGGAGGACATTTTGGCCCATCGTGTCCGTGCCAGCCGACAGGGAGCCGCACGGCCCTTGGTCAGCAGCCCTAAAGATTACACATAAACCTATGAACAATGACGGAAAGGCAAAGAGCACCCAGCCCAACCAGTCCGCCTCACACAACTGTGACACCCCTTATACTGAAACATTCTACACTCCACCCCAACTGGAGCCATATGATCTCCTGGGAAAGGCAAAAAACAGATAAAAACCCAGCCCAATTTAGAGAGAAAAAATCTGGGAAAATTCTTCTCCGGCCCATCCAGGCGATCGAAACTAGTCCAAGAGATCACCCTGGCCGTATTCTATTCCCTGAAGTATTTACCATTATATCTGCGCCGACCAACAAAAGGTCATCCAGTATAATCCCAATTACCAGCTCTCGGTCCGTAACCCTGCAAGTTACTGCACTTTAAGTGCCCATCCAACCATCTCTTAAAAGTGGTGAGGGTTTCTGCATCCACCACTCTGCAGGGAGCAGCGCGTGCTGCTGCAGGAGGGCGATGGCTGCGAAGCCAGGTCGCTGATTGCAGTCGGGCAGGCACAGCAGGAGGGGCGAAAGAGCAGCAAGAGATTGTAGAGGGAAGTGACCGAGCCCAGGAGAGGTGTGAGTTTGGGGCCCAGAAGAGGCGAGGGCCCAGGGGCATCACAGGCCGGCCCACACTGCGATATGTGTGCGCACTAGGTCCGTGCAGCAGAGATGGTCTCCAGTCATCTTGGATAATCCTTGCCACTGGACCAAGACCGAGCTCTGTCGAGCCCGTGTGGTGGCTGGTGTGCAAAGGCCACCACATATTAAAAAAATCCACGCACAGGCATCTTCCACCCTTCAACATGTTGTTCGGGATCTGGAATACTAGGTCCTTCATTGAAACACCTGTGAACTCATCCCTTTTTGGCATGGAAGCAAGTCATCCTCACTTCGAGGGACTGCCTATGATGACATGGCAGACTGGTCATGAAAGTAAAAGCCCATGGGATCCAGGGAAAAGTGGCAAGTTGGATCCAAAATTGGCTCAGAGGCAGGAAGCAAAGGGTAATGGTTGATAGGTATTTTTGTGACTGGAAGGCTGTATCCAGTGGGGTTCCGCAGGGCTCAGTGCTGGGTCCCTTGCTTTTTGTGGTATACATCAATGACTTGGACTTGAATGTTGGGGGTATGTTTAAGAAGTTTGCAGATGACATTAAAATCGACTGTGTGGTTGATAATGAAGAAGAAAGCTGCGGATTGCAGGAAGATATCAATGTACTGATCAGGTGGGCAGAACAATGGCAAATGGAATTCAATCCCGATAAGTGTGAAGTAATGCATTTGGGGAGGGCTAACTAGGCAAGGGAATACAAATTAAATGGTAAGACACTGAAAAGTGTAGAGGAACAAAGGGACCTTGGCGTGCAGGTTCACAGATCCCTGAAGGTAGCAGGCCAGGTAGATAAGGTGGTTTAGAAGGCATATGGAATACTTGCCTTTATTAGTCGAGGCATGGAATACAAGAGCAAGGAGGTTTTGCTTCAACTGTATAGAACACTGGTTAGGCCGCAGCTGAAGTACTGTGTGCAGTTCTGGTCACCACATTACAGGAAAGATGTGATTGCACTGGAAAGGGTGCAGAAGAGGTTTACAAGAATGTTGCCTGGACTGGAGAATTTTGGCTATGAGGAAAGATTGGAGATGCTGGGTCTGTTTTCTTTGGAACAGAGGGGGCTCAGGGGAGACCAATTGAGGTGTAAAAATTGTAAGGAGCCTGGATAGAGTAGATAGGAAAGGACCCGTTTCCCTTGGCAGAGGGGTCGACAACCGGGGGCATAGGTTTAAAATAATTTGGGGGAGGTATAGAGGAGATATGAGGGGAAATGTCTTTACGTAGAGTGTGGTGGTGGTCTGGAACTCACTGCCTGAAAAAATACTTGGATGTGCAATTGAAGTGCCTTAACCTACAGGGCTACGGACCCAGAGCTGGAAAGTGGGATTAGGCTGGATTGCTCTTGGTCGGCCGTCGCGGACACGATGGGGCGATATGGCCTCCTTCTGTGCTGTAAATTTCTAATTCTATTGTCAGTAACTGGGCGAGTTATCAATATCTGGGCGATGCTAGAGGATTTCTTGCTGTAGTGACTGTTGCAATGCAGGTTGTTCATCTTTCAACAATGACATCCGCGTGGTTCGGGCCAGAGTGATTTAAATAACAAGATTTTAAACAGTGACTAACTAAAATATTGTTCTACAGGATGACATGAAATGAGAAGCAAGGAATACAACCTGCTTTCCCCGCGGACTTCAAGGTGATTAGACCCAACCTTTGTAGGCTGTCGTCAAGGCAACAGACTTCCGGCTGTCTCGCGAGCTCTAACCTTGGGATGGAAAATGCCCTCTGTACTATTCGGCTGCTTTGGGCTGCAGGCACGCAGTGCAGGCTGTTCATTTCCTCTGGAATGTGTCGGCTTTCTTACCTGTAAGTGTCTGGCTCGCCTCTAACCTGCAGGCCCAGCCGGCACGTCACCTTAACTTGCTGTACACAGGCAGGGTCATGGGGAAATGGTTAACGAGTAATATTCTGACAGGCAAGTTATCAATAACCAGGAGAAGTTATCAATAACCGGGGGAAGTTATCAATAAATGCACAAAGTTCTGTTGGTCAAGCTCTCACTGATAGGATAAGCCACGCTGTGGGTACTGCTGTTCTGGACAAGTTGGGGTGTTGTACGTACTGAATACCAACTCATTGAATGAGGGGTTGGGGAATACAGTGGGATAAATTTACCGTTAAATAATGTGACAGTGTGCAATGAGAGCAATGCAGTGCGGCCATTCATCTCCCGTGGATTGGGGGAGTCAGAGCCAAGGCAGTGCCCCCAGATGTGTGGGGCTCGGGAGCTGCATTAGGATTATATTCACTGGGTTATCGTTGCATCTCAAACCTGTCTAACAGCACAAACCGGAATGGATACAAATCTGACTCAACAGCTTACAAAACAGAATGATCTTTCAGGTTATCGAATTTCGTTTCTGCTCAGCATTGTGTTTTTCTCAAATATTAAAACATTTATCACCTACAATACCATCACTTTTTTTTTATTCGTTCCGGGATGTGGGTGTCGCTGGCAAGGCCAGCATTTATTGCCCATCCCTAATTGCCCTTGAGAAGGTGGTGGTGAGCTGCCTTCTTGAACCGCTGCAGTCCGTGTGGTGAAGATGCTCCACAGTGCTGTTAGGGAGGGAGTTCCAGGATTTTGACCCAGCGACGATGAAGGAACAGTGATACACTTCCAAGTCAGGATGGTGTGTGGCTTGGAGGGGAACTTGGAGGTGGTGCTGTTCCCAAGCGCCTGCTGCCCTTGTCCTTCAAGGCGGTGGATGTCGTGGGTTGGTGAGTTGCTGCAGTGCAGTTTCTGGTCATTGGTGACCCCCAGGATGTTGATGGTGGGGGATTTGGTGATGGTAATGCTGTTGAATGTCAAGGGGCGGTGGTTAGACTCTCGCTTGTTGGAGATGGTCATTGCCTGGCACTTGTGTGGTGTGAATGCTACTTGACACTTATCAGCCCAAGCCTGAATGTTGTCCAGGTCTTGCTGCATGTGGACATGAACTGCTTCATTATCTGAGGAGTTGCGAATGGAACTGAGCACTATGCAGCCATCAGCGAACATCCCCACTTCTGACCTTATGATGGAGGAAAGGTCAGTGATGAAGCAGCTGAAGATGGTTGGGCCTAGGACACTGCCCTGAGGAACTCCTGCAGTGATGTCCTGGGGCTGGGGTGATTGACCTCCAACAACCACAACCATCTTCCTTTGTGCTAGGTATGACTCCAGCCAGTGGAGAGTTTTCCCCCTGATTCCCACATTAAAGATACAAAGCTCTATTCTGTGAGGTAATTTTCAATTTTAATTCGCTTCGTAAGATTATAAAAAACATGAGTAATGCCACATCAGGAGAAACATAATCAAACTGTACACAGCTATATTATTCTGGTCCTTCTCCACATTCTTCACAATTATTGCTGTTCGGTTTTGTTTTAGAGTTCAGTTTCAATATTCCCTGTGTGTTCTTGCAGAGAAGGAACTTCGCTTGCAGCACATCGAAAGCCCAGGTTATTGGAAGCCGAGTCTGGAGTGTTTCCCATTCTACAAACAATCACAGAAAATTACCTTTCTGCTACTTTTCAGTTTTTACTGTTTGATGCAATTTCGGTGCATTGGGCAGTTGGGAACACGGAGTGCAATCGGCTGCTGACTGGGGCTAACCTGTGCCTGGGATAGCATTGCAGGCAGCACCTCAAATCCACTCATTAAAATGACTTGTGCGTGCTATCCATGCTAATCATTGGATGCGCCCCTCTCATGAGGATCCTGATATTGGGAGGACTTAAAGGCAGCCAGCACCTCTTAAAGAGGAGGTGCATTCTGGCTGGAATAACTTGTGCTACTTTTCATTGAAAATGCTGGAGCTCGGCGAGCGCTGACAAGGTTCTCGGATGCTGCATTCGTGGCCTAGATGCAGGAAGTGGAGAGGAGGAGAGAGATCCTCTAAAGCCCAGGAAGACCTGCGGGCAGCTGGTCATGAGACAGTGGGAAGAGATCGCCAATGAGTTCAATGTCAGGTGTCAGCTGTGGTTCAGTGGGTAGCACTCACACCTGAGCCAGATGGTCAAACCCCACTCCAGAGACTTGAGCACATAATCTAGACTGAGTGTCAGTACTGAGGGAGTGCCACCCTTCAGGTGAGATGTTAAACCCAGCTGCCCTTTCGGGTGGGCGTAAAAGATCCCATGGCACTATTTCTAAGAGGAGCAGGGAAGTTATCCCAATATGCACCTCCCAATATTTACCCTTTAACCAACACCTAAAGCAGAGTATCTGCCCATTATCACATTACTATTGGTGGAACCTTGCTGTGCGCAAATTGGCTGCCATGTTTAATGACATTAACTGCTACACTTCAAAAGTACTTCATTGGCTGAGAAGCCAATTGGGATGTCCGGAGGGCATGAAAGGTGCTGTATAAACAGTTCTTTCTTCCTGAGGCAGGCTCGCCCACTTCTTCTCAGGCTGCAAACTCTTCACTTCCACACTTCAACCCCTTTAATTTCGGATGCAGTCCTTCAGTCCTTTCTCAGCCCTACCTTCACCACTCCAACAACTCTCTGTCTCCAGTGTATATTGCCTCCATCTTCCTGCCTACACCAGGTTAACAAAGAGAAGACAGACCCTGATGACTGAAGATAGTTTCCGAGCATTCCATTCTCAGCAACTTCTCACTGAAGGGGCAGCAGAGTTTGTGCTCTGTGTAAATGGCCAGTATTGCCGCCAATCATAAAAATTCAGTCTTATTTTGATATTTCCATTATGAGTTGATATGTCCAGGTTGAAAGGGATGTCGCCAGTGCTGGTGCTGCACTCCAGTGGCAGGAGGTTTACATGGACAGATCCCATTATAAATCCAAACACAGGAACTTATATTGGAAATTACTGCTAAGTGCCACTGCCGTAGGTTGGTGAGACCTCCTACAATGTTGCTCACACTGGGCAAGGGGATATGCTGTATTACTAGAAAGCTCAGAGGCTGGGTATTCTGTGGCGAGTGTCTCACCTCCTGACTCCCCAAAGCCTTTCCACCATCTACAAGACACAAGTCAGGAGTGTGATGGAATACTCTCCACTTGCCTGGGTGAGTGCAGCTCCAACAACACTTGAGAAGCTCGACACCATCCAGGATAAAGCAGCAGCTTGATTGACACCCCATCCACCACCTTCAACATTCACTCCCTCCACCACCGGCGCACCGTGGCTGCAGTGTGTACCATCTACACGATGAACTGCAGCAACTCGCCAAGGCTTCGTCAATAGCACCTCCCAAACCCACAACCTCTACCATCTCGAAGGACAAGGGCAGCAGATGCATGGGAACACCACCACCTTCCAGTTCCCCTCCAAGTCACACACCATCCTGACTTGGAAATATATCGGCCGTTCCTTCATCGTCGCTGGGTCAAAATCCTGTAACTCCCTCCCTAACAGCACTGTGGGAGCACCTTCACCACACGGACTGCAGCGGTTCAAGAAGGCGGCTCACCACCACCTTCTCAAGGGATGGGCAATAACTGCCGGCCAAACCAGAGAATTAATTAAGTAAGGCCAGAGGCACTGAAGCACGGGCAGCAAACAGCTGAGCCACACACAACAGGAAATTCCTGTGTTTGACCAAGGTCCGAAATGTTGTCTTGAATGTGCTGAGCTAGCTCATTTCAGCCAGAAGCGCATTTGAGATGTTACAATTGGCTCAAGAAGTGTAAGGAAAATGGAAATTAATTTGGGAGTGTTTGTGCCCTCGTTCTGTGCTGGAAATGCAGGCAAAGCTCTGCTGTAACAGCCCATCAAACCATTCCGCCAAGGCTCACACTCGGTACGGTAACGGAGGATGGTCAGTGCTCACGAAACAATCCCCAGTCAGCAACTTTTTGAAAAAAAGAGCATGAAATTTGAAGGAAAAAGGAGGGTAAAAAGCAAGAAGCCAAAATACAAAATAACTGCACAGAGCAATACTGCAATGAATGGGGAGTTTTACCGGCTGGTAACCCGTGCTTTATGATTGACCAATCCATCTACACTGTCAATCCAGGAGGATCCACGCAGGGTGTACATTTTCTGCGAATCAACCTTTAGCGAGCGGCCTGGTGCAGAGTATTCGGAGTCCATCCATTTCCACACAAACAAACCGCTGCTTTAGCACAAATAACAAATTACTTTCAAGCTCTACGTTTTAATAAATCTGCCGCTGAGAACCCTGGAAAATGTGAAGACCTTCCAGTTACATCAATCCTTCATTTTTCATGATCATTAAACTCTAATCATACCGCGTGATCTCATACCCTGATAAAAATACCCATTGTCCCTCCAGGCAAAGTTACCCGCTGTATGCAGTGTACAATGTCATTACAAACCTGTTTGGAAACAATGCATTTACTTGCTTGAAACACAAAAAGTTAGTACAGGTGCAGCGTCGAACATCCGGAATTAAGGAATCCGAAATGTTACGGAATGATTGGTGGCAGGGTTGTCCGGAATCCGTAAAATATTCCGGAATCTGGACCCGCCGACCTCGGGGCCTCCTTGCCCGAACATCATCTCGGCAGGGCCCACCTGAACATCACCTCGGCGGGGCCCACCCAAACATCATCTCGGCGGGGCCCACCCGAACAGCATCTCGGCAGGGCCCACCCAAACATCATCTCGGCAGGGCCCACCTGAACATCACCTCGGCAGGGCCCACCCGAACATCATCTCGGCAGGGCCCACCCGAACATCATCTCGGCGGGGCCCACCCGAACATCATCTCGGCGGGGCCCACCCGAACATCATCTCGGCGGGGCTCACCCGAACATCATCTCGGCGGGGCCCACCCGAACATCATCTCGGCGGGGCCCACCCGAACATCATCTCGGCGGGTCCCACCCGAACATCATCTCGGCGGGGCCCACCCGAAGATCATCTCGGCGGGGCCCACCCGAACATCATCTCGGCGGGGCCCACCCGAACATCACCTCGGCAGGGCCCACCCAAACATCATCTCGGCAGGGCCCACCTGAACATCACCTCGGCAGGGCCCACCCGAACATCATCTCGGCAGGGCCCACCCGAACATCATCTCGGCGGGGCCCACCCGAACATCATCTCGGCGGGGCCCACCCGAACATCATCTCGGCGGGGCTCACCCGAACATCATCTCGGCGGGGCCCACCCGAACATCATCTCGGCGGGACCCACCCGAACATCATCTCGGCGGGGCCCACCCGAACATCATCTCGGCGGGGCCCACCCGAACATCATCTCGGCGGGGCCCACCCGAACATCATCTCGGCGGGGCCCACCCGAACATCATCTCGGCGGGGCCCACCCGAACATCACCTCGGCGGAGCCCACCCGAACATCATCTCGGCGGGGCCCACCCAAACATCATCTCGGCGGAGCCCACCCGAACATCATCTCGGCGCGGCCCACCCGAACATCACCTCAGCGGGGCCCACCCGAACATCATCTCGGCGGGGCCCACCCCACTTTCTGACATCCCAAAATCTGGAAGTACCTGAACCTGGGCTCGGGTGTTTCCGGATTCGTGACGTCAGAAAGACGATTGAAAATCCAGAAAAGCCTGGAATCCGGAACGGCCTCGGTCCCGACGCTGCACCTGTATGCAGATACAGCAAGTAATCAGGAAGCCAAATGGACTGTTGGCCTTTATTGCAAGGGGGATAGAGTATAAAAGAAGAGAAGTCCTGCTACAACTTGTACAGGGTATTGGTGAGGCCACACCTGGAGTACTGCGTACTGTTTTGGTCTCCGTATTTAAAGAAGGATATACTTGCATTGGAGGCTGTTCCGAGAAGGTTCACTAGGTTGATTCCTGGGATGGAGGGTTTGACTTATGAAGAAAGGTTGAGTAGGTTAGACCTATACTCATCGGAGTTGAGAAGAATGTGAGGTAATATAATATATTGAGGGGGCTCAACAAGGTAGATGCAGAGAGGATGTGGGGGAATCTAGAACTAGGGAGCATAGTCTCAGAATACGGGATCGCCCATTTAGAACTGAGATGAGGAGGAATTTCTTCTCTCAGTGGGTAGTAAATCTGTGGAATTCCCTGCCCAAGAGAGTGCGGAGGCTGGGTCATGGAATATATTTAAGGTGGAGATAGATTTTTGAGCGATAAGGGAGTGAAGGGTTATGGGGAGTGGGCAGGGAAGTGGAGCTGAGTCCATGATCAGATCAGCCATGATCTTATTGAATGGCGGAGCAGGCTTGAGGGGTCAAATGGCCGACTCCTGCTCCTATTTATTATGTTCTTATTTATTATAACAACCTACATTTCATTTAGAAAATGTCCCACAGTATTTTATTTGTGGGGGGGCGGGGGCGGTGCGTCATGGATGAAAAAACTAGCAACAAGTCATGGTGGTCAGGTTGGGAGAGATGAGCGAAGGATGGGTTTGAGGAGATTTTACAAGAGGTCGAAATGGGGTAACAGTGCCCTGCAGAGACAACGGGCAAGGTGGTGCATTCTTACCATAGTTATTCTGCGGTGGGAATGCATTTACAGGGGAGACACCATGATAACCATCTTCTGCTGTGTCCTGATCTGGAAATTTTCCCTATGGAAGACATATCCAGAAACAACTTATTATACAACACAAATGAGAACAGATTAGCGGGAAACATTAAAGAGAACAAACAAATAGTAGAAGTGTAGTCAAAGGAAGGGTGGGTCCAATTAGGGACTAACATGGAGATCTTCTTGTGGAGGCAGAGGGCAGGCTGAGGTACTAACTGGGTACAGGGTACTTGCATCTGCCTTCAGTAGAGAAGAGGATGCGACCAATGTCACAGTAAAGGAGGTGGTGGTAAAAACATTGGATAGGATGAAAATAGATAAAGAGGTACTGTAAAAGGTTGGTAGTTTCACAGTCGGGAAGTTACCCAGTCCGGATGGGATGCATCCTTGGGTGGCTAATCTTCCAATCACTCAGAGTGGTACCACAGGACTGCAAATGTTACACTCTGTTCAACGAAGGGGAAGGGGATAAACCCGTCAAGAACAGGCCAGGCAGCCTAACGTCGGTGGTGGAGAAACTCTTCGAGACCATAATCCAGAACAAGATAAACATGGGTAAATAAATGTCAGCCAGCATGGGTTTGTTAAAGGTGCATCATATCTGACAAACTTAGAATTATAGAATTTTATAGCACAGAAGAGGGACATTAGGCCCATCGTGCCTGTGCTGGCTCTTTGAAAGAGCTGTCCAATTTAGACACACTTTTTCCCCTTAACACTAGAAATTAGTTCTCTACCAATTCATGTCCAATTGCCTTTTGAAAGTTTCAATTGAATTTGATTCTGCTCCCTTTCAAGCAGTGTGTGAAAAATATTCCCATTCCCCCTCTGGTTCTTTTGTCAGTTATTTTAACTGTGAACTCTGGTTACCGACCCAAACGCCAGAGGAAAACGTTTCTCTTTACTTGCTGTCAATACCCCTCATAATTTTGAACACCTCTATTAGGGTCTCCCCTTAACCTTCTCTGCCCAAAGGAGAACACCCCCAGCTTTTCCAGTCTCCCCACATAACTGAAGCCCCTCATCCCTGGCACCATCCTGGTAAACCTCCTCTGTACCCGCTCCAAGGCCTTGCTATCCTTCCAAAAGTGCGATGCCCAGAATTGGATACAATACTCCAGCTGGGGCCCAACATGTAAATGTTTAGCATGACTTCCTCGTTTTTGTATTCAATGCCCTCATTTACATAGCCAAATATCTCATACGCTTTCTTAACTGCCTTATCTCCCTGCCCCGCCATCTTCAATGGTGTGTGAATGCACCCCCAGGTCCCTCTGCTCTTCCACCCCCTTTAGATTCCATGTTGTTTCTCCTAAAGTGCATCACTTCATACCCACATTAAATTGCATCTGCCATGTGTCTGCCCATTCCCACCTGATATCTGCTACTATTACTACTGTAGTGTACCTGCACCTTACTACAAACTCACACGAGACATGGATATATCAGACACGGTCACTCTGTGACCTTCACCTTTATTGCCAGGACTAAGGAGTGCTGACCCTGGGTGGGATCTCCCTTTTTATACCTGGAAACCCAGGTGAGGAGTGTCTCCTACAAGTTCACCCCCTGTGGTCAATGTGTGCATTTCTAGGGTACAGGTACAGTGTACATGAGTTACAGTTACATGACTATGTCATTGCAAGATGGTTAAATACATAACATCACCTCCCCCCTTAAGTCTTTTTGTTTCAGAAGTTAAGTCTGTCAGGTGGTCAACGCTCTCTCGTGGAGCGCCGCAGTTGTGGCTCTGGTGGCTGAGCCTCGGCACGCGTCTCTGTCACTTGAGGTGATTCCGGCCTGTCCGGGCTGGCCGCAGGGACTGTGCATGCTGAGGGCTGTCTTTGTTGCTCGTCCGCTGGCAGTGGTGTGGTTGCCATCTCATGCCCTTCTTCAGGTTCCTCCGTGTCTACGCTGAACCTTTTCTTTACTTGGTCCAAGTGTTTGCGGCATATCTGCCCATTGTTTAGTCGGACCACCATGACTCTATTTCCTTCTTTGCCAATTACGGTGCTCTCAAGCCACTTGGGTCCTAAAGCATGGTTAAGAACAAATACCGGGTCATCTATCTCTATACACCTCCCCCTTCAGTTTAGATCATGGAGCTCGGTTTGGGACTGGCGCTTGCCCTCAACAATGTCTGCCAGGTCTGGGTGAATGAGGGACAGCCGCGTCTTGAGCGTGCGTTTCATGAGAAGTTCCACTGGTGGGACTCCTGTGAGTGAATGCGGCCGGGACCTGTAGGCCAGCAGGAGGCGCGATAGGCGGTACTGAAGGGAGGGTCCTTGGATGCGTATCATGCCCTGTTTTATGACTTGGACCACCTGTTCCGCCTGGCCATTGGAAGCCGGCTTGAACGGCGTCGTCCGGACGTGCTTAATACCATTGCCCGACATAAACTCCTGGAATTCATGGCTGGTGAAACACGGGCCATTGTCGATGACCAGGATGTCCGGCAAGCCATGGGTCGCGAAAACTGTACGCAGATTCTCCATGGTGATGGATGTCGTGCACGAGTTCAATATGATGCACTCGATCCACTTCGAGTATGCATCGACAACGGTCAGGAACATTTTCCCCATGAACGGGCCCGCATCGTCTACGTGAATACGTGACCATGGTCTGGTGGGCCAGGTCCACGGGTTGAGTGGGGCCTCCCTGGGGGCATTGCCCAGCTGAGCACATGTCGTGCACCTGCGAACCCAGAGTTCCAGGTCTGAGTCAATCCCCAGCCACCATACATGTGACCGGGCAATAGCCTTCATTAACACGATGCCAGGGTGCTCGCTGTGGAGTTCCCTGATGAACGCTTCACTTCCTTTCTGGGGCATGACTACCCAGCTGCCCCATAGCAGACAGTGGGCTTGGATGGAGAGCTGATCCATCCGTCTCTGAAGCGGTCTAACTTCCTCGGGGCACGCCCCGTGTGCGGGCGCCCAATCCCCAGTCAGGACACATTTCTTTATCATGGATAGGAGGGGGTCCCTGTTGGTCCAGAGTTTGATCTGGCGGGCTGTGATGGGGGAGCCCGCAGTGTCAAAAGCCTCAACGGCCATGACCATCTCGGCGCTCTGCTCCGACGTCCCCTCGGTGGTGGCTAGTGGGAGCCTGATGAGCGTGTCAGCGCAATATTCGGTGCCTCGCCGGTGCCGTATGGTACAGTCATATGCAGCCAGCATGAGGGCCCAGGGCTGTATGCGAGCTGACGCATTATCGTTGACAGCCTTGCTGTCGGACAACAAGGATGTTAATGGCTTGTGGTCCGTCTCTAGCTCGAACTGTCTACCAAAAAGGTACTGGTGCATCTTTTTCACACCGTAAACACACGTGAGTGCTTCCTTCTCGACCATGCGGATGACACTAAATTGGGTGGCAGTGTTAGCTGCGAGGAGGATGCTGTGAGGCTGCAGAGCGACTTGGATAGGTTAGGTGAGTGGGCAAATGCATGGCAGATGAAGTATAATGTGATAAATGTGAGGTTATCCACTTTGGTGATAAAAACAGAGAGACAGACTATTATCTGAATGGTGACAGATTAGGAAAAGGGGAGGTGCAATGAGATCTGGGTGTCATGGTACATCAGTCATTGAAGGTTGGCATGCAGGTACAGCAGGTGGTTAAGAAAGCAAATGGCATGTTGGCCTTCATAGCGAGGGGATTTGAGTACAGGGGCAGGGAGGTGTTGCTACAGTTGTACAGGGCCTTGGTGAGGCCACACCTGGAGTATTGTTTACAGTTTTGGTCTCCTAACTTGAGGAAGGACATTCTTGCTATTGAGGGAGTGCAGCGAAGATTCACCAGACTGATTCCCGGGATGGTGGGACTGACCTATCAAGAAAGACTGGATCAACTGGGCTTGTATTCACTGGAGTTCAGAAAAATGAGAGGGGACCTCATAGAAACGTTTAAAATTCTGACGGGTTTAGACAGGTTAGATGCAGGAAGAATGTTCCCAATGTTGGGGAAGTCCAGAACCAGGGGTCACAGTCTAAGGATAAGGGGTAAGCCATTTAGGACCGAGATGAGGAGAAACTTCTTCACCCAGAGAGTGGTGAACCTGTGGAATTCTCTACCACAGAAAGTAGTTGAGGCCAATTCACTAAATATATTCAAAAGGGAGTTAGATGAAGTCCTTACTACTCGGGGGATCAAGGGGTATGGCGAGAAAGCAGGAATGGGGTACTGAAGTTGAATGTTCAGCCATGAACTCATTGAATGCAGGCTAGAAGGGCCGAATGGCCTACTCCTGCACCTATTTTCTATGTTTCTATGTTTCTATGCTGTATCCACGCTCTGCCTGGGAGAGTGACCTGGAGGCGTAAGCCACCGGTTGGAGTCGGCCGTCATCGTAACCCTGCTGCAACACACACCCAACCCCGTAGGATGACACATCGCATGTTAAGACCAGTTTTTTACAGAGGTCATACAAAGTCTACAGTTTGTTGGAACACAGCAGGTTCCTCGCCTTATTGAAAGCCCGTTCTTGACAGTCCCCCCAAAACCATTCACAACCTTTACATTGTAATGGCTCCAACAATGTGCTTAAGTTCGGCAGAAAGTTTCCAAAATAGTTCAAAAGTCCCAGGAATGATCGTAACTCCGATGTGTTGCCGGGCCTGGGCGCCCGGCGGATCACCTCAGTTTTTGATTCAGTGGGCCGGATCCCGTCTGCGGCAACCCTCCTGCCCAAAAACTCGACCTCTGGGGCCAAATACACACACTTGGCCTTTTTCAGCCGCAAGCCTACCCGATCCAATCGGCGTAGCACCTCCTCCAGGTTGTGGAGGTGTTCTTCAGTATCTCGACCCGTTATGAGAATGTCGTCTTGGAATACGATCGTTCCAGGAATGGATTTGAGCAAGCTTTCCATGTTTCTCTGAAAGCTGGCTGCTGCCGAACGAATGCCAAACGGAGACCTGTTGTAGACAAATAATCCCTTGTGCGCCATGATGGTGGTCAGAAGCTTGGATTCTTTAGCTAGTTCCTGAGTCATGTCGGCCGAAGTGAGGTCCAACTTCGTGAACAGCTTGCCACCTGCCAGAGTGGCAAAAAGGTCCTCCGCTCTCGTAAGCGGGTATTGGTCTTGCAGCGATACTTGGTTGATGGTGGCTTTGTAGTCGCCACAAATCCTAACCGAGCCATGTACTTTGAGGACGGGAACGATGGGACTTGCCCAGTCGCTGAATTCAACGGCCGAAATTATGCCCTCTCTGAGCAGCCTGTCCAGTTCACATTCAATTTTTTCACGCATCACGTATGGCACCGCTCTGGCTTTGTGGTGCACTGGTCTGGCGTCCGGAGTGATGCGTATCACCCGTGCTGTACCTGCTGTAAGGTCCTGTCCCCTCAGTACAAATTCACACGAGGCATGTAGTGAAGTCAAGGTCACTCTGGACCTGCACCTTTATTTCACAGCTCTGGAATGCTGCACTTGCCTGAGACCTGTCTTTATATACCTGTCTCTTGGTATGCTGGTGGTTACAGGTCATCTCTTATTACAGTCATGTATAGCATGTTAGGATACAGTTATATATAATAATGTAAGATACATGACATCACCCTTCCCCAAGGTCTTATTGTCTTTATAAGTTCAGTCTCTCAGGTGGTCTATGCTCTCGCGTGGAGTGTTTGAGTTGTGGTTCAGTTGTTTGCCTTGGTGTCTGTTTTTCTTTGGGTGTGATTGCTGGTATCTCGCCTGGACTGTCTGTTTCGATTGGTGTGATTGTTGTTGACTCGCCTGGGCTGTCTGTTGGGATTGCCCTTTCCTCAGGTTGTTCCCTCTGTCTGTCCACCAGGTGTAGTGCGAGTTCTACATTGTAGTCTGCCTCTGGTTCCGCAGTGTTGTTGGTAAATCTGCTTTTGACTTGGTCTACATGCCTTCAGCAGGTTTTGCCATCGTCCATTTGTACAACAAGTAGCCTGTTTCCTTCCTTGCCCGTTACTGTCCCTGAAAGCCATTTGGGACCCCTGCCATAGTTTAGTACAAACACTTTGTCCCCTATCTCATTCCATCTCCCCCTCGAATTTCTGTTATGGTACTCAGTCAGCTTACGGTGCTTTGTCTAAACGATTTCGTGCATGTCTGGGAGGATTAATGAGAGCCTTGTTTTTAAAGTCCTTTTCATCAACAGTTGCGCGGGGGGATCCCAGTCAGTGAGTGCGGACGAGATCTGTATGCCAGCAGCAGTCACGACAGGCAACCCTGCAGCGTGGGACCTTGGATTTTGAGCATGCCTTGTTTAATGATTTGCACTGCTCTCTCCGCCTGGCCGTTGGAGGCCGGCTTGAACGGTGCCGTCTTGACGTGATTTATGCCGTGGTCAATTATAAAGTCTTGGAATTCTGTGCTGGTGAAGCACGGACTATTGTCACTGACCAACATGTCAGGGATTCCGTGCATTGCAAACATGGTTGCGAGGCTCTCCACTGTGGTGGAGGTTGTGCTCGAGTTTAAAATGGTGCATTAGATCCACTTTGAAAATGCATCTACAACTACGAGGAACATTTTGCCCATGAATGGGCCTGCATAGTCTGCGTGCACCTGCGACCACGGTTTGGTAGGCCAGGGCCAGGGGCTCTGTGGAGCCTCCCTGGGGGCATTGCTGAGTTGGGCACAAATGGTGCACCTTCGGACGCAGAGCTCCAAGTCCACGTCAATTCCAGGCCACCAGACGTGGGATCTGGCTATGGCCTTCATGAGAACGATCCCCGGGTGCTCGCGGTGGAGCTCCCGGACAAATGCCTCTCTGCCTCACAGAGGCATGACTCATCGGCTGCCCCACATCAGGCAGTCTGCTTGTATTGATAGCTCATGCATGCGCCTATGAAAGGGTTTTAATTCCTCGGGGCAGGCATCGCAAGCCTCTGCCCAGTCACCAGTTAGGACACATCTTTTTACTAAGGATAACGTGGGGTCGTAGGCCGTCCAGGCTCTGATTTGGCGAGCCGTCATGGGCGAACCTGTGGACTCAATGGCATTGATTGCCATGACTATCTCACAGTCCTGTTCGTCAGACCTTTCCGTGGTCGCCAGGGGTAGCCTGCTGAGCGCGTCGGCACAGTTGTCTGTGCCTGGTCTGTGCCTTATGGTATAGTCGTAGGATGCCAGCATGAGTGCCCACTGGTGAATTCACGCCGAGGCGTTGGCATTTATTGCCTTGCTCTCGGATAGGAGGGACGTGAGGGGCTTGTGGTCAGTTTCTAACGCGAACTTGGCCCCGAAAAGGTATTGGTGCATCTTTTTGACACCGCACATGCACGCGAGCGCCTCCTTCTCTACCATTCCGTACCCGCGCTCCGCCCGCGAAAGTGACCTGGAGGCATAAGCTATGGGTTGTAATTTGCCCGCACTATTGACATGCTGCAAAACGCACCCGACCCCATATGCTGACGCATCGCATGTGTGAACTAGCTTTTTACCTGGGTCAAAGAAAGTCAAAACATTGTTGGAACACAGAAGGTTGCGTGCCTTATTGAAGGCGCGTTCCTGGGCATCCCCCCAAAACCAATCGCACCCCTTCCTGAGTAGCATGTGGAGAGGCTCCAGCAGCATGCATAAGTTTTGCATAAAGTTCCCAAAGTAATTGAGTAGCCCGAGAAAGGCGCAGCTCTGAGACATTCCGGGGCCTGGGTGCCAGGCGAATTGCTTCTGTTTTGGACTCTGTTGGGCTGATTCCATCAGCGGCAATCCTTCTGCCCAAAAATTCAACCTCGGGTGCGAGAAACAGGCACTTGGATTTCTTGACTCATAGGCCTACCTGATCCAACTGCTTTCGTACTTCCTCCAAATTACGGAGATGGGAGTCGGTGTCCCTGCCCGTGATAAGTATGTCGTCTTGAAATACAACTGTCCCCGGGATGGACTTGAGCAGACTCTCCATGTTGCGCTGGAATATGGCAGCTGCCGACCTGATGCCGAATGGGCATCAATTGTCCATGAAAAGGCCTCGATGTGTGTTGATGGTGGTGAGTAGCTTGGATTCCTCGGTCAATTCTTGCGTCATATACGCAGATGTGAGGTCTAATTTTGAGAAAAGTTTACCTCCAGCCAATGTGGCAAATAAGTCCTCCACTCTGGTCCTGTAGGGAGACTCTGTTTATGGTAGATTTGTAGTCCCCACAGATTCGTACAGATCCATCAGGCTTCATGACTGGGACGATGGGACTTGCCCAGTCGCTAAATTCCACAGGTGATATAATGCCTTCCCGCAGAAGCCTGTCGAGTTCATGTTCAATCTTTTCCCTCATCACATAGGGTACAGCTCTGGCCTTGTGATGGACCGGTCTAGCATCCTGTGTGATGTAGATTTTGACTTTGGCCCCTTTGAAAGTGCCCAAACCTGGCTGAAAGAGATGTTCAAATCGCTTTATAACTGTTGAGCAGGAGGTCCGTTCCTCTAATGACATGGCATGGACATCATCCCATTTCCAGTTTAGTTTTGCCAGCCAGCTTCTCTCCAGCAGTGCTGGGGGGTCTCCGGGGACAATCCACAGAGGAAGTCGGTTCACTCTCCCTTTGTGTGTGACAGAGAGCATGGCGCTGCCGAGGACAGGTACGATTTCTTTGGTATAGGTCCTTAGTTTGGTGTCGACCCTTGTGAGTTTTGGTCTGTCTCTTTTATGCGGCCACAGTTGTTCAAATTGTTGAGCGCCCATGAGAGATTGACTCGCTCCCGTATCCAGCTTCATGTTGACAGATATCCCGTTGAGTAGGACCCTCATTATTATAGGAGGCATCCTGTTGTAGGGGCAGCGGCCATTGATCGTGTTGACCCGCTGTACATCGGTGTCCCGGGTACTGTCCCCACCATCTTCTGGTCCGCTTTCCGACCCATCCGATTCGTATACCAGCCGAGCTGCTGTTTGTTTGCACATGCGGGCCAAATGCCCTGTATATTCAAATTTATGCAAACAGCCTGCTGAAATCGACATCCCCTTGATGAGTGCCCACCCCCACACCTCCAGTACAGACCTGTTCCCGTTGTTGAAAGTGTTGCCAAAGAATGAGCTGCGTCTGGCTGATCTCTCTTGAGCTTCTCTCAGTTTGTAGTTGATTGCTCGCATTGTGGGTTGATGAGGTGTGAATGGCCGTTCCTGTGGCCCTTGATGGCTTCTACCTGCTGTCGAGAGCCTGTTCTCCTGGTTTTGTCTGTGTGTGGGGGTAGCAGCTTGTTTAGTGCTGTGAACTTTTTGTTCCAATATTTCGATAGTTGTCGTACCTGCATTGTAAATCAACCTCGTTTCTTCTTCCCCTACCAAGAATGTCTGTGCAACCAGTGTCGCTGCCTCTAAGGTCAGGTTCTTGGTCTCTATGAGCTTTCGGAATATGCCTGCGTGGCCTATTCCTTCAATGAAAAAGTCTCTCAGCATTTCTCTCCTCAGTTCATCGGAGAACTCACATAAACTAGCCAACCTCCGAAGTTCCGCCACGAAGTCAGGTATGCTCTGGCCCACACAGCGTCTGTAGTTGTAGAACCTGTGTCTGGCCATGTGTAGGATGCTCGCTGGCTTCAGGTGGTCTCTTACCAGTATGCTCAATTCTTCAAATGACTTGCTTGCTGGTTTCTCGGGTGCCAACAGATCCTTCATTAAAGCGTATGTTTTCGAGCCACAGCTGGTCAAGAGATGGGCTCTTCTCTTGTCTGCCTTATCGTCGCCTAACCAGTCTTTGGTTACAAAGCTTTGCTGGAGCCTTTCTATAAAGTCCTCCCAATTGTCTCCCGCATTGTCGATATCTAACCCCCTGTATCTGCCCTGGGTGTGTTTGGTGGGACAGTGAAGAGGGATCTTTACTCTGTATCTAACCCCGTGCTGTACCTGCCCTGGGAGTGGGACAGTGTAGAGGGAGCTGTACTCTGCATCTAACCTGTGCTGCACCTGCCATGGGCGTGTTTGATGGGACAGTGTAGAGGTAGCTTTACTCTGTATCTAACCAATGCTGTACCTGCGCTGGGAGTGTTTGATGGGACAGTGTAGAGGGAGATTTACTCTGTATCTAAACCCCAGTCCCTGCCCTGGGTGTGTTTGATCGGCCAGTGTAGAGGGAACTTTGCTCTGGATCTAACCCGTGCTGTACCTGTCCTGGGAGTGTTTGTTTGGACAGTATAGAGGTAGCTTGCTCAGTATCTAAACCCGTGCTGTACCAGCCCTGGGTGTGTTTGATGGGACCGTGTAGAGGGAGCTGTACTCTGTATCTAACCCGGTGCTGCATCTGTCCTGGGAGTGTTTGATGGGACAGTGTGAGGGAGGTTTACTCTGTATCTAGCACCGTGCTGTACCTGCTCTGGGAGTGTTTGTTCGGACAGTGTAGAGGGAGTTTTACTCTGTATCTAACCCCGTGCTGTACCTGCCCTGGGAGTGTTTGATGGAACAGTGTAGAGGGAGCTGTACTCCGTCTCTAACCCATGCTGTATCTGCCCTGGGAGTGTTTGATGGGACAGTGTAGAGGCTGCTTTACTGAGCAACTAACCCGTGCTTTAACTGCCCTAGGATTGTTTGATAGGGCAGTGTAGAGGGAACTTTAGTCTGTATCTAACCCCGTGCTGTACCTGCCCTGGGAGTGTTTGATGGGACAGTGTAGAGGGAGCTTTACTCTGTATCTTATCCGTGCTGAACCTGCCCTGGGAGTGTTTGATGGGACAGTGTAGAGGCTGCTTTACTCTGTAACTAATCCCCTGTACATGCCCTGGGAGTGTTTGATGGGACAGTGTAGAGGGAGCTTTACTCTGTATCTAACCCCGTGCTGTACCTGCCTTGGAAGTGTTTCATGGGACAGTGTAGAGGGAGCTTTACTCTGTATCCATCCCCGTGCTGTACCTGCCCTGGCAGTGTTTGATGGGACAGTGTAGAGGGAGCTATACTCTGTCTCTAACCTGTGCTGTACCTGCCCTGGGAGTGTTTGATGGGATAGTGTAGAGGTAGCTTTACTCTGTATCTAATCCGTGCTTTGCCTGCCCTGGAAGTGTTTGATGGGACAGTGCAGAGGGAGCTTTGCTCTGTATCTATAACCCTGCACCTGCCCTGGGAATGTTTGATCGGACAGTGTTGAGGGAGCTTTACTCTGTAACTAACCCGTGATATACCTGCCCTGGGAATGTTTGATCGGACAGTGTAGAGGTAGCTTTACTCTGTATCTAATCCGTGCTTTGCCTGCCCTGGAAGTGTTTGATGGGATAGCGTAGAAGGAGATTTACTCTGTATCTAAACCCCAGTACCTGCCCTTGGGAGTGTTTGATAGGGCAGTGTAGAGGGAACTTTGCTCTGTATCTAACCCGTGCTGTACCTGCCCTGGGAGTGTTTGATGGGACAGTGTAGAGGTAGCTTTACTCTGTATCTAACCCCCTGTACCTGCCCTGTGTGTGTTTAGTGGGACAGTGTAGAGGGAGCTTCACTCTGTATCTTACTCATGCTGTACCTGCCCCTGGAAAGTTTCATGGGACAGTGTAGAGGGAGCTTTACTCTGTATCCATCCCCGTGCTGTACCTGCCCTGGCAGTGTTTGATAGGACAGTGTAGAGGGAGCTTTACTCTGTCTCTAACCTGTGCTGTACCTGCCCTGGGAGTGTTTGATGGGACAGTGTAGAGGTAGCTTTACTCTGTATCTAACCCGTGCTGTACCGCCCGGGGAGTGTTTGATGGGACAGTGTAGAGGGAGCTTTACTCTGTATCTATAACCCTGCACCTGCCCTGGGAGTGTTTGATGGGAGAGTGTACGGCGACCTTTACTCTGTATCTTACCCCGTGCTGTACCTGCCCTGGGAGCTTTTGATGGGACAGTGTAGAGGGAGCTGTATTCTTTATCTAACCTGTGCTGCACCTGCCATGGGCGTGTTTGATGGGACAGTGTAGAGGGAGCTTTACTCTGTATGTAATCCGTGCTGTACCTGCCCTGGGAGTGTATGATGGGACAGTGTACAGGGAGCTTTAGTCTGTTTCTAACCCGTGCTGTACATGCCCTGGGAGTGTTTGACAGGACAATATAGAGGGAGCTTTAATCTGTATCTAACCCGTGCTTTACCTGCCCTGCAAGTGTTTGATGGGCCAGTGTAGAGGGAGCTTTGCTCTGTATCTATAACTCTGCACCTGCCCTGGGCGTGTTTGATCAGACAGTGTTGCGGGAGCTTTACTCTGTAACTAACCCGTGATATACCTGCCCCGTGAGTGTTTGATGGGAGAGTGTAGGGGGACCTTTACTCTGTATCTAACCCCGTGCTGTACCTGCCCTGGGAGCTTTTGATGGGACAGTGTAGAGGTAGCTTTACTCTGTACGTAATCCATGCTGTACCTGCGCTGGGTGTGTTTGATGGGACATTGTAGAGGGAGATTTACTTTGTATCTAAACCCCAGTAACTGCCCTGGGAGAGTTTGATAGGGCAATGTAGAGGGAACTTTGCTCTGTATCTAACCCGTGCTGTACCTGCCCTGGGAGTGTTTGAAGCGACAGTGTCGAGGGAGCTTTACTCAGTATCTTAATCCGTGCTGTACCAGCCCTGGGTGTGTTTGATGGGGCAGTGTAGAGGGAGCTGTACTCTGTATCTAACCCGGTGCCGTACCTGTCCTGGGAGTGTTTGATGGGACAGTGTGAGGGAGCTTTAATCTGTATCTTACCCCGTGCTGTACCTGCCCTGGGAGTGCTTGATTGGACAGTGTAGAGAGAGCTGTACTCTGTATCTAACCCGTGCTGTACCTGCCCTGCGAGTGTTTAATGGTGCAGTGCAGAGGGAGCTTTACTCTCTATCTATACCCTTGTACCTGCCCTGGGAATGTGTGATGGGATAATGTAGAGGGAGCTTTACTCTGTATCTAACCCGTGCTATACCTGCCTTGGGAGTGTTTGATGGGACAGTGTTGACGGAGCTTCACTCTGTAGCTAACCCGTGCTGCACCTGCCCTGGGTGTGTTTGTTGGGACAGTGTGGAGGGAGCTGTACTCTGTATCTAAACCCCAGTACCTGCCCTGGGTGTGTTTGATCGGGCAGTGTAGAGGGAACTTTGCTCTGGATCTAACCCGTGCTATACCTGTCCTGGGAGTGTTTGTTCGGACAGTGTAGAGGTAGCTTGCTCAGTATCTAAACCCGTGCTGTACCAGCCCTGGGTGAGTTTGATGGGACCGTGTAGAGGGAGCTGTACTCTGTATCTAACCCGGTGCTGCACCTGTCCGGGGAGTGTTTGATGGGACAGTGTGAGGGAGATTTACTCTGTATCTAGCACCATGCTGTACCTGCCCTGGGAGTGTTTGTTCGGACAGTGTAGAGGGAGTTTTACTCTGTATCTAACCCCGTGCTGTACCTGCCCTGGGAGTGTTTGATGGGACAGTGTAGAGGGAGCTGTACTCCGTCTCTAACCCGTGCTGTATCTGCCCTGGGAGTGTTTGATGGGACAGTGTAGAGGCTGCTTTACTCTGTAACTAATCCCCTGTACATGCCCTGGGAGTGTTTGATGGGACAGTGTAGAGGGAGCTTTACTCTGTATCTAACCTCGTGCTGTACCTGCCTTGGAAGTGTTTCATGGGACAGTGTAGAGGGAGCTTTACTCTGTATCCATCCCCGTGCTGTACCTGCCCTGGCAGTGTTTGATGGGACAGTGTAGAGGGAGCTTTACTGAGTAACTAACCCGTGCTTTAACTGCCCTAGGAGTGTTTGATAGGGCAGTGTAGAGGGAACTTTAGTCTGTATCTAACCCCGTGCTGAACCTGCCCTGGGAGTGTTTGATGGGACAGTGTAGAGGGAGCTTTACTCTGTCTCTAACCTGTGCTGTACCTGCCCTGGGAGTGTTTAATGGGACAGTGTAGAGGTAGCTTTACTCTGTATATAATCCGTGCTTTGCCTGCCCTGGAAGTGTTTGATGGGACAGTGCAGAGGGAGCTTTGCTCTGTATCTATAACCCTGCACCTGCCCTGGGAGTGTTTGATCGGACAGTGTTGAGGGAGCTTTACTCTGTAACTAACCCGTGATATACCTGCCCTGTGAGTGTTTGATGGGAGAGTGTAGGGGGAACTTTACTCTGTATCTAACTCCGTGCTCTACCTGCCCTGGGAGTGTTTGATGGGACAGTGTCGAGGTTGCTTTACTCTGTATCTAACCCATGCTGTACCCGCGCTGGGTGTGTTTGATGGGACAGCGTAGAAGGAGATTTACTCTGTATCTAAACCCCAGTACCTGCCCTTGGGAGTGTTTGATAGGGCAGTGTAGAGGGAACTTTACTCTGTATCTAACTCCGTGCTCTACCTGCCCTGGGAGTGTTTGATGGGACAGTGTCGAGGTTGCTTTACTCTGTATCTAACCCGTGCTGTACCTGCCCTGGGAGTGTTTGATGGGACAGTGTGGAGGTAGCTTTACTCTGTATCTAACCCCCTGTACCTGCCCTGTGTGTGTTTAGTGGGACAGTGTAGAGGGAGCTTCACTCTGTATCTTACTCATGCTGTACCTGCCCCTGGAAAGTTTGATGGGACAGTGTAGAGGGAGCTTTACTCTGTATCTATAACCCTGCACCTGCCCTGGGAGTGTTTGATGGGAGAGTGTACGGCGACCTTTACTCTGTATCTTACCCCGTGCTGTACCTGCCCTGGGAGCTTTTGATGGGACAGTGTAGAGGGAGCTGTATTCTTTATCTAACCTGTGCTGCACCTGCCATGGGCGTGTTTGATGGGACAGTGTAGAGGGAGCTTTACTCTGTATGTAATCCGTGCTGTACCTGCCCTGGGAGTGTATGATGGGACAGTGTACAGGGAGCTTTAGTCTGTTTCTAACCCGTGCTGTACATGCCCTGGGAGTGTTTGACAGGACAATATAGAGGGAGCTTTAATCTGTATCTAACCCGTGCTTTACCTGCCCTGCAAGTGTTTGATGGGCCAGTGTAGAGGGAGCTTTGCTCTGTATCTATAACTCTGCACCTGCCCTGGGCGTGTTTGATCAGACAGTGTTGCGGGAGCTTTACTCTGTAACTAACCCGTGATATACCTGCCCCGTGAGTTGTTTGATGGGAGAGTGCAGGGGGACCTTTACTCTGTATCTAACCCCGTGCTGCACCTGCCCTGGGAGCTTTTGATGGGACAGTGTAGAGGGAGCTGTACTCTGTATCTAACCTGTGCTGCACCTGCCATGGGCGTGTTTGATGGGACAGTGTAGAGGTAGCTTTACTCTGTATGTAATCCATGCTGTACCTGCGCTGGGTGTGTTTGATGGGACATTGTAGAGGGAGATTTACTCTGTATCTAAACCCCAGTAACTGCCCTGGGAGAGTTTGATAGGGCAGTGTAGAGGGAACTTTGCTCTGTATCTAACCCGTGCTGTACCTGCCCTGGGAGTGTTTGAAGCGACAGTGTCGAGAGAGCTTTACTCAGTATCTTAACCCGTGCTGTACCAGCCCTGGGTGTGTTTGATGGGGCAGTGTAGAGGGAGCTGTACTCTGTATCTAACCCGGTGCCGTACCTGTCCAGGGAGTGTTTGATGGGACAGTGTGAGGGAGCTTTAATCTGTATCTTACCCCGTGCTGTACCTGCCCTGGGAGTGCTTGATTGGACAGTGTAGAGAGAGCTGTACTCTGTATCTAACCCGTGCTGTACCTGCCCTGCGAGTGTTTAATGGTGCAGTGCAGAGGGAGCTTTACTCTCTATCTATACCCTTGTACCTGCCCTGGGAATGTGTGATGGGATAGTGTAGAGGGAGCTTTACTCTGTATCTAACCCGTGCTATGCCTGCCTTGGGAGTGTTTGATGGGACAGTGTTGATGGAGCTTCACTCTGTAGCTAACCCGTGCTGCACCTGCCCTGGGTGTGTTTGTTGGGA
Organism: Pristiophorus japonicus; assembly: GCF_044704955.1. Classification (NCBI taxonomy): domain Eukaryota; kingdom Metazoa; phylum Chordata; class Chondrichthyes; family Pristiophoridae; genus Pristiophorus; species Pristiophorus japonicus. The sequence continues at coordinate 215,932 of NW_027254518.1, forward strand.
CAGTGTGGAGAGAGCTGTACTCTGTATCTAAACCCCAGTACCTGCCCTGGGTGTGTTTGATCGGGCAGTGTAGAGGGAACTTTGCTCTGGATCTAACCCGTGCTATACCTGTCCTGGGAGTGTTTGTTCGGACAGTGTAGAGGTAGCTTGCTCAGTATCTAAACCCGTGCTGTACCAGCCCTGGGTGAGTTTGATGGGACCGTGTAGAGGGAGCTGTACTCTGTATCTAACCCAGTGCTGCACCTGTCCGGGGAGTGTTTGATGGGACAGTGTGAGGGAGATTTACTCTGTATCTAGCACCGTGCTGTACCTGCCCTGGGATTGTTTGTTCGGACAGTGTAGAGGGAGTTTTACTCTGTATCTAACCCCGTGCTGTACCTGCCCTGGGAGTGTTTGATGGGACAGTGTAGAGGGAGCTGTACTCCGTCTCTAACCCGTGCTGTATCTGCCCTGGGAGTGTTTGATGGGACAGTGTAGAGGCTGCTTTACTCTGTAACTAATCCCCTGTACATGCCCTGGGAGTGTTTGATGGGACAGTGTGAGGGAGGTTTACTCTGTATCTAACCCCGTGCTGTACCTGCCTTGGAAGTGTTTCATGGGACAGTGTAGAGGGAGCTTTACTCTGTATCCATCCCCGTGCTGTACCTGCCCTGGCAGTGTTTGATGGGACAGTGTAGACAGAGCTTTACTCTGTCTCTAACCTGTGCTGTACCTGCCCTGGGAGTGTTTGATGGGACAGTGTAGAGGCTGCTTTACTGAGTAACTAACCCGTGCTTTAACTGCCCTAGGAGTGTTTGATAGGGCAGTGTAGAGGGAACTTTAGTCTGTATCTAACCCCGTGCTGTACCTGCCCTGGGAGTGTTTGATGGGACAGTGTAGAGGGAGCTTTACTCTGTATCTTATCCGTGCTGAACCTGCCCTGGGAGTGTTTGATGGGACAGTGTAGAGGCTGCTTTACTCTGTAACTAATCCCCTGTACATGCCCTGGGAGTGTTTGATGGGACAGTGTAGAGGTAGCTTTACTCTGTATCTAATCCGTGCTTTGCCTGCCCTGGAAGTGTTTGATGGGACAGTGCAGAGGGAGCTTTGCTCTGTATCTATAACCCTGCACCTGCCCTGGGAGTGTTTGATCGGACAGTGTTGAGGGAGCTTTACTCTGTATCCATCCCCGTGCTGTACCTGCCCTGGCAGTGTTTGATAGGACAGTGTAGAGGGAGCTTTACTCTGTCTCTAACCTGTGCTGTACCTGCCCTGGGAGTGTTTGATGGGACAGTGTAGAGGTAGCTTTACTCTGTATCTAACCCGTGCTGTACCGCCCGGGGAGTGTTTGATGGGACAGTGTAGAGGGAGCTTTACTCTGTATCTATAACCCTGCACCTGCCCTGGGAGTGTTTGATGGGAGAGTGTACGGCGACCTTTACTCTGTATCTTACCCCGTGCTGTACCTGCCCTGGGAGCTTTTGATGGGACAGTGTAGAGGGAGCTGTATTCTTTATCTAACCTGTGCTGCACCTGCCATGGGCGTGTTTGATGGGACAGTGTAGAGGGAGCTTTACTCTGTATGTAATCCGTGCTGTACCTACCCTGGGAGTGTATGATGGGACAGTGTACAGGGAGCTTTAGTCTGTTTCTAACCCGTGCTGTACATGCCCTGGGAGTGTTTGACAGGACAATATAGAGGGAGCTTTAATCTGTATTGACGAAATCTCGACCTCAGAAAAGAATGACTCCGACACTTACAGCTCCGATGGAAGTTTCCCTTTTAATTTACTTGCTCGCAAGGGGTAGGTTTCACTCAGTCAAGGGCCAAATGAAACCTCCGCAATGGTACAGCTTCACAAGATATTTATACAGTAAAACCCAAGTTCTGGCCTCTCCCTGTGTATTGCTCTGTCTCACAGTCAGTGAATACAGATAAAGAGTTAATTACTATATCCTGGTACTGAAATGGTGTCAAGATATTCCCTTTTGTCAGGGTTATCAGAAAGCCAAACGGCCCCATTACTCCATGAGTCATAGGTAATGGGCTATCACCTGTCTTGTATTGTATCAGGATTATCCAATTTCCTGGTCAGTTTACCTGTTTGCTTCAAATGGATGAGGTAAAGGAAAGAGATAATGGCTAGAAGATAAGGGTGGGGTGACATGGAACTCCTGTAGTGTAGACAATAGGAGAGCACCATGGGGGGTTACTTGTCTCAGCATGACTTGTCTCCTAGCTGTCTGATAACCATCAGCCATCTAACAGCAGGTTTAGCTGTTCATAATAAGCTGGCTGCTAAAATGCAGAAAGTTCTGGAAGGGCCAGGACTCCATTTTAATCAAAAGGCACACAAATACCGTATGGTATCAGCTTAGATAAAAATACATTTCCACATTCCCCCATTTTGTCCTTCACAAGGACAACTCAATCCATTCTGATCTTGTACAGTCTCTCCATTTCCATTTCTTTTAGTTTCATTACTCACTAGGCATATTATACCCTTAGGATTTCCTATTCTGGGAGTAATGCTTAGGAAGGGAGGCTGATGGTTATTATCATAATTGGGCTGGTACCATCCCTGGAAGGCTGTAAGATTATACCCTGCCGACCTCCATTCTGTTTGCTCCTTTGTTTCTGGCCCCTTAGTTAGTTTTGTCCTGTTTTGCACTGTCAACCATTCTACCATTTCTGATTCGTTAAAGGGGACAGATCTCAGGGGAATACCCCCCTGGAGTGGACAGGTACATGGGAACATATCCAACAACTCGACAAGTTTCTTTCTTGAGCATACCTATAACTCAGTGCCATAAATACGTTTACGTGCAATTCCCTTCAGTGGTGGGTCTGTACCCCTGGTGTAATCAATAATGTGAAGTAAAACCCTGTCAATCCCAGCACCATCAGTCCCCATAGTCCATACAGTTCTTTATTCAGTCTTCCTTTTTCTGTTCCTCTGATTCCTTCGTCCCTTCCTCCTGGTCGGGTGCCCGTTTGCAATGGGATGCGTGGATCCATGTTGGTCTTTCCTTTACCTTGATTGCAGTATTGGTCGCCAGCAGGACCTGGTATGGTCCTTCGAATCTTGGCTGTAGACTGCTTTTCCTTTTAAAAATCTTGATGTAAACGAATTCCCCTGGCTCCAGGTTATGACACTTCCCTTCCGCTGGCTTGACTTGGGCTTCCTTTACCTGTGAATGAAAGCTGGAAATACATTTGGTTAGTGCAATACAATAATTCAACATATTTTCCTCCATTTTGTGGATGTCCATCTGTTTTGCAGTAAATGGTGCTGTAAAAGGTAGTCGTTGGGGACGTCCCATAACTATCTCATGTGGTGACAAGCCTGTTGTTCTGTTGGTTGCAGATCGCATTACCATCAAAGCTAAGGGCAGCAGTTCTGTCCATTTCAGTCCAGTGTCATTGCATAGTTTTGCCAGCTTATTTTTAAGCATTCCATTATATCTTTCAACAAGTCCAGCTGATTGTGGATGATAACTGCAATGAAAACGTTGATTAATCTGTAAAGCTTTACACATTTCTCTTATGACAGTTCCCGTGAAATGTGACCCGTTATCACTGGAAAGCTTAGCAGGGATTCCGAAGCGCGGTACAATTTCTTTTAACAAACATTTAGCAACAGTAGTGGCATCGGCCTTTTTACATGGAAAGGCTTCAATCCATCTAGAGAACACATCTACAATAACTAATACATACTTGAATCCCATACACATAGGTAATTCAATAAAATCCATTTGTAAATGTACAAAAGGCCCGACTGGATTTGGGTGGGAGGCAGATTCTACTTTTTCCGTCTTACCCGGATTCATTGTCTGACAGGTAACACAATTTTCACAGATTTGTTTTGCAATTGCCGAAATACCTGGTGCATACCAAGTTGCCAAAATATAATCTGCCAATCCCCCTTTGCCTGCATGTGTGAATGTATGAACACATCGGGCAATCCATGGAAGTAAGGATCTAGGGGCCACCACGCGGCCGTCATGGTGAACCCATATTCCTTCTGGATTTTTATAACATTGATCCTTCGTCCAGGTCACCACCTCCTCCGTACTGGCCTGTGTCTGAAAGGCCAGCACGTCATTAATAGTGGGTGGCGGGTCTGAGCAATTATTTTTCCTTAGTGGGAACAATGACACCTGCATCCCCCCTTTCGACAGAGCTGCTGACTTAGCTGCATTATCAGCTCTGGCATTCCCAAGTGCCACCTCATTCGACTGGCCTGTATGTGCTTGGCATTTGATAATGGCAAGTTTTAAGGGGCATTGAATGGCTCGCAGGAGATTTTCCACTTGTTCTGCATTTTTGATAGGGGTTCCTGAAGAAGTCAGGTACCCGCGAATCTTCCAAATTTGTCCATAGTCATGTGATACCCCAAAAGCATACCTGGAGTCAGTGTAGATATTAACTGTGTGTCCTTCAGCCAGAATACAGGCTCGAGTTAACGCAAACAATTCGGCTTGTTGGGCTGAAAAGGAGTCTGGAAGAGAGGCTGTTTCGACAACATTAAACTGAGTTACAATTGCATAAGCCGCTCTAGGTTGGCCCCTATCATTTCGTAAGGCTGATCCGTCAACATAGTACACTAGATCAGGGTTACACATTGGTACATCTGTTAGATTGATACGTGGTTTAGTCACTAATTCGGTTACCATTTCACATGAATGGGGTTCGCCGTCGTCTTCCGTGGGGAGTAGAGTGGCTGGATTTAAGGTAGTACATCTTTTGATGACAAGGTTCGGATTTGATAACAGTTCGACCTCGTATTTGGTGGTTCTTGCGGAGGTTAGGTGTTGGGTGGCACATTTAGTAAGTAAAATCTCGACAGAGTGTGGGATATATAAAATGGTCTGATGATTTAGAGTTATTGTCTGAGCCTGTTGCATAGCATAATAAGCTGCTGCCAATGAAGGAAGACATCCTGGTAGTCCGCGTGCCACTGGGTCTAGTTGGGTACTGAAATACGCTACCGGTCGCTGCCTGTCCCCATGTAACTGAGTCAAAACAGATTGTGCAAAACCCAACTTGTGATGCACAAATAAGTTGAATAGCTTAGTGTAATCTGGTAATCCCAAGGCGGGTGCTGAAGTGAGGGACTGTTTAAGGTTCTGAAAAGCATTCCGGGATACCTCATTCCAAATCAACTTCTCTGGTCGTGCGGGCATGGACATGTCTAACAGTGGTCTAACAATCTCGGAATAACTCATAATCCATTGCCGGCAGTATCCTGTCATGCCGAGGAGGTGTTTCATTTCTCTCTTGGTTACTGGTAGTGGGGCAGAGCAGATTGCTTTTACTCGGTCTTGTGTCAATTGTCTCGTATCCCTGACCAATTCGTGCCCTAGATACCGAACCTTTTCTGAGACAAATTGTAACTTTGCCTTTGACACCTTGTGTCCTTTCGAGGCCAGAGCTTTTAATAACACAAGGGAGTCCGTTTCGCAGGCCAATTTGGAGGGTGAGGCGAGCAATAAGTCGTCAACATACTGCACAAGTGTAGAACCTGCTGGTAAAATTACATCTTCCAGATCCCTCTTTAGGCATTGTGAGAATATGGTAGGGCTCTCGGTAAATCCCTGCGGGAGTCTTGTCCACGTATATTGGCGTCCTTTATACGTGAAGGCAAACAGGAATTGAGACTCTGGGTGAATAGGTATTGAGAAAAATGCTGAACACAGATCAACTACTGTGTAATACGTTGATGATGCCGGAATACTGGCAAGTATAATTGCCGGGTTGGGTACCACTGGATAAGTTGGGAATACCGAATGATTCACGGCTCGTAGGTCTTGGACAAATCTCCATTTGTCACTATTGGGCTTCTGCACCGGAAAGATCGGTGTGTTACATGGACTTCTAGTTGGAACGATTACTCCCTGGGCCAGCAGGGACTTAATGACTGGCTCAATACCTTGTTCTGCGGCTGGGGACAAGGGGTATTGGGGCTTCTTGGGGAGCGGGGCGGTTGAATTGATTGCTACCTTATAGGGTTGTGCGGTAAGCATCCTCCCTACTTCATTAGCGTGTGTAGACCATAGTTGTTCTGGAACTTTAGCAAGAAGCTCTGCTGTGCTTTGTCGTACTGGGAAGCTAGTGGCTGAGAGCATCCTTTCTTCTAAGACAGCATCGAAGTATACTTTCCCATTCAACTTGACAGAATAGCCTCCCCCCTTTTCATGTTGCCCCAAAGTTCCATTACGTGTGTGCCATTCCTCTTGTACTGGGGATCCTTGCATTCTTTTAACCATCTGTCCTAAATCCTGGGGTTTATACGTGCCTGCAACCGCAAGGGTGCAGTGTGGAACGCTCCCTTTAACCCTAAACAAGCTCTGACTGTGGGAGGATAATTCAACCCCTGCCGCTATCCCTTCGGGTCCGATAAAGATTTTTCCGATCATCAATTGATGTTTCTGGTGCAGGAATGGTTGATAAAAGATTTGTGCTGCAGCGTCTGATCCCGTTTTGTCACAATATGCTGTGCAGTGTAAGGTTTCGTACCACTTGCCCAAGGTTTGAGATTTGAGGTAGTCTGTGATTAACCTTGTTACACACCAATATGAACCAACCAAATAGGATAGGGTTTTGCTTAGTGTGGGGTCCAAATTTTCCCAGGCATACAATATGGGAGTTGTGGGTTGAAGTAGTGGATATGCGCCACATTTATCTATGGGGACTCGAACCTCCAGACCAGCTGGGGAACAGAGGATCGTGGCATTCATTTTACATAACAGGTCACGTCCACACAGATTCACTGGAACCTCTTTAGACAGTAGGAATGAATGACTATCTTCGTAATCCTCTATTTGTACATTGATAGTGTTGGAGAAAAACATTTGCTGTGCGTGTCCAGATAGTCCAATCACTGAGGTTTGATTAGTGGAAGTGGGAATTCCCCTCGTATCCTCCCTTGAAAGGACCGAATAGGTGGCACCAGTATCCACTAGGAATGGGACATCCTTTCCTTGTATTCGTATTTTTACTTCAGGTTCTCCTATGGCATTTAACGAAACGACAGGCAGCTGTTTGTTCGCAGCACTCGGGTCTGGGATTGGGCGTCATTGATCATTATACGGGCAATTTGGTGGTTGGCCGAATTGCTTTTGATTCTGTGATCCAAATGGATCTTGCACAGAGAAATTAGTCTGAGGTCTAGCATGTACCTGGACTTGGGTCGCATACTGGTTGGGTTCTGAAGGGAGAGGGTGTGCTCTATTACCTGCCTGTTGAGTCCAATCATAATTTGGTTGTTGCTGTTTTGCCCGGCAAGTTCTAGCCCAGTGTCCAATCTGACCACAATTGTGACAGGTATAATATTGTTCCTGCCCTGCACCTCCTCTCCCTCTTCCCCTGTAATATCCTCCTCTGGCTCGCCCTCTTCCTCTACCCTGGGGTGGGGCGTAGGACGGTGTCACCGGGGTGGGTGTCATTGGAGCTGCTTGTCCTACAAACATGGTGACCTTGCTTTTAGATTCTCTATTTCGCTCTTGTATGTCCTTTAACATAGATACAACCTTGGATAGCGATTCCTGTCGCCATCCGAGACAAACTAGTTTAAAGGGATCTCTGAGTTCGGGCCGTAGCCCGTTTACCACGGCGCTGATCATAGGAGCTTCTACCTCCTCCATTTTCATGCCTGAACATTGGTTCATGATCTCTCGCACTCTTTCTACATAATCCTCAACATCCTCCTCCTTTCTTTGTGTAGTTTCCATAATTTTGGACCAATTCGTTTTCCTCGGGAACACCGAATGTAAGGCTTCCCAACATCTTCCCCAGAACCCCTCTCCTGGCTTCGTGCTGGGATCTGCATCCGGAGCCTCTCGATGGGTTTTAAAATCTTTGAATTTTATCTCAAGTTCGGCAAATTTTGTGTCCTTTAACCATGCTTTCAGTAAGATTTGACCATCTAATATACTGGGTTCGTGGCACAAGATGATTACTTTTAACTGGTCTATGGCCTTTTCAATATTGGTTTTGGGGTCTGCCAATCCTTCCACAATTATTCTTAATTCACTTGGTGACCATGGTCGATAAATAGGGACCGGAGCCCCCCCCGAGAGTGGACTGGGAAAAAGTCTTACTGGGTATACTGATGATGATGGCTCCAGGGCACCAGAGTCCACGGGTATGACTTCGTGTGCCCCCTGCAGGGCCGTCACGGTATTGATTCCCTTGTGACTGACTTATATTTCCTGCAGCCTCACCTGTATTGTTGGGAGCGGGTGTTACCCCGTTTCCCTGTACTCCGGCCCGAGGATCATCTCCTCCTTGGCCTGGAGCACCCCCCGGGGATGGAACATACGGCGGTGGTCGATGGCTGTAGGGAGTCCAATCCTCATCCCAGTCCTCATCCTCATCCTTATCCCAACCCTCCGGAGCCCTAGGTGAGTGTGCCTTTGTCTCTTTAGCAACCATAACGGATGGGTGTTTGTTATGTCGAGGGCGATTCACCTGCTCTACCCGTTCATCCCCCTGCTTTCTCCCTTTAGTACACTGCTTGCTAACTCTTAGGCTTTTCTCGTGTCGTTCCTCAGCTTCCCTTTTCCAATCTCCAAACGCTGACCAATTCACTTTTTTTTTTCCTCTTCTACCTGGGTCTCTGTCTATAAGGCATTCTTCTAGACAGGTTATTCTCTCTAAATTGAATGAACCATCGGGTGGAAATGGCCTGTTTTCACCCTTAGTCCATTTTACCCATTCTCTTAGGTGGTCAATTGAAGACTGACCACAATTCTGGAGCATAAAATGGGCTGGGGTCCCTTTTGGTGGTGGTTTACTTGCTCCAGCCCCCATTCTGGATGATTTAAGATTTTACCACAGTTTCTGATCTCACAATCCTTTCGGCCAACCAAGTTCTCTACGCCCACTTCTCCTGGCCGTTACGTGGCCTGAAAAGGCTCTTAATTCGGGCTCAGTCTGGGTGTGTGAGATATGTTGGCACGAACCAATCGTAGTTGATCAATCAGTTACTGTTTCTTTTCTTAATCAATCCTTGTGTTTTTTTTTCCCGAATCACAATTTTCCCTAGTGACTCTTCCCGTTTCTCTAATGGCAATGACTCACAAAGGTATTGCACACAACAGTAATACAAGGACAACAAACAATATTCCCGTGAGTACACAAATCATAACCTCTAAACAAATTCTCAGTCTGCGTTGTACGCCACTACAGACCGAGTCCTTAACTTATCCTAATAACAGCTGATAAAACTTAAGGTTCCGTACCCAAATTCTTTGATCGATTGCGCTCTTTTTTTTTTAATAGTCTTGTCACATAAGAACCCCTTCCGAATTAAAAACAATAAAAATCTTATCACATAAGAACCTTCGATCGATTATTAGCGCTTTCTTTTTTTTTTTCTTTTCTTTTAATAGTCTTATCACATAAGAACCCCTTCCGAATTAAAAACAATAAAAATCTTATCATATAAGAACCTGGAACCCTTTTCGATCGACTAGCGCTTTCTTACCTACTGAAACCTTCCCCGGGCTGTCTCGAGATTTTTTCCAGAACCTGTTCTCTTCTGCTGGCGAGCTGAGAAAGAAATGGTTATAAAAAAAATACCTTTAACTTTTAAATGCCGAGTCTTGTAGATGCAGTACCTCAGCTGTGGACAACAGATTACATCTGCGATTCAACAGTGAAGAAACCTCTTGTGAGCAAAGGCTCACCTTGTTTGGCCACCGAAGCCTTTCACTGGAGAGGCACTATGCCTGTATCCGTTTTACTCACAGAATAGAGAGTATGCATCTCGGTGGAACCTCCAATAACTGACGAAATCTCGACCTCAGAAAAGAATGACTCCGACACTTACAGCTCCGATGGAAGTTTCCCTTTTAATTTACTTGCTCGCAAGGGGTAGGTTTCACTCAGTCAAGGGCCAAATGAAACCTCCGCAATGGTACAGCTTCACAAGATATTTATACAGTAAAACCCAAGTTCTGGCCTCTCCCTGTGTATTGCTCTGTCTCACAGTCAGTGAATACAGATAAAGAGTTAATTACTATATCCTGGTACTGAAATGGTGTCAAGATATTCCCTTTTGTCAGGGTTATCAGAAAGCCAAACGGCCATTACTCCATGAGTCATAGGTAATGGGCTATCACCTGTCTTGTATTGTATCAGGATTATCCAATTTCCTGGTCAGTTTACCTGTTTGCTTCAAATGGATGAGGTAAAGGAAAGAGATAATGGCTAGAAGATAAGGGTGGGGTGACATGGAACTCCTGTAGTGTAGACAATAGGAGAGCACCATGGGGGGTTACTTGTCTCAGCATGACTTGTCTCCTAGCTGTCTGATAACCATCAGCCATCTAACAGCAGGTTTAGCTGTTCATAATAAGCTGGCTGCTAAAATGCAGAAAGTTCTGGAAGGGCCAGGACTCCATTTTAATCAAAAGGCACACAAATACCGTATGGTATCAGCTTAGATAAAAATACATTTCCACAGTATCTAACCCGTGCTTTACCTGCCCTGCAAGTGTTTGATGGGCCAGTGTAGAGGGAGCTTTGCTCTGTATCTATAACTCTGCACCTGCCCTGGGCGTGTTTGATCAGACAGTGTTGCGGGAGCTTTACTCTGTAACTAACCCGTGATATACCTGCCCCGTGAGTGTTTGATGGGAGAGTGTAGAGGTAGCTTTACTCTGTACGTAATCCATGCTGTACCTGCGCTGGGTGTGTTTGATGGGACATTGTAGAGGGAGATTTACTCTGTATCTAAACCCCAGTAACTGCCCTGGGAGAGTTTGATAGGGCAGTGTAGAGGGAACTTTGCTCTGTATCTAACCCGTGCTGTACCTGCCCTGGGAGTGTTTGAAGCGACAGTGTCGAGGGAGCTTTACTCAGTATTTTAACACGTGCTGTACCAGCCCTGGGTGTGTTTGATGGGGCAGTGTAGAGGGAGCTGTACTCTGTATCTAACCCGGTGCCGTACCTGTCCTGGGAGTGTTTGATGGGACAGTGTGAGGGAGCTTTAATCTGTATCTTACCCCGTGCTGTACCTGCCCTGGGAGTGCTTGATTGGACAGTGTAGAGAGAGCTGTACTCTGTATCTAACCCGTGCTGTACCTGCCCTGCGAGTGTTTAATGGTGCAGTGCAGAGGGGGCTTTACTCTCTATCCTATACCCTTGTACCTGCCCTGGGAATGTGTGATGGGATAGTGTAGAGGGAGCTTTACTCTGTATCTAACCCGTGCTGTACCTGCCTTTGGAGTGTTTGATGGGACAGTGTTGACGGAGCTTCACTCTGCAGCTAACCCGTGCTGCACCTGCCCTGGGTGTGTTTGTTGGGACAGTGTGGAGGGAGCTGTACTCTGTATCTAAACCCCAGTACCTGCCCTGGGTGTGTTTGATCGGGCAGTGTAGAGGGAACTTTGCTCTGGATCTAACCCGTGCTATACCTGTCCTGGGAGTGTTTGTTCGGACAGTGTCGAGGTAGCTTGCTCAGTATCTAAACCCGTGCTGTACCAGCCCTGGGTGAGTTTGATGGGACCGTGTAGAGGGAGCTGTACTCTGTATCTAACCCGGTGCTGCACCTGTCCGGGGAGTGTTTAATGGGACAGTGTGACGGAGATTTACTCTGTATCTAGCACCGTGCTGTACCTGCCCTGGGAGTGTTTGTTCGGACAGTGTCGAGGGAGTTTTACTCTGTATCTAAACCCCAGTACCTGCCCTGGGTGTGTTTGATGGGGCAGTGTAGAGGGAGCTGTACTCTGTATCTAACCCGGTGCCGTACCTGTCCTGGGAGTGTTTGATGGGACAGTGTGAGGGAGCTTTAATCTGTATCTTACCCCGTGCTGTACCTGCCCTGGGAGTGCTTTATTGGACAGTGTAGAGAGAGCTGTACTCTGTATCTAACCCGTGCTGTACCTGCCCTGCGAGTGTTTAATGGTGCAGTGCAGAGGGAGCTTTACTCTCTATCTATACCCTTGTACCTGCCCTGGGAGTGTTTGATGGGACAGTGTAGAGGGAGCTGTACTCCATCTCTAACCCGTGCTGTATCTGCCCTGGGAGTGTTTGATGGGACAGTGTAGAGGCTGCTTTACTCTGTAACTAATCCCCTGTACATGCCCTGGGAGTGTTTGATGGGACAGTGTAGAGGGAGCTTTACTCTGTATCTAACCCCGTGCTGTACCTGCCTTGGAAGTGTTTCATGGGACAGTGTAGAGGGAGCTTTACTCTGTATCCATCCCCGTGCTGTACCTGCCCTGGCAGTGTTTGATGGGACAGTGTAGAGGGAGCTTTACTCTGTCTCTAACCTGTGCTGTACCTGCCCTGGGGGTGTTTGATGGGACAGTGTAGAGGCTGCTTTACTGAGTAACTAACCCGTGCTTTAACTGCCCTAGGAGTGTTTGATAGGGCAGTGTAGAGTGAACATTAGTCTGTATCTAACCCCGTGCTGTACCTGCCCTGGGAGTGTTTGATGGGACAGTGCAGAGGGAGCTTTACTCTGTATCTTATCCGTGCTGAACCTGCCCTGGGAAAGTTTGATAGGAGAGTGTAGGAGGGAGCTTTACTCTGTAACTAACCCATGCTGTACCTGCCCTGGCAGTGTTTGATAGGACAGTGTAGAGGGAGCTTTACTCTGTATCTAACCCCGTGCTGTACCTGCCCTGGAAGTGTTTCATGGGACAGTGCAGAGGAAGCTTTACTCTGTATCCATCCCTGTGCTGCAACTGCCCTGGCAGTGTTTGATAGGAGAGTGTAGAGGGAGCTTTACTCTGTAACTAACCCATGCTGTACCTGCCCTGGCAGTGTTTGATAGGACAGTGTAGAGGGAGCTTTACTCTGTCTCTAACCCGTGCTGTACCTGCCCTGGGAGTGTTTGATGGGACAGTGTAGAGGTAGCTTTACTCTGTATCTAACCCGTGCTGTACCGCCCGGGGAGTGTTTGATGGGACAGTGTAGAGGGAGCTTTACTCTGTATCTATAACCCTGCACCTGCCCTGGGAGTGTTTGATGGGAGAGTGTACGGGGACCTTAACTCTGTATCTTACCCCGTGCTGTACCTGCCCTGGGAGCTTTTGATGGGACAGTGTAGAGGGAGCTGTATTCTTTATCTAACCTGTGCTGCACCTGCCATGGGCGTGTTTGATGGGACAGTGTAGAGGGAGCTTTACTCTGTATGTAATCCGTGCTGTACCTGCCCTGGGAGTGTATGATGGGACAGTGTACAGGGAGATTTAGTATGTTTCTAACCTGTGCTGTACATGCCTTGTGAGTGTTTGACAGGACAATATAGAGGGAGCTTTAATCTGTATCTAACCCGTGCTTTACCTGCCCTGCAAGTGTTTGATGGGCCAGTGTAGAGGGAGCTTTGCTCTGTATCTATAACTCTGCACCTGCCCTGGGAGTGTTTGATCACACAGTGTTGCGGGAGCTTTACTCTGTAACTAACCCGTGATATACCTGCCCCGTGAGTGTTTGATGGGAGAGTGTAGGGGGACCTTTACTCTGTATCTAACCCCGTGCTGTACCTGCCCTGGGAGCTTTTGATGGGACAGTGTAGAGGGAGCTGTACTCTGTATCTAACCTGTGCTCTACCTGCCCTGGGAGTGTTTGATGGGACAGTGTAGAGGTTGCTTTACTCTGTATCTAACCCATGCTGTACCTGCGCTGGGTGTGTTTGATGGGACAGCGTAGAAGGAGATTTACTCTGTATCTAAACCCCAGTACCTGCCCTTGGGAGTGTTTGATAGGGCAGTGTAGAGGGAACTTTGCTCTGTATCTAACCCGTGCTGTACCTGCCCTGGGAGTATTTGATGGGACAGTGTAGAGGTAGCTTTACTCTGTATCTAACCCCCTGTACCTGCCCTGTGTGTGTTTAGTGGGACAGTGTAGAGGGAGCTTCACTCTGTATCTTACTCATGCTGTACCTGCCCCTGGAAAGTTTGATGGGACAGTGTAGAGGGAGCTTTACTCTGTATCTAACCCCGTGCTGTACCTGCCCTGGAAGTGTTTCATGGCACAGTGTAGAGGGAGCTTTACTCTGTATCCATCCCCGTGCTGTACCTGCCCTGGCAGTGTTTGATAGGACAGTGTAGAGGGAGCTTTACTCTGTAACTAACCTGTGCTGTATCTGCCCTGGGAGTGTTTGATGGGACAGTGTAGAGGGAGCTTTACTCTGTATCTAACCCGTGCTATACCTGCCTTTGGAGTGTTTGATGGGACAGTGTTGATGGAGCTTCACTCTGTCGTTAACCCGTGCTGCACCTGCCCTGGGTGTGTTTGTTGGGACAGTGTAGAGGGAACTGTACTCTGTATCTAAATCCCAGTACCTGCCCTGGGTGTGTTTGATCGGGCAGTGTAGAGGGAACTTTGCTCTGGATCTAACCCGTGCTGTACCTGTCCTGGGAGTGTTTGTTCGGACAGTGTAGAGGTAGCTTGCTCAGTATCTAAACCCGTGCTGTACCAGCCCTGGGTGAGTTTGATGGGACCGTGTAGAGGGAGCTGTACTCTGTATCTCACCCGGTGCTGCACCTGTCCTGGGAGTGTTTGATGGGACAGTGTAGAGGGAGTTTTGCTCTGTGTCTATAACCCTGCACCTGCCCTGGGAGTGTTTGATCGGACAGTGTTGAGGGAGCTTTACTCTGTAACTAACCCGTGATATACCTGCCCTGTGAGTGTTTGATGGGAGAGTGTAGGGGGAACTTTACTCTGTATCTAACTCAGTGCTCTACCTGCCCTGGGAGTGTTTGATGGGACAGTGTGAGGGAGGTTTACTCTGTGTCTAGCACCGTGCTGTACCTGCCCTGGGAGTGTTTGTTCGGACAGTGTAGAGGGAGTTTTACTCTGTATCTAACCCTGTGCTGTACCTGCCCTGGGAGTGTTTGATGGGACAGTGCAGAGGGAGCTTTGCTCTGTATCTATAACCCTGCACCTGCCCTGGGAGTGTTTGATCGGACAGTGTTGAGGGAGCTTTACTCTGTAACTAACCCGTGATATACCTGCCCTGTGAGTGTTTGATGGGAGAGTGTAGGGGGAACTTTACTCTGTATCTAACTCAGTGCTCTACCTGCCCTGGGAGTGTTTGATGGGACAGTGTAGAGGGAGCTTTACTCTGTATCTAACCCATGCTGTACCTGCGCTGGGTGTGTTTGATGGGACAGCGTAGAAGGAGATTTACTCTGTATCTAAACCCCAGTACCTGCCCTTGGGAGTGTTTGATAGGGCAGTGTAGAGGGAACTTTGCTCTGTATCTAACCCGTGCTGTACCTGCCCTGGGAGTGTTTGATGGGACAGTGTGGAGGTAGCTTTACTCTGTATCTAACCCCCTGTACCTGCCCTGTGTGTGTTTAGTGGGACAGTGTAGAGAGAGCTTCACTCTGTATCTTACTCATGCTGTACCTGCCCCTGGAAAGTTTGATGGGATAGTGTAGAGGGAGCTTTACTCTGTATCTAACCCCGTGCTGTACCTGCCCTGGAAGTGTTTCATGGGACAGTTTAGAGGGAGCTTTACTCTGTATCCATCCCCGTGCTGTACCTGCCCTGGCAGTGTTTGATAGGAGAGTGTAGAGGGAGCTTTACTCTGTAACTAACCCGTGCTGTATCTGCCCTTGGAGTGTTTGATGGGACAGTGTAGAGGGAGCTTTACTCTGTTTCTAACCCGTGCTGTACATGCCCTGGGAGTGTTTGACAGGACAATATAGAGGGAGCTTTAATCTGTATCTAACCCGTGCTTTACCTGCCCTGCAAGTGTTTGATGGGCCAGTGTAGAGGGAGCTTTGCTCTGTATCTATAACTCTGCACCTGCCCTGGGAGTGTTTGATCACACAGTGTTGCGGGAGCTTTACTCTGTAACTAACCCGTGATATACCTGCCCGTGAGTGTTTGATGGGAGAGTGTAGGGGGACCTTTACTCTGTATCTAACCCCGTGCTGTACCTGCCCTGGGAGCTTTTGATGGGACAGTGTAGAGGGAGCTGTACTCTGTATCTAACCTGTGCTCTACCTGCCCTGGGAGTGTTTGATGGGACAGTGTAGAGGTTGCTTTACTCTGTATCTAACCCATGCTGTTCCTGCGCTGGGTGTGTTTGATGGGACAGCGTAGAGGGAGATTTACTCTGTATCTAAACCCCAGTAACTGCCCTGGGAGAGTTTGATAGGGCAGTGTAGAGGGAACTTTGCTCTGTATCTAACCCGTGCTGTACCTGCCCTGGGAGTGTTTGAAGCGACAGTGTAGAGGGAGCTTTACTCAGTATCTTAACCCGTGCTGCACCAGCCCTGGGTGTGTTTGATGGGGCAGTGTAGAGGGAGCTGTACTCTGTATCTAACCCGGTGCCGTACCTGTCCTGGGAGTGTTTGATGGGACAGTGTGAGGGAGCTTTACTCTGTATCTTACCCCGTGCTGTACCTGCCCTGGGAGTGCTTGATTGGACAGTGTAGAGAGAGCTGTACTCTGTATCTAACCCGTGCTGTACCTGCCCTGCAAGCGTTTGATGGTGCAGTGCAGAGGGAGCTTTACTCTCTATCTATACCCTTGTACCTGCCCTGGGAATGTGTGATGGGATAGTGTAGAGGGAGCTTTACTCTGTATCTAACCCGTGCTGTACCTGCCTTTGGAGTGTTTGATGGGACAGTGTAGAGGGAACGTTAATGTGTGTCTAACCCGTGCTTTACCTGCCCTGGGAAGGTTTGATGGGACAGTGTAGAGGGAGCTTTACTGTATCTAAACCTGTGCTGTACCTGCCCTGGGAAGGTAAGATGGGACAGTGTAGAGGGAGCTTTACTCAGTATCTAAACCTGTGCTGTACCTGCCATGGAAGTGTTTCATGAGACAGTGTAGAGGTTACTTTACTCTGTATCCATCCCCGTGCTGTACCTGCCCTCACAGTGTTTGATGGGACAGTGTTGACGGAGCTTTACTCTGTAGCTAACCTGTGCTGCACCTGCCCTGGGTGTGTTTGTTGCGACAGTGTAGAGGAAGCTTTAATTTGTATGTTACCATGTGCTGTACCTGCCCTGGGAGTGTTTGATGGGACAGTGTAGAGGGAGCTTTACTCTGTATCTAACCAGTGCTGTACCTGCCCTGGGAGTGTTTGATGGGACAATGTAACGGGAGCTTTACTGTGTATCTAACCCATGCTGTACCTGCCCTGGGAGTGTTTCATTGGACAGTGTAGAGGGAGCTTTACTCTGTATCTTACCCCGTGCTGTACCTGCCCTGGGAGTGTTTGATGGCACAGTGTAGAGGGAGCTTTACTCTGTTTCTAACCCATTCTGTACCTGCCCTGGGTGTGTTTGATGGAACAGTGTAGAGGGTGCTTGACTCTGTATCTAAACCCCTGTACCTGCCCTGGGAGTGTTTGATGGAATAGAGTAGAGGGAGCTTTACTCTCTAATTAACCCCCTGTACCTGTCCTGAGTGTGTTTGATGGGACAGTGCAGAGGGAGCTTTACTCTGTAACGAACCCCATGTACATGCCCTGGGAGTGTTTGATGGGACAGTGTTGAGGGAGCTTTTCTCTGTATCTATACACCTGTACCTGTCCTGGGAGTGTTTGATGGGACAGTGTAGAGGGAGCTTTACTCTGTATCTAACCCGTGCTGTACCGGCCCTGGGAATGTTTGATGGGACAGTGTAGAGGGAGCTTTGCTCTGTAACTAACCCATGCTATACCTGCCCTGGGAGTGTGTGATGGGACAGTGAAGAGGGAGCTTTGCTCTGTATCTATAATCCTGTACCTGCCCTGGGAGTGTTTGATGGGAGGGTGTAGAGGGAGCTTTACTTTGTATCTAACCTGTGGTTGTGATATCTTCACAGAACACACACACACTGCTCTTAAGATGGCAGGCGGAAGCTGCCTGTCTGTTTATTATAACTCTGCAGCTGCAGTACACAATACATCCACATCCACAGTATGGAGCTACAAACATTACAAGCTTACAAACATCACACTTCTCCCTCCTTAATGAAAAAGCTATCATAACAAACATCATAAATAACTTCATTTTTATACAAATTTACAAATTTAACTTTACCACTTGTTTTCTGTTTCGAAGAGGATACCTTCGCTCTCGAACAGAACCTTTCACACATGGTGTTGATTTCACACTCATTTGAGGCTCATCCTGAGGAACATTTTCCTCCACGGAATTTCCTTGATTTTCATTTGAACTCACTCTAACTTCAGGCTCTTTGTTTCCCTGACTTGGACTCAGACTTTCATTCTGATTCTCTCCTGGATTTGTTTCCAGTACATTGGATTTAGGATTTGCTACTGGTGTATCAAAACTATCTGATAAATCAGAAATAATTGAATCAATCCCACCTTCAACTCCTTCCATGTCTGTTGGTAAAATATGATCAATATGGACAAACCTAACCTGTCCATTATCAAACATCTTTACCAAATATGTGCGAGGATCACATATCTTCACCACTCTTCCGGGTAACCACTTTAACCATTTATGGTGATGGTTCTTCATTCTCACCTTCTGATTTAATTTCACTCTTCTCTCTTTTACTCTCCCTTTATCATGATTCTCTTTTTGTCCAATTTGTGTCTCTTCTAGAGACTGTGCCAAATTTGGCTTTGACAACGAGAATCTGGTTCGTGGCTGTCGTTTGAGAAACAACTCTGCTGGTGTTCTACCAGTAGTTGTATGAGGAGTATTTCGATATGTAATCAAAAAATTAGCCAATTTGTGATCCAATGACAACTGTCGTTTCCTTGGATTTGGATCTAACATTTGTTTTATGAGGGCACGTTTGACAATTTGTACAGTGCACCATTCGAAGCAGGATGGTATGGTGGAACCTTGGTGTGTTTCACACCATTTTTGCTCGTAAATTGTGCAAATTCTTCTGAACAAAATTGTGGTCCATTATCCGAAACAATTTCTTCAGGGAGGCCAAATGCAGAAAATAATTTTCGTAAAATGTCCAATGTTTTACTTGTTGTTATTTTCAAAATAGGAAACACCTCAACCCACTTTGAATGGCTATCAATTACAATGGACAATTGTTATCCATTTAACTCAGCAAAATCAATATGTAGCCTTTGCCACACCCTGGGAGGCCATTTCCATGGCTGTAATGGTACTGGTGGTGGTTGCTTGCTTACTGATTGACATGTCGTACACTGACTCACAATGTCCTCGATATCTTTATCAAGACCTGGCCACCATAAATAACTGCGTGCAAAACTCTTGGTCAAGCACATTCCGAGGTTCTGGCCATGGAGGTCTCCTAATAATTTGGACCTGAATTTATTTGGTATAACCACTCGTGCACCCCAATCTTTATCTACTGATAATTCATTCCTACGAATGAAGAATGGATGTGTATCTTTGTCCGTTAACTGGCTTGGCCAGCCAGTTGCAATATACTCATACACCTTTGACATCACGGGGTCACGTTTGGTTGCTCTACCAATCTTTTCAGCTGTGACTGGCAGTTCATCAGTGTATGAAAAATAAAACACTTCTTCCCTATCGGGTGTAACTTGTGATGGGGGAGGCAATCTAGACATTGTATCAGCATTACTGTGATCAGCTGATCGTCTGTATTCAATATCATATGTATATGCTGACAAAATCAAAGCCCATCTCTGCATACGGGCTGCAGCTAATATTGGAACTGGGGACTTTGGATGGAGGATTGCTGTTATTGGCTTATGGTCCGTAACGATGGTAAACTTACGACCATACAAGTATTTGTGAAACTTCTTGACCCCAAAAATTAATGCCAAAGCTTCCCTTTCAATTTGTGTATAATTTCTCTCACTGACACTGAGAGTGCGTGAAGCAAAAGGAATTGGTCTCTCCTCCCCACTACTTAATACATGAGAGATTACTGCCCCAACTCCATACAGAGAGGCATCACATGCTAGCTTAATCTCCTTAGATACGCCATAGTGAACTAACATGGTGCTCTCTACCAATTTGTTTTTACACTCCGTGAATGCTGTAAAGCATTCTTTTGACCACTTCCACTGGACCTGTTTTTTTCAAAAGTTCATTCAGTGGATGTAATACGGTAGCCAAATTTGGTAGGAACTTCCCATAATAGTTCAAAAGACCCAAGAATGAACGAAGTTCAGTGACATTCCTGGAAGTGGGTGCATTTCTAATTGCATCCAATTTTTCCTTGGTCGGATGTAAACCATCTTTGTCTACTCTGTACCCTAAGTACTCCACTGAGTTTTTAAATAAGTCACACTTACAAGCAGACACTCGTACTCTGTGCTTCTCTAGCTGTTTGAGGACTTCATTCAATATTTTATTATGAATTTGCCGATTTATTGCTGAAATTAGTATGTCATCCAAATAACATACTGCCTCTTCAATACCTTGCAAAATCTGGTTCATCACCCCTTGGAATATGGCAGGGGCGGAAGACACTCCAAACGGTAGCCTATTAAATTGATATAGACCTAGATGAGTGTTTATAGTCAAACATGACTTGGACTCCTCATTTAGTTCAAGCTGTAAGTAGGCATTCGTAAGATCCAGTTTTGAGAAGATCTGACCACCTGTTAGTGTTGTGAACAAATCTTCTATATTCGGCAATGTATTTGGGACATTACCCTCTAGAACCTGGTTTACAGTTACCTTATAATCACCTCACAATCTTACTTTACCATCAGACTTAGGTACAACAGCAATGGGTGTAGCCCAATTACATCGATCTATCTTACAAATAATGTTTTCAGTCTCTAGTCTTTTGAGTTCTTGCTCAACTTTCTCTTTGAGTGCACACACAGCTCTTAAGATGGCAGGCTCTCTGTCCGGATGCTACCGGAAGCTGCCTGTCTGTTTATTATAACCCCAGCAGCTGCTGTTCACAATACGTCCCCATCCACACGATGGAGCTACAAGCATTACAAGCTTACAGCACTTACAGACATCACAGGGGGCAAAAACACGAAGGCAGAATATTATCTGAATGGCGGCAGATTAGGAAAAGGAGAGGTGCAACGAGACCTGGGTGTCATGGTTCATCAGTCATTGAAGGTTGGCATGCAGGTACAGCAGGCAGTGAAGAAGGCAAATGGCATGTTGGCCTTCATAGCGAGAGGATTTGAGTATAGAGCAGGGAGGTCTTACTGCAGTTATACAGGGCCTTAGTGAGGCCTCACCTGGAATATTGTGTTCAGTTTTGGTCTCCTAATCTGAGGAAGAACGTACTTGCTATTGAGGGAGTGTAGCGAAGGTTCATCAGACTGATTCCTGGGATGGCTGGACTGTCACATGAGGAGAGACTGGATCAACTGAACCTTTATTCACTGGAGTTTAGAAGGATGAGAGGGGATCTCTTAGAAACGTCTAAGATTCTGACGGGACTGGACAGGTTGGTGCGGGAAGAATGTTCCCTATGTTGGGGAAGTCCAGAACCAGGGGACATAGTCTAGGATAAGGGGTAGGCCATTTAGGACTGAGATGAGGAGAAACTTCTTCACTCAGAGAGAGTTGTTAACCTGTGGAATTCCCTGCCGCAGAGAGTTGTTGATGCCAGTTCATTGAATATATTTAAGTGGGAGTTAGATATGGCCCTTACAGTTAATGTGATCAAGGGGTATGGAGAGAAAGCAGGAAAGGGGTACTGAGGTGAATGATCAGCCATGATCTTATTGAATGGTGGTGCAGGCTCGAAGGGCCGAATGGCCTACTCCTGCACCTATTTTCTATGTTTCTATGACATCAATCAAATGGTCAACATGTCCAGCAACACAGAACACAATTGCAACAGCGTGGCCACTCCGCCCATACCTTACAACAAATTGCATACACAGAGATGGAGATATAACTAAGCTATCACCTGCGGACATGCACCTCACTTTCCTTAGAAAAAGATTAGTGAAAACAAATGTAGGTCACTTGCAGTCAGAATCAGGTGAATTTATAATGGGGAACAAAGAAATGGCAGACCAGTTGAACAAATACTTTGGTTCTGTCTTCAGGCAGGTAGACACAAATAACCTTCTGGAAATACTTGGGGACCGATGGTCGAGTCAGAAGGAGGAACTGAAGGAAATCCTTATTAGGCGAGAAATTGTGTTAGGGAAATTGATAGGATTGAAGGCCGATAAATCCCCGGGGCCTGATAGTCTTGTAAGGGGAGCTTGGGGTGTGGGTTCGAATCCACACTCCCCTGGGGTTCTGTACGTGCAATTTATGAGGATGGGTGAGTAATGAGGCACCAGACACAGTGGGTAAGAGTACAAAATGGCTAATGTTGTTTATTTAGAATAGTAAACACCAAGATAGAGGGCATAGGAAGAGGTCATAAATAGCAGTAATGGCACAATCTCACTCAACAACACAAAAAATCTCGCAACAGGGAAGGGGAAAATAAGAGATTAAAACATTCCACTCACACACAACCTCCTTCTCAATCATGCTGTAGGTCCTCTCAGCCTTAGACAAGCTCCTGGAGGCATAGGCGACAGGTTGCAACTTCCCCGCAACATTAGCTTGTTGTAATACACACCCGACTCCGTACGACGACGCGTCACATGCTAGCACAAGTCTTTTACACGGGTTATACAATACAAGCAGCTTGTTGGAGCATAAAATGTTTCTGGCTTTCTCAAAAGCAATTACTTGTTTTATTCCCCATACCCAGTTCTCACCTTTACGCAATAACACATGTAGTGGCTCTAAGAGGGTGCTTAACCCTGGTTGGAAGTTACCAAAGTAGTTGAGGAGTCCCAGGAACGACCGCAGCTCCGTGACATTCTGTGGCCTGGGCGCGTTCCTGATAGCCTCTGTCTTGGCGTCTGTGGGCCAAATGCCGTCCGCCGCGATCTTTCTCCCCAAAAACTCCACTTCTGTTGCCATGAAAACGCATTTCGACCTCTTCAGCCGCAGTCCTACGTGATCCAGTAGCTGGTGGACCTCCTCCAGGTTTTGTAGGCGCTCGACGGTATTCCGACCTGCGGTCCTCCTCACGGTCTGCGGGGCAAAGACCTACAGCCTCATGAACAATCTTCTGGCTCCGGTGAAACCCACAGATAAGTCGTATGAGGAGCTGTGTACACTGGTTCAGGAGCATCTTAACATGAGGGAGAGCGTGCTGATGACGAGGTATCGGTTCTACACGTGCCAGCGATCTGAAGGTCAGGAAGTGGCGAGCTACGTTGCTGAGCTAAGGCGACTTGCAGGACAATGTGCGTTTGATGGCTATCTGGAGCAAATGGTCGGAGACTTTTTTGTACTGGGCATTGGCCACTAGACCATCCTACAAAAACTTTTGACTTTAGAGACACCGACCCTCAGTAAGGCCATTGCAATAGTGCAGGCGTTTATGTCCACCAGTGATAACACCAAACAAATCTCTCAGCACACAAGTGCTAGCAATGTTCATAAATTAACTGGAACTGTGTTTGCGAGCAGAAATGTACGGGGCAGAAACCACGTGTCTGCAACTGCCAGCAGGCCTCAGGTGACCCAGATAACTCAGAGTCCACAACAAAGGATGAATGCAAGACAATTCACACCTTGTTGGTGTTGTGGAGGCTTCCATTCAGCCTATTCATGCCGCTTCTAAGGGTATGTTTGCAAGATCTGTGGAACAAGGGGCACCTCCAAGCTCTGCAAAACCTGCTAACCACCACGTGGCAGAAGAAGATCGGTCCATGGTGGATCAAAGCAATTTCGAGCCTCAGAGAGAGGAGACAGATGCTGAAGTACACGAGGTGCGCAAATTTGTGACGAAATGTCCACCTATAATGCTAAATGTAAAATTGAATGGCTTACCCGTAGCCATGGAACTGGAAACTGGTGCGAGCCAATCCATCATAAGTAAAAAGATGTTTGAGAGACTGTGGTGCAACAAGGCACTCAGACGACCCCTGAGCCCCATCCACACGAAACTGAGAACGTACACCAAAGAGCTTATCACTGTCCTGGGCAGCGCCATGGTCAAGGTCACCTACGAGGGGACGGTGCACGAACTGCCACTCTGGATTGTCCCAGGATTGGCCCCACACTGCTTGGAAGGAGCTGGCTGGGCAAAATCCGCTGGAACTGGGATGACATCCGAGCGCTATCACATGTCGATGAGGCCTCATGTACAGAGGTTCTGAACAAATTTCCTTCCCTTTTTGAGCCAGGCATTGGAAACTTTTCCGGGGCGAAGGTGTGGATCCACTTGGTTCTGGAGGCACGACCCATTCACCACAAGGCGCGAGCGGTACCTCACATGATGAGGGAGAGAGTGGAAATCGAGCTGGACAGGCTGCAACGCGCGGGCACCATCTCCCCAGTGGAATTCAGCGAGTGGGCCAGCCCGATTGTTCCAGTACTCAAAAGTGATGGCACGTTCAGGATTTGCAGCAATTATAAAGTAACTATTAATCGTTTCTCACCACAGGACCAATACCCGCTACCTAAGGCAGGCGACCTATTTGTGACGCTGGCAGGAGGCAAGATGTTCACCAAGCTCGACCTGACTTCGGCCTACATGACGCAGGACCTGGAGGAGTCTTCGAAGGGCCTCACCTGCATCAACACGCACAAGGGACTGTTCATCTACAACAGATGCTCGTTTGGAATTCGGTCGGCTGCAGCGATCTTCCAGAGAAACATGGAGAGCCTACTTAAGTCGGTACCACGCACGGTGGTTTTTCAGGACGACATATTGGTCACAGGTCGGAATACCGTCGAGCGCCGACAAAACCTGGAGGAGGTCCACCAGCTACTGGATCACGTAGGACTGCGGCTGAAGAGGTCGAAATGCGTTTTCATGGCAACAGAAGTGGAGTTTTTGGGGAGAAAGATCGCGGCGGACGGCATTTGGCCCACAGACGCCAAGACAGAGGCTATCAGGAACGCGCCCAGGCCACAGAATGTCACGGAGCTGCGGTCGTTCCTGGGACTCCTCAACTACTTTGGTAACTTCCAACCAGGGTTAAGCACCCTCTTAGAGCCACTACATGTGTTATTGCGTAAAGGTGAGAACTGGGTATGGGGAATAAAACAAGTAATTGCTTTTGAGAAAGCCAGAAACATTTTATGCTCCAACAAGCTGCTTGTATTGTATAACCCGTGTAAAAGACTTGTGCTAGCATGTGACGCGTCGTCGTACGGAGTCGGGTGTGTATTACAACAAGCTAATGTTGCGGGGAAGTTGCAACCTGTCGCCTATGCCTCCAGGAGCTTGTCTAAGGCTGAGAGGACCTACAGCATGATTGAGAAGGAGGCATTAGCGTGTGTGTTCGGGGTAAAGAAAATGCATCAGTACCTGTTTGGCCTCAAATTTGAGCTGGAAACCGATCACAAGCCCCTCAAATCCCTGTTCGCTGAAAACAAGGAGATAAATACTAATCCCTCAGCCTGCATACAAAGGTGGGCACTCACGCTATACCATCCGCCACAGGCCAGGCACCGAGAACTGTGCGGATGCTCTCAGTCGGCTACCATTGCCCACCACGGGGGTGGAAATGGCGCAGCCTGCAAACTTGTTGATGGTGGCACAGCCCGCAGACTTGTTGATGGTCATGGAAGCGTTTGAAAATGATAAATCACCTGTCACGGCCCACCAGATTAGGACTTGGACCAGCCAAGATCCTCTGCTGTCCCGAAAAAAAAACTGTGTACTGCATGGGAGCTGGGCCAGCATCCCCGTTAAATGCAAGAGCTAATCAAGCAGTTCCAGCGGCGAAAGGACGAGCTGTCCATTCAGGCAGGCTGCCTGTTGTGGGTTAACCGCGTAGTGCTACCCAAAACAGCAGGGGACTAATTAGCAATCTTGTTGTGTGAGGCCCCTTGGGGAAGAGTGGTAGAATTCTTTATTAAGATGGAGAGTGACACAGTTAATTCGGCAACTAGGGTCCTGAACTTAAGGAAAGGTAACTTCGACGGTATGCAGCGTGAATTGGCTAGAATAGACTGGCAAAGGATACTTAAAGGGTTGACGGTGGATAAGCAATGGCAAACTTTAAAGATCACATGGATTAACTTCAGCAATTGTACATCCCTGTCTGGAGTAAAAATAAAACAGGGAAGGTGGCTCAACCATGGCTAACAAGGGAAATTAAGGATAGTGTTAAAGCCAGGGAAGAGGTATTTAAATTGGCTAGAAAAAGCGACAAACCTGAGGATTGGGAGAAACTTAGAATTCAACAGAGGAGGACTAAGGGTTTAATTAAGAGATTAGTGAAAAATTAGTGAAAAAGAGATTAGTGAAAAAATTAGTGAAGACAAATGTAGGTCCCTTGCAGGCGGATTCAGGTGAATTTATAATGGGGAACAAAGAAATGGCAGACCAATTGAACAAATACTTCGGTTCTGTCTTCACGAAGGAAGGCACAAATCAGCTTCCAAATGTACTGAGGGACAGTGGGTCTAGTGAGAAGGAGGAACTGAGGGATATCCTTATTAGGCGGGAAATTGTGTTAGGGAAATTGATGGGATTGAAGGCCGATAAATTCCCGGGGCCTGATAGTCTGCATCCCAGAGTACTTAAGGAAATCGCCCTAGAAATAGTGGATGCATCGGTGACCATTTTCCAACAGTCTATCGACTCTGGATCAGTTCCTATGGACTGGAGGGTAGCTAATGTAACACCACTTTTTAAAAAAGGAGGGAGAAAGAAAACGGGTAATTATAGACCGGTTAGCCTGACATCAGTAGTGGGGAAAATGTTGGAATCAATCATTAAGGATGAAATAGCAACGCATTTGGAAAGCAGTGATAGGATCGGTCCAAGTCAGCATGGATTTATAAAAGGGAAATCATGCTTGACGAATCTTCTGGAATTTTTTGAGAATGTAACTAGCAGAGTGGACAAGGGAGAACCAGTGGATGAGGTGCATTTGCACTTTCAAAAGGCTTTTGACAAGGTCCCACACGAGATTGGTGTGCAAAATCAAAGCTCATGGTACTGGGGGTAATGTACTGACGTGGATAGAGAACTGGTTGGCAGACAGGAAGCAGAGAGTCGAGATAAACGGGTCCTTTTCAGAATGGCAGGCAGTGACTAGTGGGGTGCCGCAGGGCTCAGTGCTGGGACCCCAGCTCTTTACAATATACATTAAAGATTTCGATGAAGGAATTGAGTGTAATATCTCCATGTTTGCAGATGGCACTAAACTGGGTGGCGGTGTGAGCTGTGAGGATGACGCTAAGAGACTGCAGGGTGACTTGGACAGGTTTGGTGAGTGGGCAAATGCATGGCAGATGCAGTATAATGTGGTTAAATGTGAGGTTATCCATTTTGGGGGCAAAAACACAAAGGCAGAATATTATCTGAATGGCAGCAGATTAGGAAAAGGGGAAGTGCAACGAGACCTGGGTGTCATGGTTCATCAGTCACTGAAAGTGGGCATGCAGGTACAGCAGGCGGTGAAGAAGGCAAATGCTATGTTGGCCTTCATAGCTAGGGGATTTGAGTATAGGAGCAGGGAGGTCTTACTGCAGTTGTACAGGGCCTGAATGAGGCCTCATCTGGAATATTGTATTCAGTTTTGGTCTCCTAATCTGAGGAAGGACATTCTTGCTATTGAGGGAGTGCAGCGAAGGTTCACCAGACTGATTCCAGGGATGGTTGGACTGTCATATGAGGAGAGACTGGATCAACTGGGCCTTAAAGCACAGGAGTTTAGAAGGATAAGAGGGGATCTCATCGAAACGCATAAGATTCTGATGGGACTGGGCAGGTTAGATGCGGGAAGAATGTTCCCGATGTTGGGGAAGTCCAGAACCAGGGGACATAGTCTTAGGATAAGGGGTAGGCCATTTAGGACTGAGATGAGGAGAAACTTCTTCACTCAGAGAGTTGTTAAGCTATGGAATGCCCTGCTGCAGAGAGTTGTTGATGCCAGTTCGTTGGATATATTCAAAAGGGAGTTAGATATGGCCCTTACAGCTAAGGGGATTAAGGAGTATGGAGAGAAAGCAGGAAAGGGGTACTGAGGGAATGATCAGCCATGATCCTATTGAATGGCGGTGCAGGCTCGAAAGGCCAAATGGCCTATTCCTGCACCTATTTTCTATGTTTCAATGTTTCTCTCTCGGATCACCACAGCACACACCCGGGTATAGTAATGATGAAAGCGATAGCCAGATCCTACATGTGGTGGCCCAATATCGACTCTGACTGAGAGTCCTGTGTACGGCAATGCAGCGTGTGTGCTCAGTTGAGCAACGCGCCCAGAGAGGCACCACTAAGTTCGTGGTCCTGGCCCTCCAGACCATGGTCAAGGATCCATGTCGACTATGCGGACCCGTTTCTCGGTAAGATTTTCCTGGTGGTGGTGAATGCTTTTTCAAAATGGATTGAATGTGAAATAATGTCGGGAAGCACCGCCACCGCCACCATTGAAAGCCTGAGGGCCATGTTTGCCACTCACGGCCTGCCTGACATACTGGTCAGTGACAACGGGCCATGTTTCACCAGTGCCGAGTTTAAAGAATTCGTGACACGCAATGGGATCAAGCATGTTGCCTCGACCTTGTTTAAACCAGCCTCCAATGGGCAGGCAGAGCGGGCAGTACAAACCATCAAACAGAGCCTTAAACAAGTCACAGAATGCTCACTCCAAACCCCCCTGTCCCGAGTACTGCTCAGCTACCGCACGACACCCCACTCGCTCACAGGGGTGCCCCCGGCTGAGCTACTCATGAAAAGGACACTTAAAATCAGACTCGTGCTGGTTCACCCCAACCTGCATGATCAGGTAGAAAGCAGGCGGCAGCAACAAAATGTAACCGATGGTCGCGCCACTGTGTCATGGGAAATTGATCTGAACGACCCTGTGTATGTGCTAAACTATGGACATGGTCCCAAGTGGATCGCGGGCACGGTGATAGCTAAAGAAGGGAATAGGGTGTTTGTAGTCAAACTAGACAATGGACAAATTTGCAGAAAGCACCTGGACCAAACGAGGCTGTGGTTCACAGACTGCCCTGAACAACCCACAGCAGACACCACCTTTTTCGAGCCCACAACACACACGCAAAGGATCAACGACACCACCCCGGACCAGGAAATTGAACCCATCACGTCCAACAGCCCAGCAAGGCCAGGCTCACCCAGTAGCCCTGCAGGGCCAACAACACCAGCCCAGCGAGGGCACAGCCAACACACCAGAACAGGCATTTGTACCGAGGCGGTCCACCAGGGAAAGAAAGGCTCCCGACCGCCTCACCTTGTAAATAGTTTGCACTTTGACTTTGGGTGGAGGAGTGATGTTGTGTATCTGTAAAGCATGCACTCCCATGTTCCGCCACCAGGGAGCACATCCCCTGAAGTCCCATGGGATCCCAGCATTCCTTGGGAGCACTGTATATAAGCCGGCCCCTAAGGCCTGTTCCTCACTCTGGAGTGTTTCTTATGTGTCCCTGTAAGGGGATAGCGGAAAGGCTTCTCTTTCCATGAGCAGACCCCCTGATAGAAAGGGTCGACACACGTCCCAACCTGTGTAGCAACCCTCGAAGTTAGTCGACAGAGACAGAAGACAAAGTTCAAGGATCTTTAATCATGAACAGTCCGCGAGCAATTTCTCAACACAGCCGCCCGTGAGTGGGAATGTTCTTCGAACAGCAAAATGTTCTATCTTTTATACAATATTCAAAGAGCCCTTTGTTCCCCAATACAACCTCCTGCGACCCCTGATTGGGTTACCTTATCTGTAATAGCTTGGATTGACAGACCAGTGTCTTAAGGCAGTTTCAGGCCTTATCTAGGGTGACTTCATCTTGTTAGAATGTGCTGACCATGGTGCCTATGTGTAGTTCTTCAGTGTATATCTAAAGTCTCCTTCACAGTGTCTTATCTTGTATTCCTTCCCCTCCAGAATGTACCTGTGGCCTTCGGCTCAGGCTGGTTAGGCATCAATGTTATCAGGTTTGCCTCGAGTATAATTGAGTCAAATGTTTATCATACATGCCTTTTCTCCTGGTCCTCACAGATTGTCCTTTTCCCTCTGCATTGGAATGTGTGGGGTCAGCTAGACACGTTTCTGGCTAACTACCCAGCTCGGTTTAGAAGTCTGCACTTAAAACATTTGTTTCGTATATACTCATAATGCCAGATCTATTTTCCCTCTTACAATCCCCCCTTTTGGCCCTTGGCTATACGCCAAGAAGGCCATACTCCCCGAAAGCTTCTACCCTGTGGGTGAGTCCCAGGTATGTCCGTCCCTCTGGGAGGCCATTTCCCAAACTTCAGGACCTCCTGTGACTTCCCTCCCAGGTAAGTCCTTTCTGATGGACTGTTGGAATTTCTGTCCCTCATTGCCTTTATCATGGTGCGTGCCATCGTGTGTCGCCTGCCCCGATTGATTGTTGCACAGGTTTACCCCACCAATATTATCAGGACCAGACTCTGTATTACAACAAGTCCATGTGATATAATCCTTATCCATGGGTGATCTGAATATTAAGTCCAATATCCCTCAGTTTGAACCAAGGCTGGTTGGCCAGCATCACATTACTGTCTCTTTGTAGGATGTCTATTTCTTCCATTAGCCGGATATACTGTCGTCTTTGGTTTAGGATTCCTTGCACCAGTTCCAATTGTTCCTCACTCAGTTCAGGTATTTGCCCCTTATTCTAAGATCATGCCCTCTCGGTCCAGTCTCCCCCATCAGTGGAAACAGCCTCTCTGCATCCACCTTGTCAAGCCCCCTCATAATCATATACGTTTCGAGAAGATCACCTCTCATTCTCTGAACTCCAATGAGTGGAAGCTCAACCTCCTCAACCTTTCCTCATAAGTCAACACCCTCATCCCCAGAATCAACCGAGTGAACCTTCTCTGAACTGCCTCCAAAGCAAGTATAGGTTCGACCTCCAAAATCCGGAGTTCCGGAATCCAGAATGTTCTGGAATGCGGACACCGGGCCAATCCGTGGCGGGGAAATGTTCCGGAATATACGGACTCCCCCAGCTTCGGCGAACTGACCTCGCCCTTGCCCCGACCTCGGCCTGCCCGACCTCGCCCCACGCAACCTGACCCCGCCCGACCTCGTCCCACCCAACCTCACCCCGCCCGACCTCACCCCGCCCGATCTCACCCCGCCCGATCTCGCCCCGCCCGACCTCACCCCGCCCGATCTCACCCCGCCCGACCTCGCCCCGCCCAACCTCACCCCGCCCGACCTCGCCCCGCCCGACCTCGTCATGCCCGACCTCGGCCTGCCGATCTCGCCCCACCCAACCTCACCCCGCCCGATCTCGCCCCACCCAACCTCACGCTGCCCGATCTCGCCCTACCCAACCTCACCCCGCCCGACCTCGCCCCACCCAAACTCACCCCGCCCGACCTCGCCCCGCCCAACCTCGCCCCGCCCGATCTCACCCCGCCCGATCTCACCCCGCCCGATCTCACCCCGCCCGACCTCGCCCCGCCCAACCTCACCCCGCCCGACCTCGCCCCGCCCAACCTCATCATGCCCGACGTCGGCCTGCCAGATCTCGCACCACCCAACCTCACCCCGCCCAATCTCACCCCGCCCGACCTCACCCCGCCCGATCTTACCCCGCCCGACCTCACCCCGCCCGATCTTACCTCGCCCGATCTCGCCCCACCCAACCTCACCCCGCCCGATCTCGCCCCACCCAACCTCATCCCGCCCGACCTCGCCCCGCCCGATCTCACCCCGCCCGACCTCACCCCGCCCGATCTCACCCCGCCCGACCTCACCCCGCCCGATCTCGCCCCACCCAACCTCACCCTGCCCGATCACGCCCCACCCAACCTCATCCCGCCCGATCTCGCCCCACCCAACCTCACCCCGCCCGATCTCTCCCCACCCAACCTCATCCCGCCCGACCTCGTCCCGCCCGACCTCACCCCGCCCGATTTCACCCCGCCCGACCTCGCCCCGCCCGATCTCACCCCACCCGACATCGCCCTGCCCGTCCTCACCCCGCCCAACCTCACCCCGCCCGACCTCGCCCCGCCCGAACTTGCCCCGCCCGATCTCAACCCTCCTGATCTCGCCCCGCCCGACCTCGCCCCGCCCGATCTCACCCCCCGACCTCGCCCCGCCCAACCTCACCCCGCCCGATCTCGCCCCACCCAACCTCACGCTGCCCGATCTCGCCCTACCCAACCTCACCCCGCCCGACCTCGCCCCACCCAAACTCACCCCGCCCGACCTCGCCCCGCCCAACCTCGCCCCGCCCGATCTCACCCCGCCCGATCTCACCCCGCCCGATCTCACCCCGCCCGACCTCGCCCCGCCCAACCTCACCCCGCCCGACCTCGCCCCGCCCAACCTCGTCATGCCCGACGTCGGCCTGCCAGATCTCGCACCACCCAACCTCACCCCGCCCAATCTCACCCCGCCCGACCTCACCCCGCCCGATCTCACCCCGCCCGACCTCACCCCGCCCGATCTTACCTCGCCCGATCTCGCCCCACCCAACCTCACCCCGCCCGATCTCGCCCCACCCAACCTCATCCCGCCCGACCTCGCCCCGCCCGATCTCACCCCGCCCGGCCTCACCCCGCCCGATCTCACCCCGCCCGACCTCACCCCGCCCGATCTCGCCCCACCCAACCTCACCCTGCCCGATCACGCCCCACCCAACCTCATCCCGCCCGATCTCGCCCCACCCAACCTCACCCCGCCCGATCTCTCCCCACCCAACCTCATCCCGCCCGACCTCGTCCCGCCCGACCTCACCCCGCCCGATTTCACCCCGCCCGACCTCGCCCCGCCCGATCTCACCCCACCCGACCTCGCCCTGCCCGTCCTCACCCCGCCCAACCTCACCCCGCCCGACCTCGCCCCGCCCGAACTTGCCCCGCCCGATCTCAACCCTCCTGATCTCGCCCCGCCCGACCTCGCCCCGCCCGATCTCACCCCCCGACCTCGCCCCACACGACCTCGCCCCGCCCGACCTCGCCCCACCCCGCCCGACCTCGCCCCGCCCGATCTCACCCCCGCCCGATCTCGCAACGCCTGACCTCGCCCGCCCGATCTCACCCCCGCCCGATCTCACACCGCCAGACCTCACCCCGCCCGACTTCGTTCCTTCCCAATCTCGCTCCACCCGACTTCGCCCCCGCCCGACCTCACCCCGCCTGATCTCGCCCCGCCCGATCTCACCCCGCCTGACCTCACCCCGCCCGATCTCACCCCGCCCGACCTCGCCCCGCCCAACCTCACCCCACCCGACCTCACCCCGCCCGACCTCGTCATGCCCGATCTCGCCCCCGCCCGATCTCGCACCGCCTGACCTCGCCCCGCCCAACCTCGCCCCGCCCGATCTCGCCCCCGCCCGATCTCACACCGCCAGACCTCACCCCGCCCGACTTTGTTCCTTCCCAATCTCGCCCCACCCGACTTCGCCCCCGCCCGACCTCACCCCGCCTGATCTCGCCCCGCCCGATCTCACCCCGCCTGACCTCACCCCGCCCGATCTCACCCCGCCCGACCTCGCCCCGCCCAACCTCACCCCGCCCGACCTCGCCCCGCCCGACCTCACCCCGCCCGACCTCGTCATGCCCGACCTCGGCCTGCCCGATCTCACCCCGCCCGACCTCGCCCTGCCCGTCCTCACACCGCCCGACTTCGCCCTGCCCGATCTCGAACAGCCCGACCTCGCCCGCTCGATCTCGCCCCCTCCCAATCTCGCCCCACCCGACCTCGCCCCGCCCAATCTTGTTCCGCCCGACTTTGCTCCGCACGATCTCACACCGCCCGGCCTCACTCCGCCCAGTCTCGACCCGCCCGACCTCGCCCCGCCCGGCCTCACTCCGCATGATCTTGCCCCGCCCGAACTCACTCCGCCCGATCTCGGCCCGCCCGATGTCGCCACATCCCAACCTCACCCCGCCCGATCTCGGCCTGCACGATCTCGCCACGCCCGATCTCACCCCGCCCGACCTCGCCCCGCCCGATCTCGCCACGCCCGACCTCACCCCGCCCGATCTCGCCCCGCGCGATCTCGCCCCGCCCGATCTCGCCCCGCCCGACCTCACTCCGCGCGACCTCACTCCACCCAACCTCACTCCACGCGACCTCACTCCACCAGATCTCACCCCGCCCAACCTCGCCCCGCCCGATCTCGCCCCCGCCCGATCTCACACCGCCCAACCCCGCCCCGTCCGATCCCGTTCCGCCCGACCTCGCCCCGCCCGATCTCGCCCCACCCGACCTCGCCCCACCCGACCTCGCCCCGCCCAATCTTGTCCCGCCCGACTTTGCTCCGCCCGATCTCACACCGCCCGGCCTCACTCCGCCCGATCTCGCTCCGCCCGACCTCGCCCTGTCCAATCTCGACCCGCCCGACCTCGCCCTGCCCGGCCTCACTCCGCATGATCTTGCCCCGCCAGAACTCACTCCGCCCGATCTCGGCCCGCCCGATGTCGTCACATCCCAACCTCACCCCGCCCGATCTCGGCCTGCCCGATCTTGCCACGCCCGATCTCACCCCGCCCGACCTCGCCCCGTCCGATCTCGCCACGCCCGACCTCACCCCGCCCGATCTCGCCCCGCCCGATCTCGCCCCGCCCGACCTCACTCCGCGCGACCTCACTCCACCCAACCTCACTCCACCCGACCTCACTCCGCCAGATCTCACCCCGCCCGATCTCACTCCGCCCGACTTCACGCCATCCGACCTTGCCCCGCCCAATCTCACCCAGCCCCATATCACTCCACCCGTCCTCACCCTGCCCAATCTCACTCCGCTCGACCTCGCCCTGCCCGATCTCACCTCGCCCGACCTCGCCCTGCCCGACCTCACCCTGCCCGATCTCGACCCGTCCGATCTCGCCCCACCTGATCTCGCCCTGCCTGATCTCGCCCCGCCCGACCTCGCCCCGCCCGACCTCACTCCGCCCGACCTCACACCGACCGACCTCACTCCGCTCGACCTCACTCTGCCCGATATCGACCCGCCCGACCTCGCCCCACCCGATGTCATCCCCGCCGAATCTCGCCCCCTCCGATCTCGCTCCGCCCGACCTCGCCCCACCCGATCCCACCCCACCCGATCGCGCCCTGTCCGCTCTCGCACCGCCCGACCTCGCCCCGCCCGATCTCGCCCCGCCCGACCTCACTCCGCGCGACCTCACTCCACCCAACCTCACTCCACCCGACCTCACTCCGCCAGATCTCACCCCGCCCGATCTCACTCCGCCCGACTTCACGCCATCCGACCTTGCCCCGCCCAATCTCACCCAGCCCCATATCACTCCACCCGTCCTCACCCTGCCCAATCTCACTCCGCTCGACCTCGCCCTGCCCGATCTCACCTCGCCCGACCTCGCCCTGCCCGACCTCACCCTGCCCGATCTCGACCCGTCCGATCTCGCCCCACCTGATCTCGCCCTGCCTGATCTCGCCCCGCCCGACCTCGCCCCGCCCGACCTCACTCCGCCTGACCTCACACCGACCGACCTCACTCCGCTCGACCTCACTCTGCCCGATATCGACCCGCCCGACCTCGCCCCACCCGATGTCATCCCCGCCGAATCTCGCCCCCTCCGATCTCGCTCCGCCCGACCTCGCCCCACCCGATCCCACCCCACCCGATCGCGCCCTGTCCGCTCTCGCACCGCCCGACCTCGCCCCGCCCGATCTCGCCCCACACGACCTCGCCCCGCCCGACCTCGCCCCACCCGATCCCACCCCGCCCGACCTCGCCCCGCCTGATCTCGCCCCTGCCCGCTCTCACACCGCCCAACCTCGCCCCGCCCGATCTCACACCGCCCGACCCCGCCCCGTCCGATCTCTTTCCGCCCGACCTCGCCCCGCCCGATCTCGCCCCACCCGACCTCGCCCCGCCAGACCTCACCCCGGCCGACTTCGTTCCTTCCCAATCTCGCCCCACCCGACTTCGCCCCCGCCCGACCTCACCCCGCCTGATCTCGCCCCGCCCAATCCCACCCCGCCCGACTTCGCCCTGCCCGATCTCGAACAGCCCGACCTCGCCCGCTTGATCTCGCCCCCTCCCAATCTCGCCCCACCCGACCTCGCCCCGCCCAATCTTGTCCCGCCCGACTTTGCTCCGCCCGATCTCACACCGTCCGGTGTCACTCCGCCCGATCTCGCTCCGCCCGACCTCCCCTGCCCAATCTCGACCCGCCCGACCTCGCCCCGCCCGGCCTCACTCCGCATGATCTTGCCCCGCCCGAACTCACTCCGCCCGATCTCGGCCCGCCCGATGTCGCCACATCCCAACCTCAGCCCGCCCGATCTCGGCCTGCCCGATCTCGCCACGCCCGATCACACCCCGCCCGACCTCGCTTTACCCGATCTCGCCACGCCCGATCTCACCCCGCCCGACCTCACCCCGCCCGATCTCGCCACGCCCGACCTCACTCCGCGCGACCTCACTCCACCCAACCTCACTCCACCCGACCTCACTCCGCCAGACCTCACCCCGCCCGATCTCACTCCGCCCGACTTCACGGCATCCGACCTTGCCTCGCCCAATTTCACCCAGCCCGATCTCACTCCGCCCGTCCTCACCCTGCCCAATCTCACTCCGCTCGACCTCGCCCTGGCGACATCACCCTGCCCGATCTCGACCCGTCCGATCTCGACCCGTCCGATCTCGCCCCGCCTGATCTCGCCCTGCCCGATCTCGAACAGCCCGACCTCGCCCGCTCGATCTCGCCCCCTCCCAATCTCGCCCCACCCGACCTCGCCCCGCCCAATCTTGTTCCGCCCGACTTTGCTCCGCACGATCTCACACCGCCCGGCCTCACTCCGCCCAGTCTCGACCCGCCCGACCTCGCCCCGCCCGGCCTCACTCCGCATGATCTTGCCCCGCCCGAACTCACTCCGCCCGATCTCGGCCCGCCCGATGTCGCCACATCCCAACCTCACCCCGCCCGATCTCGGCCTGCACGATCTCGCCACGCCCGATCTCACCCCGCCCGACCTCGCCCCGCCCGATCTCGCCACGCCCGACCTCACCCCGCCCGATCTCGCCCCGCCCGATCTCGCCCCGCCCGATCTCGCCCCGCCCGACCTCACTCCGCGCGACCTCACTCCACCCAACCTCACTCCACGCGACCTCACTCCACCAGATCTCACCCCGCCCAACCTCGCCCCGCCCGATCTCGCCCCCGCCCGATCTCACACCGCCCGACCCCGCCCCGTCCGATCTCGTTCCGCCCGACCTCGCCCCGCCCGATCTCGCCCCACCCGACCTCGCCCCACCCGACCTCGCCCCGCCCAATCTTGTCCCGCCCGACTTTGCTCCGCCCGATCTCACACCGCCCGGCCTCACTCCGCCCGATCTCGCTCCGCCCGACCTCGCCCTGTCCAATCTCGACCCGCCCGACCTCGCCCTGCCCGGCCTCACTCCGCATGATCTTGCCCCGCCAGAACTCACTCCGCCCGATCTCGGCCCGCCCGATGTCGTCACATCCCAACCTCACCCCGCCCGATCTCGGCCTGCCCGATCTTGCCACGCCCGATCTCACCCCGCCCGACCTCGCCCCGTCCGATCTCGCCACGCCCGACCTCACCCCGCCCGATCTCGCCCCGCCCGATCTCGCCCCGCCCAACCTCACTCCGCGCGACCTCACTCCACCCAACCTCACTCCACCCGACCTCACTCCGCCAGATCTCACCCCGCCCGATCTCACTCCGCCCGACTTCACGCCATCCGACCTTGCCCCGCCCAATCTCACCCAGCCCGATATCACTCCACCCGTCCTCACCCTGCCCAATCTCACTCCGCTTGACCTCGCCCTGCCCGATCTCACCTCGCCCGACCTCGCCCTGCCCGACCTCACCCTGCCCGATCTCGACCCGTCCGATCTCGCCCCACCTGATCTCGCCCTGCCTGATCTCGCCCCGCCCGACCTCACTCCGCCCGACCTCACACCGACCGACCTCACTCCGCTCGACCTCACTCTGCCCGATATCGACCCGCCCGACCTCGCCCCACCCGATGTCATCCCCGCCGAATCTCGCCCACACCGATCTCGCTCCGCCCGACCTCGCCCCACCCGATCCCACCCCACCCGATCGCGCCCTGTCCGCTCTCGCACCGCCCGACCTCGCCCCGCCCGATCTCGCCCCACACGACCTCGCCCCGCCCGACCTCGCCCCACCCGATCCCACCCCGCCCGACCTCGCCCCGCCTGATCTCGCCCCCGCCCGATCTCACACCGCCCAACCTCGCCCCGCCCGATCTCACACCGCCCGACCCCGCCCCGTCCGATCTCTTTCCGCCCGACCTCGCCCCGCCCGATCTCGCCCCACCCGACCTCGCCCCGCCAGACCTCACCCCGGCCGACTTCGTTCCTTCCCAATCCCACCCCGCCCGACTTCGCCCTGCCCGATCTCGAACAGCCCGACCTCGCCCGCTTGATCTCGCCCCCTCCCAATCTCGCCCCACCCGACCTCGGCCCGCCCAATCTTGTCCCGCCCGACTTTGCTCCGCCCGATCTCACACCGTCCGGTCTCACTCCGCCCGATCTCGCTCCGCCCGACCTCCCCTGCCCAATCTCGACCCGCCCGACCTCGCCCCGCCCGGCCTCACTCCGCATGATCTTGCCCCGCCCGAACTCACTCCGCCCGATCTCGGCCCGCCCGATGTCGCCACATCCCAACCTCAGCCCGCCCGATCTCGGCCTGCCCGATCTCGCCACGCCCGATCTCACCCCGCCCGACCTCGCTTTACCCGATCTCGCCACGCCCGATCTCACCCCGCCCGACCTCACCCCGCCCGATCTCGCCACGCCCGACCTCACTCCGCGCGACCTCACTCCACCCAACCTCACTCCACCCGACCTCACTCCGCCAGACCTCACCCCGCCCGATCTCACTCCGCCCGACTTCACGGCATCCGACCTTGCCTCGCCCAATTTCACCCAGCCCGATCTCACTCCGCCCGTCCTCACCCTGCCCAATCTCACTCCGCTCGACCTCGCACTGGCGACATCACCCTGCCCAATCTCGACCCGTCCGATCTCGACCCGTCCGATCTCGCCCCGCCTGATCTCGCCCTGCCTGATCTCGCCCCGCCCGACCTCGCCCCGCCCGACCTCACTCCGCCCGACCTCACACCGACCGACCTCACTCCGCTCGACCTCACTCTGCCCGATATCGACCCGCCCGACCTCGCCCCACCCGATCTCGTCCCCGCCGAATCTCGCCCCCTCCGATCTCGCTCCGCCCGACCTCGCCCCACCCGATCCCACCCCACCCGATCTCGCCCTGTCCGCTCTCGCTCCGCCCGACCTCGCCCCGCCCGATCTCGCCCCACACGACCTCGCCCCGCCCAACCTCGCCCCACCCGATCCCACCCCACCCGACCTCGCCCCGCCTATTCTCGCCCCCGCCCGATCTCACACCGCCCAACCTCGCCCCGCCCGATCTCACACCGCCCGACCCCGCCCCGTCCGATCTCTTTCCGCCCGACTTCGCCCCCGCCAGACCTCACCCCGTCCGATCTCGCCCCGCCTGATCTCGCCCTGCCTGATCTCGCCCCGCCCGACCTCGCCCCGCCCGACCTCACTCCGCCCGACCTCACACCGACCGACCTCACTCCGCTCGACCTCACTCTGCCCGATATCGACCCGCCCGACCTCGCCCCACCCGATCTCGTCCCCGCCGAATCTCGCCCCCTCCGATCTCGCTCCGCCCGACCTCGCCCCACCCGATCCCACCCCACCCGATCTCGCCCTGTCCGCTCTCGCTCCGCCCGACCTCGCCCCGCCCGATCTCGCCCCACACGACCTCGCCCCGCCCAAACTCGCCCCACCCGATCCCACCCCACCCGACCTCGCCCCGCCTATTCTCGCCCCCGCCCGATCTCACACCGCCCAACCTCGCCCCGCCCGATCTCACACCGCCCGACCCCGCCCCGTCCGATCTCTTTCCGCCCGACTTCGCCCCCGCCAGACCTCACCCCGTCCGATCTCGCCCCGCCTGATCTCGCCCTGCCTGATCTCGCCCCGCCCGACCTCGCCCCGCCCGACCTCACTCCGCCCGACCTCACACCGACCGACCTCACTCCGCTCGACCTCACTCTGCCCGATATCGACCCGCCCGACCTCGCCCCACCCGATCTCGTCCCCGCCGAATCTCGCCCCCTCCGATCTCGCTCCGCCCGACCTCGCCCCACCCGATCCCACCCCACCCGATCTCGCCCTGTCCGCTCTCGCTCCGCCCGACCTCGCCCCGCCCGATCTCGCCCCACACGACCTCGCCCCGCCCGACCTCGCCCCACCCGATCCCACCCCACCCGACCTCGCCCCGCCTATTCTCGCCCCCGCCCGATCTCACACCGCCCAACCTCGCCCCGCCCGATCTCACACCGCCCGACCCCGCCCCGTCCGATCTCTTTCCGCCCGACTTCGCCCCCGCCAGACCTCACCCCGCCTGATCTCGCCCCGCCCAATCCCACCCTGCCCGACTTCGCCCTGCCCGATCTCGAACATCCCGATCTCGCCCGCTCGATCTCGCCCCCTCCCAATCTCGCCCCAGCCGACCTCGTCCCGCCCAATCTTGACCCGCCCGACTTTGCTCCGCCCGATCTCACACCACCCGGCCTCACTCCGCCCGATCTCGCTCCGCCTGACCTCGCACTGCCCAATCTCGACGCGCCCGACCTCGCCCCGCCCGGCCTCACTCCGCATGATCTTGCCCCGCCTGAACTCACCCTGCCCGACCTCACCCCGCCCGACCTCGTCATGCCCGATCTCGCCCCCGCCCGATCTCGCACCGCCTGACCTCGACCCGCCCAACCTCGCCCCGCCCGATCTCGCCCCCGCCCGATCTCACACCGCCAGACCTCACCCCGCCCGACTTCGTTCCTTTCCAATCTCGCCCCACCCGACTTCGCCCCCGCCCGACCTCACCCCGCCTGATCTCGCCCCGCCCGATCTCACCCCGCCTGACCTCACCCCGCCCGATCTCACCCCGCCCGACCTTGCCCCGCCCAACCTCGCCCCGCCCGATCTAACCGCGCCCAATCTCACCCCGCCCGATCTCACCCCGCCCGACCTCGCCCCGCCCAACCTCACCCCGCCCGACCTCGCCCCGCCCAACCTCGTCATGCCCGACGTCGGCCTGCCAGATCTCGCACCACCCAACCTCACCCCGCCCAATCTCACCCCGCCCGACCTCACCCCGCCCGATCTCACCCCGCCCGACCTCACCCCGCCCGATCTTACCTCGCCCGATCTCGCCCCACCCAACCTCACCCCGCCCGATCTCGCCCCACCCAACCTCATCCCGCCCGACCTCGCCCCGCCCGATCTCACCCCGCCCGACCTCACCCCGCCCGATCTCACCCCGCCCGACCTCATCCCGCCCGATCTCGCCCCAACCAACCTCACCCTGCCCGATCACGCCCCACCCAACCTCATCCCGCCCGATCTCGCCCCACCCAACCTCACCCCGCCCGATCTCTCCCCACCCAACCTCATCCCGCCCGACCTCGCCCCGCTCGACCTCACCCCGCCCGATTTCACCCCGCCCGACCTCGCCCCGCCCGATCTCACCCCGCCCGACCTCGCCCTGCCCGTCCTCACCCCGCCCAACCTCACCCCGCCCGACCTCACCCCGCCCGATTTCACCCCGCCCGACCTCGCCCCGCCCGATCTCACCCCGCCCGACCTCGCCCCGCCCGATCTCGCCCCGCCCGACCTCACTCCGCGCGACCTCATTCCACCCAACCTCACTCCACCCGACCTCACTCCGCCAGATCTCACCCCGCCCGATCTCACTCCGCCCGACTTCACGCCATCCGACCTTGCCCCGCCCAATCTCACCCAGCCCCATATCACTCCACCCGTCCTCACCCTGCCCAATCTCACTCCGCTCGACCTCGCCCTGCCCGATCTCACCTCGCCCGACCTCGCCCTGCCCGACCTCACCCTGCCCGATCTCGACCCGTCCGATCTCGCCCCACCTGATCTCGCCCTGCCTGATCTCGCCCCGCCCGACCTCGCCCCGCCCGACCTCACTCCGCCCGACCTCACACCGACCGACCTCACTCCGCTCGACCTCACTCTGCCCGATATCGACCCGCCCGACCTCGCCCCACCCGATGTCATCCCCGCCGAATCTCGCCCCCTCCGATCTCGCTCCGCCCGACCTCGCCCCACCCGATCCCACCCCACCCGATCGCGCCCTGTCCGCTCTCGCACCGCCCGACCTTACCCGCCCGATCTCGCCCCACACGACCTCGCCCCGCCCGACCTCGCCCCACCCGATCCCACCCCGCCCGACCTCGCCCCGCCTGATCTCGCCCCCGCCCGATCTCACACCGCCCAACCTCGCCCCGCCCGATCTCACACCGCCCGACCCCGCCCCGTCCGATCTCTTTCCGCCCGACCTCGCCCCGCCCGATCTCGCCCCACCCGACCTCGCCCCGCCAGACCTCACCCCGCCTGATCTCGCCCCGCCCAATCCCACCCTGCCCGACTTCGCCCTGCCCGATCTCGAACATCCCGATCTCGCCCGCTCGATCTCGCCCCCTCCCAATCTCGCCCCAGCCGACCTCGCCCCGCCCAATCTTGACCCGCCCGACTGTGCTCCGCCCGATCTCACACCACCCGGCCTCACTCCGCCCGATCTCGCTCCGCCTGACCTCGCACTGCCCAATCTCGACGCGCCCGACCTCGCCCCGCCCGGCCTCACTCCGCATGATCTTGCCCCGCCTGAACTCACCCTGCCCGACCTCACCCCGCCCGACCTCGTCATGCCCGATCTCGCCCCCGCCCGATCTCGCACCGCCTGACCTCGCCCCGCCCAACCTCGCCCCGCCCGATCTCGCCCCACCCGACCTCGCCCCGCCAGACCTCACCCCGCCTGATCTCGCCCCGCCCAATCCCACCCTGCCCGACTTCGCCCTGCCCGATCTCGAACATCCCGATCTCGCCCGCTCGACCTCGCCCCCTCCCAATCTCGCCCCAGCCGACCTCGTCCCGCCCAATCTTGACCCGCCCGACTGTGCTCCGCCCGATCTCACACCACCCGGCCTCACTCCGCCCGATCTCGCTCCGCCTGACCTCGCACTGCCCAATCTCGACGCGCCCGACCTCGCCCCGCCCGGCCTCACTCCGCATGATCTTGCCCCGCCTGAACTCACCCTGCCCGACCTCACCCCGCCCGACCTCGTCATGCCCGATCTCGCCCCCGCCCGATCTCGCACCGCCTGACCTCGCCCCGCCCAACCTCGCCCCGCCCGATCTCGCCCCCGCCCGATCTCACACCGCCAGACCTCACCCCGCCCGACTTCGTTCCTTTCCAATCTCGCCCCACCCGACTTCGCCCCCGCCCGACCTCACCCCGCCTGATCTCGCCCCGCCCGATCTCACCCCGCCTGACCTCACCCCGCCCGATCTCACCCCGCCCGACCTTGCCCCGCCCGACCTCGCCCCGCCCGATCTAACCCCGCCCGATCTCACCCCGCCCGATCTCACCCCGCCCGACCTCGCCCCGCCCAACCTCACCCCGCCCGACCTCGCCCCGCCCAACCTCGTCATGCCCGACGTCGGCCTGCCAGATCTCGCACCACCCAACCTCACCCCGCCCAATCTCACCCCGCCCGACCTCACCCCGCCCGATCTCACCCCGCCCGACCTCACCCCGCCCGATCTTACCTCGCCCGATCTCGCCCCACCCAACCTCACCCCGCCCGATCTCGCCCCACCCAACCTCATCCCGCCCGACCTCGCCCCGCCCGATCTCACCCCGCCCGACCTCACCCCGCCCGATCTCACCCCGCCCGACCTCACCCCGCCCGATCTCGCCCCAACCAACCTCACCCTGCCCGATCACGCCCCACCCAACCTCATCCCACCCGATCTCGCCCCACCCAACCTCACCCCGCCCGATCTCTCCCCACCCAACCTCATCCCGCCCGACCTCGCCCCGCCCGACCTCACCCCGCCCGATTTCACCCCGCCCGACCTCGCCCCGCCCGATCTCACCCCGCCCGACCTCGCCCTGCCGTCCTCACCCCGCCCAACCTCACCCCGCCCGACCTCACCCCGCCCGATTTCACCCCGCCCGACCTCGCCCCGCCCGATCTCACCCCGCCCGACCTCGCCCCGCCCGATCTCGCCCCGCCCGACCTCACTCCGCGCGACCTCACTCCACCCAACCTCACTCCACCCGACCTCACTCCGCCAGATCTCACCCCGCCCGATCTCACTCCGCCCGACTTCACGCCATCCGACCTTGCCCCGCCCAATCTCACCCAGCCCCATATCACTCCACCCGTCCTCACCCTGCCCAATCTCACTCCGCTCGACCTCGCCCTGCCCGATCTCACCTCGCCCGACCTCGCCCTGCCCGACCTCACCCTGCCCGATCTCGACCCGTTCGATCTCGCCCCACCTGATCTCGCCCTGCCTGATCTCGCCCCGCCCGACCTCGCCCCGCCCGACCTCACTCCGCCCGACCTCACACCGACCGACCTCACTCCGCTCGACCTCACTCTGCCCGATATCGACCCGCCCGACCTCGCCCCACCCGATGTCATCCCCGCCGAATCTCGCCCC
Source organism: Pristiophorus japonicus (assembly GCF_044704955.1). NCBI lineage: Eukaryota > Metazoa > Chordata > Chondrichthyes > Pristiophoridae > Pristiophorus > Pristiophorus japonicus. Next base: position 260,318 of record NW_027254518.1, read on the forward strand.
CTCCGATCTAGCTCCGCCCGACCTCGCCCCACCCGATCCCACCCCACCCGATCGCGCCCTGTCCGCTCTCGCACCGCCCGACCTTGCCCCGCCCGATCTCGCCCCACACGACCTCGCCCCGCCCGACCTCGCCCCACCCGATCCCACCCCGCCCGACCTCGCCCCGCCTGATCTCGCCCCCGCCCGATCTCACACCGCCCAACCTCGCCCCGCCCGATCTCACACCGCCCGACCCCGCCCCGTCCGATCTCTTTCCGCCCGACCTCGCCCCGCCCGATCTCGCCCCACCCGACCTCGCCCCGCCAGACCTCACCCCGGCCGACTTCGTTCCTTCCCAATCTCGCCCCACCCGACTTCGCCCCCGCCCGACCTCACCCCGCCTGATCTCGCCCCGCCCAATCCCACCCCGCCCGACTTCGCCCTGCCCGATCTCGAACAGCCCGACCTCGCCCGCTTGATCTCGCCCCCTTCCCAATCTCGCCCCACCCGACCTCGCCCCGCCCAATCTTGTCCCGCCCGACTTTGCTCCGCCCGATCTCACACCGTCCGGTCTCACTCCGCCCGATCTCGCTCCGCCCGACCTCCCCTGCCCAATCTCGACCCGCCCGACCTCGCCCCGCCCGTCCTCACTCCGCATGATCTTGCCCCGCCCGAACTCACTCCGCCCGATCTCGGCCCGCCCGATGTCGCCACATCCCAACCGCAGCCCGCCCGATCTCGGCCTGCCCGATCTCGCCACGCCCGATCACACCCCGCCCGACCTCGCTTTACCCGATCTCGCCACGCCCGACCTCACTCCGCGCGACCTCACTCCACCCAACCTCACTCCACCCGACCTCACTCCGCCAGACCTCACCCCGCCCGATCTCACTCCGCCCGACTTCACGGCATCCGACCTTGCCTCGCCCAATTTCACCCAGCCCGATCTCACTCCGCCCGTCCTCACCCTGCCCAATGTCACTCCGCTCGACCTCGCCCTGGCGACATCACCCTGCCCGATCTCGACCCGTCCGATCTCGACCCGTCCGATCTCGCCCCGCCTGATCTCGCCCTGCCCGATCTCGAACAGCCCGACCTCGCCCCGCCCGACCTCACTCCGCCCGACCTCACACCGACCGACCTCACTCCGCTCGACCTCACTCTGCCCGATATCGACCCGCCCGACCTCGCCCCACCCGATCTTGTCCCCGCCGAATCTCGCCCCCTCCGATCTCGCTCCGCCCGACCTCGCCCCACCCGATCCCACCCCACCCGATCTCGCCCTGTCCGCTCTCGCTCCGCCCGACCTCGCCCCGCCCGATCTCGCCCCACACGCCCTCGCCCCGCCCGACCTCGCCCCACCCGATCCCACCCCGCCCGACCTCGCCCCGCCTGATCTCGCCCCCGCCCGATCTCACACCGCCCAACCTCGCCCCGCCCGATCTCACCCCGCCCGACCTCGCCCCGCCCGATCTCGCCACGCCCGACCTCACCCCGCCCGATCTCGCCCCGCCCGATCTCGCCCCGCCCGATCTCGCCCCGCCCGACCTCACTCCGCGCGACCTCACTCCACCCAACCTCACTCCACGCGACCTCACTCCACCAGATCTCACCCCGCCCAACCTCGCCCCGCCCGATCTCGCCCCCGCCCGATCTCACACCGCCCGACCCCGCCCCGTCCGATCTCGTTCCGCCCGAACTCGCCCCGCCCGATCTCGCCCCACCCGACCTCGCCCCACCCGACCTCGCCCCGCCCAATCTTGTCCCGCCCGACTTTGCTCCGCCCGATCTCACACCGCCCGGCCTCACTCCGCCCGATCTCGCTCCGCCCGACCTCGCCCTGTCCAATCTCGACCCGCCCGACCTCGCCCTGCCCGGCCTCACTCCGCATGATCTTGCCCCGCCAGAACTCACTCCGCCCGATCTCGGCCCGCCCGATGTCGTCACATCCCAACCTCACCCCGCCCGATCTCGGCCTGCCCGATCTTGCCACGCCCGATCTCACCCCGCCCGACCTCGCCCCGTCCGATCTCGCCACGCCCGACCTCACCCCGCCCGATCTCGCCCCGCCCGATCTCGCCCCGCCCGACCTCACTCCGCGCGACCTCACTCCACCCAACCTCACTCCACCCGACCTCACTCCGCCAGATCTCACCCCGCCCGATCTCACTCCGCCCGACTTCACGCCATCCGACCTTGCCCCGCCCAATCTCACCCAGCCCGATATCACTCCACCCGTCCTCACCCTGCCCAATCTCACTCCGCTTGACCTCGCCCTGCCCGATCTCACCTCGCCCGACCTCGCCCTGCCCGACCTCACCCTGCCCGATCTCGACCCGTCCGATCTCGCCCCACCTGATCTCGCCCTGCCTGATCTCGCCCCGCCCGACCTCACTCCGCCCGACCTCACACCGACCGACCTCACTCCGCTCGACCTCACTCTGCCCGATATCGACCCGCCCGACCTCGCCCCACCCGATGTCATCCCCGCCGAATCTCGCCCACTCCGATCTCGCTCCGCCCGACCTCGCCCCACCCGATCCCACCCCACCCGATCGCGCCCTGTCCGCTCTCGCACCGCCCGACCTCGCCCCGCCCGATCTCGCCCCACACGACCTCGCCCCGCCCGACCTCGCCCCACCCGATCCCACCCCGCCCGACCTCGCCCCGCCTGATCTCGCCCCCGCCCGATCTCACACCGCCCAACCTCGCCCCGCCCGATCTCACACCGCCCGACCCCGCCCCGTCCGATCTCTTTCCGCCCGACCTCGCCCCGCCCGATCTCGCCCCACCCGACCTCGCCCCGCCAGACCTCACCCCGGCCGACTTCGTTCCTTCCCAATCCCACCCCGCCCGACTTCGCCCTGCCCGATCTCGAACAGCCCGACCTCGCCCGCTTGATCTCGCCCCCTCCCAATCTCGCCCCACCCGACCTCGCCCCGCCCAATCTTGTCCCGCCCGACTTTGCTCCGCCCGATCTCACACCGTCCGGTCTCACTCCGCCCGATCTCGCTCCGCCCGACCTCCCCTTCCCAATCTCGACCCGCCCGACCTCGCCCCGCCCGGCCTCACTCCGCATGATCTTGCCCCGCCCGAACTCACTCCGCCCGATCTCGGCCCGCCCGATGTCGCCACATCCCAACCTCAGCCCGCCCGATCTCGGCCTGCCCGATCTCGCCACGCCCGATCTCACCCCGCCCGACCTCGCTTTACCCGATCTCGCCACGCCCGATCTCACCCCGCCCGACCTCACCCCGCCCGATCTCGCCACGCCCGACCTCGCCCCGCCCGACCTCACTCCGCCCGACCTCACACCGACCGACCTCACTCCGCTCGACCTCACTCTGCCCGATATCGACCCGCCCGACCTCGCCCCACCCGATCTCGTCCCCGCCGAATCTCGCCCCCTCCAATCTCGCTCCGCCCGACCTCGCCCCACCCGATCCCACCCCACCCGATCTCGCCCTGTCCGCTCTCGCTCCGCCCGACCTCGCCCCGCCCGATCTCGCCCCACACGACCTCGCCCCGCCCAACCTCGCCCCACCCGATCCCACCCCACCCGACCTCGCCCCGCCTATTCTCGCCCCCGCCCGATCTCACACCGCCCAACCTCGCCCCGCCCGATCTCACACCGCCCGACCCCGCCCCGTCCGATCTCTTTCCGCCCGACTTCGCCCCCGCCAGACCTCACCCCGTCCGATCTCGCCCCGCCTGATCTCGCCCTGCCTGATCTCGCCCCGCCCGACCTCGCCCCGCCCGACCTCACTCCGCCCGACCTCACACCGACCGACCTCACTCCGCTCGACCTCACTCTGCCCGATATCGACCCGCCCGACCTCGCCCCACCCGATCTCGTCCCCGCCGAATCTCGCCCCCTCCGATCTCGCTCCGCCCGACCTCGCCCCACCCGATCCCACCCCACCCGATCTCGCCCTGTCCGCTCTCGCTCCGCCCGACCTCGCCCCGCCCGATCTCGCCCCACACGACCTCGCCCCGCCCAACCTCGCCCCACCCGATCCCACCCCACCCGACCTCGCCCCGCCTATTCTCGCCCCCGCCCGATCTCACACCGCCCAACCTCGCCCCGCCCGATCTCACACCGCCCGACCCCGCCCCGTCCGATCTCTTTCCGCCCGACTTCGCCCCCGCCAGACCTCACCCCGTCCGATCTCGCCCCGCCTGATCTCGCCCTGCCTGATCTCGCCCCGCCCGACCTCGCCCCGCCCGACCTCACTCCGCCCGACCTCACACCGACCGACCTCACTCCGCTCGACCTCACTCTGCCCGATATCGACCCGCCCGACCTCGCCCCACCCGATCTCGTCCCCGCCGAATCTCGCCCCCTCCGATCTCGCTCCGCCCGACCTCGCCCCACCCGATCCCACCCCACCCGATCTCGCCCTGTCCGCTCTCGCTCCGCCCGACCTCGCCCCGCCCGATCTCGCCCCACACGACCTCGCCCCGCCCGACCTCGCCCCACCCGATCCCACCCCACCCGACCTAGCCCCGCCTATTCTCGCCCCCGCCCGATCTCACACCGCCCAACCTCGCCCCGCCCGATCTCACACCGCCCGACCCCGCCCCGTCCGATCTCTTTCCGCCCGACTTCGCCCCCGCCAGACCTCACCCCGCCTGATCTCGCCCCGCCCAATCCCACCCTGCCCGACTTCGCCCTGCCCGATCTCGAACATCCCGATCTCGCCCGCTCGATCTCGCCCCCTCCCAATCTCGCCCCAGCCGACCTCGCCCCGCCCAATCTTGACCCGCCCGACTTTGCTCCGCCCGATCTCACACCACCCGGCCTCACTCCGCCCGATCTCGCTCCGCCTGACCTCGCACTGCCCAATCTCGACGCGCCCGACCTCGCCCCGCCTGGCCTCACTCCGCATGATCTTGCCCCGCCTGAACTCAACCTGCCCGACCTCACCCCGCCCGACCTCGTCATGCCCGATCTCGCCCCCGCCCGATCTCGCACCGCCTGACCTCGCCCCGCCCAACCTCGCCCCGCCCGATCTCGCCCCCGCCCGATCTCACACCGCCAGACCTCACCCCGCCCGACTTCGTTCCTTTCCAATCTCGCCCCACCCGACTTCGCCCCCGCCCGACCTCACCCCGCCTGATCTCGCCCCGCCCTATCTCACCCCGCCTGACCTCACCCCGCCCGATCTCACCCCGCCCGACCTTGCACCGCCCAACCTCGCCCCGCCCAACCTCACCCCGCCCGACCTCGCCCCGCCCAACCTCGTCATGCCCGACGTCGGCTTGCCAGATCTCGCACCACCCAACCTCACCCCGCCCAATCTCACCCCGCCCGACCTCACCCCGCCCGATCTCACCCCGCCCGACCTCACCCCGCCCGATCTTACCTCGCCCGATCTCGCCCCACCCAACCTCACCCCGCCCGATCTCGCCCCACCCAACCTCATCCCGCCCGACCTCGCCCCGCCCGATCTCACCCCGCCCGACCTCACCCCGCTCGATCTCACCCCGCCCGACCTCACCCCGCCCGATCTCGCCCCAACCAACCTCACCCTGCCCGATCACGCCCCACCCAACCTCATCCCGCCCGATCTCGCCCCACCCAACCTCACCCCGCCCGATCTCTCCCCACCCAACCTCATCCCGCCCGACCTCGCCCCGCCCGACCTCACCCCGCCCGATTTCACCCCGCCCGACCTCGCCCCGCCCGATCTCACCCCGCCCGACCTCGCCCTGCCCGTCCTCACCCCGCCCAACCTCACCCCGTCCGACCTCACCCCGCCCGATTTCACCCCGCCCGACCTCGCCCCGCCCGATCTCACCCCGCCCGACCTCGCCCCGCCCGATCTCGCCCCGCCCGACCTCACTCCGCGCGACCTCACTCCACCCAACCTCACTCCACCCGACCTCACTCCGCCAGATCTCACCCCGCCCGATCTCACTCCGCCCGACTTCACGCCATCCGACCTTGCCCCGCCCAATCTCACCCAGCCCCATATCACTCCACCCGTCCTCACCCTGCCCAATCTCACTCCGCTCGACCTCGCCCTGCCCGATCTCACCTCGCCCGACCTCGCCCTGCCCGACCTCACCCTGCCCGATCTCGACCCGTCCGATCTCGCCCCACCTGATCTCGCCCTGCCTGATCTCGCCCCGCCCGACCTCGCCCCGCCCGACCTCACTCCGCCCGACCTCACACCGACCGACCTCACTCCGCTCGACCTCACTCTGCCCAATATCGACCCGCCCGACCTCGCCCCACCCGATGTCATCCCCGCCGAATCTCGCCCCCTCCGATCTCGCTCCGCCCGACCTCGCCCCACCCGATCCCACCCCACCCGATCGCGCCCTGTCCGCTCTCGCACCGCCCGACCTCGCCCTGCCCGATCTCGCCCCACACGACCTCGCCCCGCCCGACCTCGCCCCACCCGATCCCACCCCGCCCGACCTCGCCCCGCCTGATCTCGCCCCCGCCCGATCTCACACCGCCCAACCTCGCCCCGCCCGATCTCACACCGCCCGACCCCGCCCCGTCCGATCTCTTTCCGCCCGACCTCGCCCCGCCCGATCTCGCCCCACCCGACCTCGCCCCGCCAGACCTCACCCCGCCTGATCTCGCCCCGCCCAATCCCACCCTGCCCGACTTCGCCCTGCCCGATCTCGAACATCCCGATCTCGCCCGCTCGATCTCGCCCCCTCCCAATCTCGCCCCAGCCGACCTCGCCCCGCCCAATCTTGACCCGCCCGACTTTGCTCCGCCCGATCTCACACCACCCGGCCTCACTCCGCCCGATCTCGCTCCGCCTGACCTCGCACTGCCCAATCTCGACGCGCCCGACCTCGCCCCGCCCGGCCTCACTCCGCATGATCTTGCCCCGCCTGAACTCACCCTGCCCGACCTCACCCCGCCCGACCTCGTCATGCCCGATCTCGCCCCCGCCCGATCTCGCACCGCCTGACCTCGCCCCGCCCAACCTCGCCCCGCCCGATCTCGCCCCCGCCCGATCTCACGCCGCCAGACCTCACCCCGCCCGACTTCGTTCCTTTCCAATCTCGCCCCACCCGACTTCGCCCCGCGCGATCTCACCCCGCCCGACCTTGCCCCGCCCAACCTCGCCCCGCCCGATCTAACCCCGCCCGATCTCACCCCGCCCGATCTCACCCCGCCCGACCTCGCCCCGCCCAACCTCACCCCGCCCGACCTCGCCCCGCCCAACCTCGTCATGCCCGACGTCGGCCTGCCAGATCTCGCACCACCCAACCTCACCCCGCCCAATCTCACCCCGCCCGACCTCACCCCGCCCGATCTCACCCCGCCCGACCTCACCCCGCCCGATCTTACCTCGCCCGATCTCGCCCCACCCAACCTCACCCCGCCCGATCTCGCCCCACCCAACCTCATCCCGCCCGACCTCGCCCCGCCCGATCTCACCCCGCCCGACCTCACCCCGCCCGATCTCACCCCGCCCGACCTCACCCCGCCCGATCTCGCCCCAACCAACCTCACCCTGCCCGATCACGCCCCACCCAACCTCATCCCGCCCGATCTCGCCCCACCCAACCTCACCCCGCCCGATCTCTCCCCACCCAACCTCATCCCGCCCGACCTCGCCCCGCCCGACCTCACCCCGCCCGATTTCACCCCGCCCGACCTCGCCCCGCCCGATCTCACCCCGCCCGACCTCGCCCTGCCCGTCCTCACCCCGCCCAACCTCACCCCGCCCAACCTCACACCGCCCGACCCCGCCCCGTCCGATCTCTTTCCGCCCGACTTCGCCCCCGCCAGACCTCACCCCGTCCGATCTCGCCCCGCCTGATCTCGCCCTGCCTGATCTCGCCCCGCCCGACCTCGCCCCGCCCGACCTCACTCCGCCCGACCTCACACCGACCGACCTCACTCCGCTCGACCTCACTCTGCCCGATATCGACCCGCCCGACCTCGCCCCACCCGATCTCGTCCCCGCCGAATCTCGCCCCCTCCGATCTCGCTCCGCCCGACCTCGCCCCACCCGATCCCACCCCACCCGATCTCGCCCTGTCCGCTCTCGCTCCGCCCGACCTCGCCCCGCCCGATCTCGCCCCACACGACCTCGCCCCGCCCAACCTCGCCCCACCCGATCCCACCCCACCCGACCTCGCCCCGCCTATTCTCGCCCCCGCCCGATCTCACACCGCCCAACCTCGCCCCGCCCGATCTCACACCGCCCGACCCCGCCCCGTCCGATCTCTTTCCGCCCGACTTCGCCCCCGCCAGACCTCACCCCGTCCGATCTCGCCCCGCCTGATCTCGCCCTGCCTGATCTCGCCCCGCCCGACCTCGCCCCGCCCGACCTCACTCCGCCCGACCTCACACCGACCGACCTCACTCCGCTCGACCTCACTCTGCCCGATATCGACCCGCCCGACCTCGCCCCACCCGATCTCGTCCCCGCCGAATCTCGCCCCCTCCGATCTCGCTCCGCCCGACCTCGCCCCACCCGATCCCACCCCACCCGATCTCGCCCTGTCCGCTCTCGCTCCGCCCGACCTCGCCCCGCCCGATCTCGCCCCACACGACCTCGCCCCGCCCGACCTCGCCCCACCCGATCCCACCCCACCCGACCTAGCCCCGCCTATTCTCGCCCCCGCCCGATCTCACACCGCCCAACCTCGCCCCGCCCGATCTCACACCGCCCGACCCCGCCCCGTCCGATCTCTTTCCGCCCGACTTCGCCCCCGCCAGACCTCACCCCGCCTGATCTCGCCCCGCCCAATCCCACCCTGCCCGACTTCGCCCTGCCCGATCTCGAACATCCCGATCTCGCCCGCTCGATCTCGCCCCCTCCCAATCTCGCCCCAGCCGACCTCGCCCCGCCCAATCTTGACCCGCCCGACTTTGCTCCGCCCGATCTCACACCACCCGGCCTCACTCCGCCCGATCTCGCTCCGCCTGACCTCGCACTGCCCAATCTCGACGCGCCCGACCTCGCCCCGCCTGGCCTCACTCCGCATGATCTTGCCCCGCCTGAACTCACCCTGCCCGACCTCACCCCGCCCGACCTCGTCATGCCCGATCTCGCCCCCGCCCGATCTCGCACCGCCTGACCTCGCCCCGCCCAACCTCGCCCCGCCCGATCTCGCCCCCGCCCGATCTCACACCGCCAGACCTCACCCCGCCCGACTTCGTTCCTTTCCAATCTCGCCCCACCCGACTTCGCCCCCGCCCGACCTCACCCCGCCTGATCTCGCCCCGCCCTATCTCACCCCGCCTGACCTCACCCCGCCCGATCTCACCCCGCCCGACCTTGCCCCGCCCAACCTCGCCCCGCCCGATCTAACCCCGCCCGATCTCACCCCGCCCGATCTCACCCCGCCCGACCTCGCCCCGCCCAACCTCACCCCGCCCGACCTCGCCCCGCCCAACCTCGTCATGCCCGACGTCGGCTTGCCAGATCTCGCACCACCCAACCTCACCCCGCCCAATCTCACCCCGCCCGACCTCACCCCGCCCGATCTCACCCCGCCCGACCTCACCCCGCCCGATCTTACCTCGCCCGATCTCGCCCCACCCAACCTCACCCCGCCCGATCTCGCCCCACCCAACCTCATCCCGCCCGACCTCGCCCCGCCCGATCTCACCCCGCCCGACCTCACCCCGCCCGATCTCACCCCGCCCGACCTCACCCCGCCCGATCTCGCCCCAACCAACCTCACCCTGCCCGATCACGCCCCACCCAACCTCATCCCGCCCGATCTCGCCCCACCCAACCTCACCCCGCCCGATCTCTCCCCACCCAACCTCATCCCGCCCGACCTCGCCCCGCCCGACCTCACCCCGCCCGATTTCACCCCGCCCGACCTCGCCCCGCCCGATCTCACCCCGCCCGACCTCGCCCTGCCCGTCCTCACCCCGCCCAACCTCACCCCGTCCGACCTCACCCCGCCCGATTTCACCCCGCCCGACCTCGCCCCGCCCGATCTCACCCCGCCCGACCTCGCCCCGCCCGATCTCGCCCCGCCCGACCTCACTCCGCGCGACCTCACTCCACCCAACCTCACTCCACCCGACCTCACTCCGCCAGATCTCACCCCGCCCGATCTCACTCCGCCCGACTTCACGCCATCCGACCTTGCCCCGCCCAATCTCACCCAGCCCCATATCACTCCACCCGTCCTCACCCTGCCCAATCTCACTCCGCTCGACCTCGCCCTGCCCGATCTCACCTCGCCCGACCTCGCCCTGCCCGACCTCACCCTGCCCGATCTCGACCCGTCCGATCTCGCCCCACCTGATCTCGCCCTGCCTGATCTCGCCCCGCCCGACCTCGCCCCGCCCGACCTCACTCCGCCCGACCTCACACCGACCGACCTCACTCCGCTCGACCTCACTCTGCCCAATATCGACCCGCCCGACCTCGCCCCACCCGATGTCATCCCCGCCGAATCTCGCCCCCTCCGATCTCGCTCCGCCCGACCTCGCCCCACCCGATCCCACCCCACCCGATCGCGCCCTGTCCGCTCTCGCACCGCCCGACCTCGCCCCGCCCGATCTCGCCCCACACGACCTCGCCCCGCCCGACCTCGCCCCACCCGATCCCACCCCGCCCGACCTCGCCCCGCCTGATCTCGCCCCCGCCCGATCTCACACCGCCCAACCTCGCCCCGCCCGATCTCACACCGCCCGACCCCGCCCCGTCCGATCTCTTTCCGCCCGACCTCGCCCCGCCCGATCTCGCCCCACCCGACCTCGCCCCGCCAGACCTCACCCCGCCTGATCTCGCCCCGCCCAATCCCACCCTGCCCGACTTCGCCCTGCCCGATCTCGAACATCCCGATCTCGCCCGCTCGATCTCGCCCCCTCCCAATCTCGCCCCAGCCGACCTCGCCCCGCCCAATCTTGACCCGCCCGACTTTGCTCCGCCCGATCTCACACCACCCGGCCTCACTCCGCCCGATCTCGCTCCGCCTGACCTCGCACTGCCCAATCTCGACGCGCCCGACCTCGCCCCGCCCGGCCTCACTCCGCATGATCTTGCCCCGCCTGAACTCACCCTGCCCGACCTCACCCCGCCCGACCTCGTCATGCCCGATCTCGCCCCCGCCCGATCTCGCACCGCCTGACCTCGCCCCGCCCAACCTCGCCCCGCCCGATCTCGCCCCCGCCCGATCTCACACCGCCAGACCTCACCCCGCCCGACTTCGTTCCTTTCCAATCTCGCCCCACCCGACTTCGCCCCGCCCGATCTCACCCCGCCCGACCTTGCCCCGCCCAACCTCGCCCCGCCCGATCTAACCCCGCCCGATCTCACCCCGCCCGATCTCACCCCGCCCGACCTCGCCCCGCCCAACCTCACCCCGCCCGACCTCGCCCCGCCCAACCTCGTCATGCCCGACGTCGGCCTGCCAGATCTCGCACCACCCAACCTCACCCCGCCCAATCTCACCCCGCCCGACCTCACCCCGCCCGATCTCACCCCGCCCGACCTCACCCCGCCCGATCTTACCTCGCCCGATCTCGCCCCACCCAACCTCACCCCGCCCGATCTCGCCCCACCCAACCTCATCCCGCCCGACCTCGCCCCGCCCGATCTCACCCCGCCCGACCTCACCCCGCCCGATCTCACCCCGCCCGACCTCACCCCGCCCGATCTCGCCCCAACCAACCTCACCCTGCCCGATCACGCCCCACCCAACCTCATCCCGCCCGATCTCGCCCCACCCAACCTCACCCCGCCCGATCTCTCCCCACCCAACCTCATCCCGCCCGACCTCGCCCCGCCCGACCTCACCCCGCCCGATTTCACCCCGCCCGACCTCGCACCGCCCGATCTCACCCCGCCCGACCTCGCCCTGCCCGTCCTCACCCCGCCCAACCTCACCCCGCCCGACCTCACCCCGCCCGATTTCACCCCGCCCGACCTCGCCCCGCCCGATCTCACCCCGCCCGACCTCGCCCCGCCCGATCTCGCCCCGCCCGACCTCACTCCGCGCGACCTCACTCCACCCAACCTCACTCCACCCGACCTCACTCCGCCAGATCTCACCCCGCCCGATCTCACTCCGCCCGACTTCACGCCATCCGACCTTGCCCCGCCCAATCTCACCCAGCCCCATATCACTCCACCCGTCCTCACCCTGCCCAATCTCACTCCGCTCGACCTCGCCCTGCCCGATCTCACCTCGCCCGACCTCGCCCTGCCCGACCTCACCCTGCCCGATCTCGACCCGTCCGATCTCGCCCCACCTGATCTCGCCCTGCCTGATCTCGCCCCGCCCGACCTCGCCCCGCCCGACCTCACTCCGCCCGACCTCACACCGACCGACCTCACTCCGCTCGACCTCACTCTGCCCAATATCGACCCGCCCGACCTCGCCCCACCCGATGTCATCCCCGCCGAATCTCGCCCCCTCCGATCTCGCTCCGCCCGACCTCGCCCCACCCGATCCCACCCCACCCGATCGCGCCCTGTCCGCTCTCGCACCGCCCGACCTCGCCCCGCCCGATCTCGCCCCACACGACCTCGCCCCGCCCGACCTCGCTCCACCCGATCCCACCCCGCCCGACCTCGCCCCGCCTGATCTCGCCCCCGCCCGATCTCACACCGCCCAACCTCGCCCCGCCCGATCTCACACCGCCCGACCCCGCCCCGTCCGATCTCTTTCCGCCCGACCTCGCCCCGCCCGATCTCGCCCCACCCGACCTCGCCCCGCCAGACCTCACCCCGCCTGATCTCGCCCCGCCCAATCCCACCCTGCCCGACTTCGCCCTGCCCGATCTCGAACATCCCGATCTCGCCCGCTCGATCTCGCCCCCTCCCAATCTCGCCCCAGCCGACCTCGCCCCGCCCAATCTTGACCCGCCCGACTTTGCTCCGCCTGATCTCACACCACCCGGCCTCACTCCGCCCGATCTCGCTCCGCCTGACCTCGCACTGCCCAATCTCGACGCGCCCGACCTCGCCCCGCCCGGCCTCACTCCGCATGATCTTGCCCCGCCTGAACTCACCCTGCCCGACCTCACCCTGCCCGATCTCGACCCGTCCGATCTCGCCCCACCTGATCTCGCCCTGCCTGATCTCGCCCCGCCCGACCTCGCCCCGCCCGACCTCACTCCGCCCGACCTCACACCGACCGACCTCACTCCGCTCGACCTCACTCTGCCCAATATCGACCCGCCCGACCTCGCCCCACCCGATGTCATCCCCGCCGAATCTCGCCCCCTCCGATCTCGCTCCGCCCGACCTCGCCCCACCCGATCCCACCCCACCCGATCGCGCCCTGTCCGCTCTCGCACCGCCCGACCTCGCCCCGCCCGATCTCGCCCCACACGACCTCGCCCCGCCCGACCTCGCCCCACCCGATCCCACCCCGCCCGACCTCGCCCCGCCTGATCTCGCCCCCGCCAGATCTCACACCGCCCAACCTCGCCCCGCCCGATCTCACACCGCCCGACCCCGCCCCGTCCGATCTCTTTCCGCCCGACCTCGCCCCGCCCGATCTCGCCCCACCCGACCTCGCCCCGCCAGACCTCACCCCGCCTGATCTCGCCCCGCCCAATCCCACCCTGCCCGACTTCGCCCTGCCCGATCTCGAACATCCCGATCTCGCCCGCTCGATCTCGCCCCCTCCCAATCTCGCCCCAGCCGACCTCGCCCCGCCCAATCTTGACCCGCCCGACTTTGCTCCGCCCGATCTCACACCACCCGGCCTCACTCCGCCCGATCTCGCTCCGCCTGACCTCGCACTGCCCAATCTCGACGCGCCCGACCTCGCCCCGCCCGGCCTCACTCCGCATGATCTTGCCCCGCCTGAACTCACCCTGCCCGACCTCACCCCGCCCGACCTCGTCATGCCCGATCTCGCCCCCGCCCGATCTCGCACCGCCTGACCTCGCCCCGACCAACCTCGCCCCGCCCGATCTCGCCCCCGCCCGATCTCACACCGCCAGACCTCACCCCGCCCGACTTCGTTCCTTTCCAATCTCGCCCCACCCGACTTCGCCCCCGCCCGACCTCACCCCGCCTGATCTCGCCCCGCCCGATCTCACCCCGCCTGACCTCACCCCGCCCGATCTCACCCCGCCCGACCTTGCCCCGCCCAACCTCGCCCCGCCCGATCTAACCCCGCCCGATCTCACCCCGCCCGATCTCACCCCGCCCGACCTCGCCCCGCCCAACCTCACCCCGCCCGACCTCGCCCCGCCCAACCTCGTCATGCCCGACGTCGGCCTGCCAGATCTCGCACCACCCAACCTCACCCCGCCCAATCTCACCCCGCCCGACCTCACCCCGCCCGATCTCACCCCGCCCGACCTCACCCCGCCCGATCTTACCTCGCCCGATCTCGCCCCACCCAACCTCACCCCGCCCGATCTCGCCCCACCCAACCTCATCCCGCCCGACCTCGCCCCGCCCGATCTCACCCCGCCCGACCTCACCCCGCCCGATCTCACCCCGCCCGACCTCACCCCGCCCGATCTCGCCCCAACCAACCTCACCCTGCCCGATCACGCCCCACCCAACCTCATCCCACCCGATCTCGCCCCACCCAACCTCACCCCGCCCGATCTCTCCCCACCCAACCTCATCCCGCCCGACCTCGCCGCGCCCGACCTCACCCCGCCCGATTTCACCCCGCCCGACCTCGCCCCGCCCGATCTCACCCCGCCCGACCTCGCCCTGCCCGTCCTCACCCCGCCCAACCTCACCCCGCCCGACCTCACCCCGCCCGATTTCACCCCGCCCGACCTCGCCCCGCCCGATCTCACCCCGCCCGACCTCGCCCCGCCCGATCTCGCCCCGCCCGACCTCACTCCGCGCGACCTCACTCCACCCAACCTCACTCCACCCGACCTCACTCCGCCAGATCTCACCCCGCCCGATCTCACTCCGCCCGACTTCACGCCATCCGACCTTGCCCCGCCCAATCTCACCCAGCCCCATATCACTCCACCCGTCCTCACCCTGCCCAGTCTCACTCCGCTCGACCTCGCCCTGCCCGATCTCACCTCGCCCGACCTCGCCCTGCCCGACCTCACCCTGCCCGATCTCGACCCGTCCGATCTCGCCCCACCTGATCTCGCCCTGCCTGATCTCGCCCCGCCCGACCTCGCTCCGCCCGACCTCACTCCGCCCGACCTCACACCGACCGACCTCACTCCGCTCGACCTCACTCTGCCCGATATCGACCCGCCCGACCTCGCCCCACCCGATGTCATCCCCGCCGAATCTCGCCCCCTCCGATCTAGCTCCGCCCGACCTCGCCCCACCCGATCCCACCCCACCCGATCGCGCCCTGTCCGCTCTCGCACCGCCCGACCTCGCCCCGCCCGATCTCGCCCCACACGACCTCGCCCCGCCCGACCTCGCCCCACCCGATCCCACCCCGCCCGACCTCGCCCCGCCTGATCTCGCCCCCGCCCGATCTCACACCGCCCAACCTCGCCCCGCCCGATCTCACACCGCCCGACCCCGCCCCGTCCGATCTCTTTCCGCCCGACCTCGCCCCGCCCGATCTCGCCCCACCCGACCTCGCCCCGCCAGACCTCACCCCGGCCGACTTCGTTCCTTCCCAATCTCGCCCCACCCGACTTCGCCCCCGCCCGACCTCACCCCGCCTGATCTCGCCCCGCCCAATCCCACCCCGCCCGACTTCGCCCTGCCCGATCTCGAACAGCCCGACCTCGCCCGCTTGATCTCGCCCCCTCCCAATCTCGCCCCACCCGACCTCGCCCCGCCCAATCTTGTCCCGCCCGACTTTGCTCCGCCCGATCTCACACCGTCCGGTCTCACTCCGCCCGATCTCGCTCCGCCCGACCTCCCCTGCCCAATCTCGACCCGCCCGACCTCGCCCCGCCCGGCCTCACTCCGCATGATCTTGCCCCGCCCGAACTCACTCCGCCCGATCTCGGCCCGCCCGATGTCGCCACATCCCAACCGCAGCCCGCCCGATCTCGGCCTGCACGATCTCGCCACCCCGATCACACCCCGCCCGACCTCGCTTTACCCGATCACGCCACGCCCGATCTCACCCCGCCCGACCTCACCCCGCCCGATCTCGCCACGCCCGACCTCACTCCGCGCGACCTCACTCCACCCAACCTCACTCCACCCGACCTCACTCCGCCAGACCTCACCCCGCCCGATCTCACTCCGCCCGACTTCACGGCATCCGACCTTGCCTCGCCCAATTTCACCCAGCCCGATCTCACTCCGCCCGTCCTCACCCTGCCCAATCTCACTCCGCTCGACCTCGCCCTGGCGACATCACCCTGCCCGATCTCGACCCGTCCGATCTCGACCCGTCCGATCTCGCCCCGCCTGATCTCGCCCTGCCCGATCTCGAACAGCCCGACCTCGCCCCGCCCGACCTCACTCCGCCCGACCTCACACCGACCGACCTCACTCCGCTCGACCTCACTCTGCCCGATATCGACCCGCCCGACCTCGCCCCACCCGATCTCGTCCCCGCCGAATCTCGCCCCCTCCGATCTCGCTCCGCCCGACCTCGCCCCACCCGATCCCACCCCACCCGATCTCGCCCTGTCCGCTCTCGCTCCGCCCGACCTCGCCCCGCCCGATCTCGCCCCACACGCCCTCGCCCCGCCCGACCTCGCCCCACCCGATCCCACCCCGCCCGACCTCGCCCCGCCTGATCTCGCCCCCGCCCGATCTCACACCGCCCAACCTCGCCCCGCCCGATCTCACCCCGCCCGACCTCGCCCCGCCCGATCTCGCCACGCCCGACCTCACCCCGCCCGATCTCGCCCCGCCCGATCTCGCCCCGCCCGATCTCGCCCCGCCCGACCTCACTCCGCGCGACCTCACTCCACCCAACCTCACTCCACGCGACCTCACTCCACCAGATCTCACCCCGCCCAACCTCGCCCCGCCCGATCTCGCCCCCGCCCGATCTCACACCGCCCGACCCCGCCCCGTCCGATCTCGTTCCGCCCGACCTCGCCCCGCCCGATCTCGCCCCACCCGACCTCGCCCCACCCGACCTCGCCCCGCCCAATCTTGTCCCGCCCGACTTTGCTCCGCCCGATCTCACACCGCCCGGCCTCACTCCGCCCGATCTCGCTCCGCCCGACCTCGCCCTGTCCAATCTCGACCCGCCCGACCTCGCCCTGCCCGGCCTCACTCCGCATGATCTTGCCCCGCCAGAACTCACTCCGCCCGATCTCGGCCCGCCCGATGTCGTCACATCCCAACCTCACCCCGCCCGATCTCGGCCTGCCCGATCTTGCCACGCCCGATCTCACCCCGCCCGACCTCGCCCCGTCCGATCTCGCCACGCCCGACCTCACCCCGCCCGATCTCGCCCCGCCCGATCTCGCCCCGCCCGACCTCACTCCGCGCGACCTCACTCCACCCAACCTCACTCCACCCGACCTCACTCCGCCAGATCTCACCCCGCCCGATCTCACTCCGCCCGACTTCACGCCATCCGACCTTGCCCCGCCCAATCTCACCCAGCCCCATATCACTCCACCCGTCCTCACCCTGCCCAATCTCACTCCGCTTGACCTCGCCCTGCCCGATCTCACCTCGCCCGACCTCGCCCTGCCCGACCTCACCCTGCCCGATCTCGACCCGTCCGATCTCGCCCCACCTGATCTCGCCCTGCCTGATCTCGCCCCGCCCGACCTCGCCCCGCCCGACCTCACTCCGCCCGACCTCACACCGACCGACCTCACTCCGCTCGACCTCACTCTGCCCGATATCGACCCGCCCGACCTCGCCCCACCCGATGTCATCCCCGCCGAATCTCGCCCACTCCGATCTCGCTCCGCCCGACCTCGCCCCACCCGATCCCACCCCACCCGATCGCGCCCTGTCCGCTCTCGCACCGCCCGACCTCGCCCCGCCCGATCTCGCCCCACACGACCTCGCCCCGCCCGACCTCGCCCCACCCGATCCCACCCCGCCCGACCTCGCCCCGCCTGATCTCGCCCCCGCCCGATCTCACACCGCCCAACCTCGCCCCGCCCGATCTCACACCGCCCGACCCCGCCCCGTCCGATCACTTTCCGCCCGACCTCGCCCCGCCCGATCTCGCCCCACCCGACCTCGCCCCGCCAGACCTCACCCCGGCCGACTTCGTTCCTTCCCAATCCCACCCCGCCCGACTTCGCCCTGCCCGATCTCGAACAGCCCGACCTCGCCCGCTTGATCTCGCCCCCTCCCAATCTCGCCCCACCCGACCTCGCCCCGCCCAATCTTGTCCCGCCCGACTTTGCTCCGCCCGATCTCACACCGTCCGGTCTCACTCCGCCCGATCTCGCTCCGCCCGACCTCCCCTGCCCAATCTCGACCCGCCCGACCTCGCCCCGCCCGGCCTCACTCCGCATGATCTTGCCCCGCCCAAACTCACTCCGCCCGATCTCGGCCCGCCCGATGTCGCCACATCCCAACCTCAGCCCGCCCGATCTCGGCCTGCCCGATCTCGCCACGCCCGATCTCACCCCGCCCGACCTCGCTTTACCCGATCTCGCCATGCCCGATCTCACCCCGCCCGACCTCACCCCGCCCGATCTCGCCACGCCCGACCTCACTCCGCGCGACCTCACTCCACCCAACCTCACTCCACCCGACCTCACTCCGCCAGACCTCACCCCGCCCGATCTCACTCCGCCCGACTTCACGGCATCCGACCTTGCCTCGCCCAATTTCACCCAGCCCGATCTCACTCCGCCCGTCCTCACCCTGCCCAATTTCACTCCGCTCGACCTCGCCCTGGCGACATCACCCTGCCCAATCTCGACCCGTCCGATCTCGACCCGTCCGATCTCGCCCCGCCTGATCTCGCCCTGCCTGATCTCGCCCCGCCCGACCTCGCCCCGCCCGACCTCACTCCGCCCGACCTCACACCGACCGACCTCACTCCGCTCGACCTCACTCTGCCCGATATCGACCCGCCCGACCTCGCCCCACCCGATCTCGTCCCCGCCGAATCTCGCCCCCTCCGATCTCGCTCCGCCCGACCTCGCCCCACCCGATCCCACCCCACCCGATCTCGCCCTGTCCGCTCTCGCTCCGCCCGACCTCGCCCCGCCCGATCTCGCCCCACACGACCTCGCCCCGCCCAACCTCGCCCCACCCGATTCCACCCCACTCGACCTCGCCCCGCCTATTCTCGCCCCCGCCCGATCTCACACCGCCCAACCTCGCCCCGCCCGATCTCACACCGCCCGACCCCGCCCCGTCCGATCTCTTTCCGCCCGACTTCGCCCCCGCCAGACCTCACCCCGTCCGATCTCGCCCCGCCTGATCTCGCCCTGCCTGATCTCGCCCCGCCCGACCTCGCCCCGCCCGACCTCACTCCGCCCGACCTCACACCGACCGACCTCACTCCGCTCGACCTCACTCTGCCCGATATCGACCCGCCCGACCTCGCCCCACCCGATCTCGTCCCCGCCGAATCTCGCCCCCTCCGATCTCGCTCCGCCCGACCTCGCCCCACCCGATCCCACCCCACCCGATCTCGGCCTGTCCGCTCTCGCTCCGCCCGACCTCGCCCCGCCCGATCTCGCCCCACACGACCTCGCCCCGCCCGACCTCGCCCCACCCGATCCCACCCCACCCGACCTCGCCCCGCCTATTCTCGCCCCCGCCCGATCTCACACCGCCCAACCTCGCCCCGCCCGATCTCACACCGCCCGACCCCGCCCCGTCCGATCTCTTTCCGCTCGACTTCGCCCCCGCCAGACCTCACCCCGCCTGATCTCGCCCCGCCCAATCCCACCCTGCCCGACTTCGCCCTGCCCGATCTCGAACATCCCGATCTCGCCCGCTCGATCTCGCCCCCTCCCAATCTCGCCCCAGCCGACCGCGCCCCACCCAACCTCACCACGCCCAACCTCGCCCCGCCCGATGTCGCCCCGCCAGATCCCACCCCGCCCGTCCTCACCCTGCCCAACGTCACTCCGCTCGACCTCGCCCTGCCCGATCTCACCCCGCCCGACCTCGCCCTGCCTGACCTCACCCTGCCCGATCTCGACCCGTCCGATCTCGCCCCGCCTGACCTCGCCCCGCCCGACCTTGCCCTCCCGATCTCGCCCCACACGACCTCGCCCCGCCCGACCTCGCCCCACCCCGCCCGACCTCGCCCCGCCCGATCTCACCCCCGCCTGATCTCGCACCGCCTGACCTCGCCCCGCCCGATCTCGCCCCCGCCCGATCTCACACCGCCAGACCTCACCCCGCCCGACTTCGTTCATTCCCAATCTCGCTCCACCCGACTTCGCCCCCGCCCGACCTCACCCCGCCTGATCTCGCCCCGCCCGATCTCACCCCGCCTGACCTCACCCCGCCCGATCTCACCCCGCCCGACCTCGCCCCGCCCAACCTCACCCCGCCCGACCTCACCCCGCCCGACCTCGTCATGCCCGATCTCGCCCCCGCCCGATCTCGCACCGCCTGACCTCGCCCCGCCCAACCTCGCCCCGCCCGATCTCGCCCCCGCCCGATCTCACACCGCCAGACCTCACCCCGCCCGACTTCGTTCCTTCCCAATCTCGCCCCACCCGACTTCGCCCCCGCCCGACCTCACCCCGCCTGATCTCGCCCCGCCCGATCTCACCCCGCCTGACCTCACCCCGCCCGATCTCACCCCGCCCGACCTCGCCCCGCCCAACCTCACCCCGCCCGACCTCGCCCCGCCCGACCTCACCCCGCCCGACCTCGTCATGCCCGACCTCGGCCTGCCCGATCTCACCCCGCCCGACCTCGCCCTGCCCGTCCTCACCCCGCCCGACTTCGCCCTGCCCGATCTCGAACAGCCCGACCTCGCCCGCTCGATCTCGCCCCCTCCCAATCTCGCCCCACCCGACCTCGCCCCGCCCAATCTTGTTCCGCCCGACTTTGCTCCGCACGATCTCACACCGCCCGGCCTCACTCCGCCCAGTCTCGACCCGCCCGACCTCGCCCCGCCCGGCCTCACTCCGCATGATCTTGCCCCGCCCGAACTCACTCCGCCCGATCTCGGCCCGCCCGATGTCGCCACATCCCAACCTCACCCCGCCCGATCTCGGCCTGCACGATCTCGCCACGCCCGATCTCACCCCGCCCGACCTCGCCCCGCCCGATCTCGCCACGCCCGACCTCACCCCGCCCGATCTCGCCCCGCCCGATCTCGCCCCGCCCGATCTCGCCCCGCCCGACCTCACTCCGCGCGACCTCACTGCACCCAACCTCACTCCACGCGACCTCACTCCACCAGATCTCACCCCGCCCAACCTCGCCCCGCCCGATCTCACACCGCCCGACCCCGCCCCGTCCGATCTCGTTCCGCCCGACCTCGCCCCGCCCGATCTCGCCCCACCCGACA
The DNA here is from genome assembly GCF_044704955.1 of Pristiophorus japonicus. NCBI lineage: Eukaryota > Metazoa > Chordata > Chondrichthyes > Pristiophoridae > Pristiophorus > Pristiophorus japonicus. The sequence continues at coordinate 281,585 of NW_027254518.1, forward strand.
TCGCCCCGCCCAATCTTGTCCCGCCCGACTTTGCTCCGCCCGATCTCACACCGCCCGGCCTCACTCCGCCCGATCTCGCTCCGCCCGACCTCGCCCTGTCCAATCTCGACCCGCCCGACCTCGCCCTGCCCGGCCTCACTCCGCATGATCTTGCACCGCCAGAACTCACTCCGCCCGATCTCGGCCCGCCCGATGTCGTCACATCCCAACCTCACCCTGCCCGATCTCGGCCTGCCCGATCTTGCCACGCCCGATCTCAACCCCGCCCGACCTCGCCCCGTCCGATCTCGCCACGCCCGACCTCACCCCGCCCGATCTCGCCCCGCCCGATCTCGCCCCGCCCGACCTCACTCCGCGCGACCTCACTCCACCCAACCTCACTCCACCCGACCTCACTCCGCCAGATCTCACCCCGCCCGATCTCACTCCGCCCGACTTCACGCCATCCGACCTTGCCCCGCCCAATCTCACCCAGCCCCATATCACTCCACCCGTCCTCACCCTGCCCAATCTCACTCCGCTTGACCTCGCCCTGCCCGATCTCACCTCGCCCGACCTCGCCCTGCCCGACCTCACCCTGCCCGATCTCGACCCGTCCGATCTCGCCCCACCTGATCTCGCCCTGCCTGACCTCGCCCCGCCCGACCTCGCCCCGCCCGACCTCACTCCGCCCGACCTCACACCGACCGACCTCACTCCGCTCGACCTCACTCTGCCCGATATCGACCCGCCCGACCTCGCCCCACCCGATGTCATCCCCGCCGAATCTCGCCCCCTCCGATCTCGCTCCGCCCGACCTCGCCCCACCCGATCCCACCCCACCCGATCGCGCCCTGTCCGCTCTCGCACCGCCCGACCTCGCCCCGCCCGATCTCGCCCCACACGACCTCGCCCCGCCCGACCTCGCCCCACCCGATCCCACCCCGCCCGACCTCGCCCCGCCTGATCTCGCCCCCGCCCGATCTCACACCGCCCAACCTCGCCCCGCCCGATCTCACACCGCCCGACCCCGCCCCGTCCGATCTCTTTCCGCCCGACCTCGCCCCGCCCGATCTCGCCCCACCCGACCTCGCCCCGCCAGACCTCACCCCGGCCGACTTCGTTCCTTCCCAATCCCACCCCGCCCGACTTCGCCCTGCCCGATCTCGAACAGCCCGACCTCGCCCGCTTGATCTCGCCCCCTCCCAATCTCGCCCCACCCGACCTCGCCCCGCCCAATCTTGTCCCGCCCGACTTTGCTCCGCCCGATCTCACACCGTCCGGTCTCACTCCGCCCGATCTCGCTCCGCCCGACCTCCCCTGCCCAATCTCGACCCGCCCGACCTCGCCCCGCCCGGCCTCACTCCGCATGATCTTGCCCCGCCCAAACTCACTCCGCCCGATCTCGGCCCGCTCGATGTCGCCACATCCCAAACTCAGCCCGCCCGATCTCGGCCTGCCCGATCTCGCCACGCCCGATCTCACCCCGCCCGACCTCGCTTTACCCGATCTCGCCACGCCCGATCTCACCCCGCCCGACCTCACCCCGCCCGATCTCGCCACGCCCGACCTCACTCCGCGCGACCTCACTCCACCCAACCTCACTCCACCCGACCTCACTCCGCCAGACCTCACCCCGCCCGATCTCACTCCGCCCGACTTCACGGCATCCGACCTTGCCTCGCCCAATTTCACCCAGCCCGATCTCACTCCGCCCGTCCTCACCCTGCCCAATCTCACTCCGCTCGACCTCGCCCTGGCGACATCACCCTGCCCAATCTCGACCCGTCCGATCTCGACCCGTCCGATCTTGCCCCGCCTGATCTCGCCCTGCCTGATCTCGCCCCGCCCGACCTCGCCCCGCCCGACCTCACTCCGCCCGACCTCACACCGACCGACCTCACTCCGCTCGACCTCACTCTGCCCGATATCGACCCGCCCGACCTCGCCCCACCCGATCTCGTCCCCGCCGAATCTCGCCCCCTCCGATCTCGCTCCGCCCGACCTCGCCCCACCCGATCCCACCCCACCCGATCTCGCCCTGTCCGCTCTCGCTCCGCCCGACCTCACCCCGCCCGATCTCGCCCCACACGACCTCGCCCCGCCCAACCTCGCCCCACCCGATTCCACCCCACCCGACCTCGCCCCGCCTATTCTCGCCCCCGCCCGATCTCACACCGCCCAACCTCGCCCCGCCCGATCTCACACCGCCCGACCCCGCCCCGTCCGATCTCTTTCCGTCCGACTTCGCCCCCGCCAGACCTCACCCCGTCCGATCTCGCCCCGCCTGATCTCGCCCTGCCTGATCTCGCCCCGCCCGACCTCGCCCCGCCCGACCTCACTCCGCCCGACCTCACACCGACCGACGTCACTCCGCTCGACCTCACTCTGCCCGATATCGACCCGCCCGACCTCGCCCCACCCGATCTCGTCCCCGCCGAATCTCGCCCCCTCCGATCTCGCTCCGCCCGACCTCGCCCCACCCGATCCCACCCCACCCGATCTCGGCCTGTCCGCTCTCGCTCCGCCCGACCTCGCCCCGCCCGATCTCGCCCCACACGACCTCGCCCCGCCCGACCTCGCCCCACCCGATCCCACCCCACCCGACCTCGCCCCGCCTATTCTCGCCCCCGCCCGATCTCACACCGCCCAACCTCGCCCCGCCCGATCTCACACCGCCCGACCCCGCCCCGTCCGATCTCTTTCCGCTCGACTTCGCCCCCGCCAGACCTCACCCCGCCTGATCTCGCCCCGCCCAATCCCACCCTGCCCGACTTCGCCCTGCCCGATCTCGAACATCCCGATCTCGCCCGCTCGATCTCGCCCCCTCCCAATCTCGCCCCAGCCGACCGCGCCCCGCCCAATCTTGACCCGCCCGACTTTGCTCCGCCCGATCTCACACCACCCGGCCTCACTCCGCCCGATCTCGCTCCGCCTGACCTCGCACTGCCCAATCTCGACGCGCCCGACCTCGCCCCGCCCGGCCTCACTCCGCATGATCTTGCCCCGCCTGAACTCACCCTGCCCGACCTCACCCGCCCGACCTCGTCATGCCCGATCTCGCACCCGCCCGATCTCGCACCGCCTGACCTCGCCCCGCCCAACCTCGCCCCGCCCGATCTCGCCCCCGCCCGATCTCACACCGCCCAGACCTCACCCCGCCCGACTTCGTTCCTTTCCAATATCGCCCCACCCGCTTCGCCCCCGCCCGACCGCACCCCGCCTGATCTCGCCCCGCCCGATCTCACCCCGCCTGACCTCACCCCGCCCGATCTCACCCCGCCCGACCTTGCCCCGCCCAACCTCGCCCCGCCGATCTCACCCCGCCCGATCTCACCCCGCCCGATCTCACCCCGCCCGACCTCGCCCGCCCAACCTCACCCCGCCCGAACCTCGCCCCGCCCACCTCGTCATGCCCGACGTCGGCCTGCCAGATCTCGCACCACCCAACCTCACCCCGCCCAATCTCACCCCGCCCGACCTCACCCCGCCCGATCTCACCCCGCCCGACCTCACCCCGCCCGATCTTACCTCGCCCGATCTCGCCCCACCCAACCTCACCCCGCCCGATCTCGCCCCAGCCAACCTCATCCCGCCCGACCTCGCCCCGCCCGATCTCACCCCGCCGACCTCACCCCGCCCGACCTCACCCCGCCCGATCTCGCCCCAACCTACCTCACCCTGCCCGATCACGCCCCACCCAACCTCATCCCGCCCGATCTCGCCCCACCCAACCTCACCCCGCCCGATCTCTCCCCACCCAACCTCATCCCGCCCGACCTCGCCCCGCCCGACCTCACCCCGCCCGATTTCACCCCGCCCGACCTCGCCCCGCCCGATCTCACCCCGCCCGACCTCGCCCTGCCCGTCCTCACCCCGCCCAACCTCACCCCGCCCGACCTCACCCCGCCCGATTTCACCCCGCCCGACCTCGGCCCCGCCCGATCTCACCCCGCCCGACCTCGCCCTGCCCGTCCTCGCCCCGCCCAACCTCACCCTGCCTGATCTCGCCCCGCCCGCCTCACCTCCGCCCGACCTCACACCGACCGACGTCACTCCGCTCGACCTCACTCTGCCCGATATCGACCCGCCCGACCTCGCCCACCCGATCTCGTCCCCGCCGAATCTCGCCCCCTCCGATCTCGCTCCGCCCGACCTCGCCCCACCCGATCCCACCCCACCCGATCTCGGCCTGTCCGCTCTCGCTCCGCCCGACCTCGCCCCGCCCGATCTCGCCCCACACGACCTCGCCCCGCCCGACCCCGCCCCACCCGATCCCACCCACCGCACTCGACCCCCCTATTCTCGCCCCCGCCCGATCTCACACCGCCCAACCTCGCCCCGCCCGGATCTCACACCGCCCGACCCCGCCCCGTCCGATCTCTTTCCGCTCGACTTCGCCCCCGCCAGACCTCACCCCGCCTGATCTCGCCCCGCCCAATCCCACCCTGCCCGACTTCGCCTGCCCGATCTCGAACATCCCGATCTCGCCCGCTCGATCTCGCCCCCCTCCCAATCTCGCCCGCCGACCGCGCCCCGCCCAATCTTGACCCGCCCGACTTTGCTCCGCCCGATCTCACACCACCCGGCCTCACTCCGCCCGATCTCGCTCCGCCTGACCTCGCACTGCCCAATCTCGACGCGCCCGACCTCGCCCCGCCCGGCCTCACTCCGCATGATCTTGCCCCGCCTGAACTCACCCTGCCCGACCTCACCCCGCCCGACCTCGTCATGCCCGATCTCGCACCCGCCCGATCTCGCACCGCCTGACCTCGCCCGCCCAACCTCGGCCCCGCCCGATCTCGCCCCCGCCCGATCTCACACCGCCAGACCTCACCCCCGCCCGACTTCGTTCCTTTCCAATATCGCCCCACCCGACTTCGCCCCCGCCCGACCTCACCCCGCCTGATCTCGCCCCGCCCGATCTCACCCCGCCTGACCTCACCCCCGCCCGATCTCACCCCGCCCGCCCTTGCCCCGCCCAACCTCGCCCCGCCCGATCTCACCCGCCCGATCTCACCCCGCCCGATCTCACCCCGCCCGACCTCGCCCCGCCCAACCTCACCCCGCCCGACCTCGCCCCGCCCAACCTCGTCATGCCCGACGTCGGCCTGCCAGATCTCGCACCACCCAACCTCACCCCGCCCAATCTCACCCCGCCCGACCTCACCCCGCCCGATCTCACCCCGCCGACCTCACCCCGCCCGATCTTACCTCGCCCGATCTCGCCCCACCCAACCTCACCCCGCCCGATCTCGCCCCAGCCAACCTCATCCCGCCCGACCTCGCCCCGCCCAGCTCACCCCCCCACCTCCCCGCCCGACCTCACCCCGCCCGATCTCGCCCCAACCAACCTCACCCTGCCCGATCACGCCCCACCCAACCTCATCCCGCCCGATCTCGCCCCACCCAACCTCACCCCGCCCGATCTCTCACCACCCAACCTCATCCCGCCGACCTCGCCCCGCCCGACCTCACCCCGCCCGATTTCACCCCGCCCGACCTCGCCCCGCCCGATCTCACCCCGCCCGACCTCAGCCCTGCCCGTCCTCACCCCGCCCAACCTCACCCCGCCCGACACCCCGCCCAACCTCACCCCGCCCGACCTCACCCCGCCCGATTTCACCCCGCCCGACCTCGGCCCGCCCGATCTCACCCCGCCCGACCTCGCCCTGCCCGTCCTCGCCCCGCCCAACCTCACCCCGCCCGACCTCGCCCCGCCCGAACTTGCCCCGCCCGATCTCAACCCTCCTGATCTCGCCCCGCCCGACCTCGCCCTGCCCGATCTCACCCCCCGACCTCGCCCTGCCTGTCCTCACCCCACCCAACCTCACCCCGCCCGACCTCGCCCTGCCCGTCCTCACCCCGCCCAACCTCACCACGCCCAACCTCGCCCCGCCCGATGTCGCCCCGCCAGATCCCACCCCGCCCGTCCTCACCCTGCCCAACGTCACTCCGCTCGACCTCGCCCTGCCCGATCTCACCCCGCCCGACCTCGCCCTGCCTGACCTCACCCTGCCCGATCTCGACCCGTCCGATCTCGCCCCGCCTGACCTCGCCCCGCCCGACCTTGCCCTCCCGATCTCGCCCCACACGACCTCGCACCGCCCGACCTCGCCCCACCCCGCCCGACCTCGCCCCGCCCGATCTCACCCCCGCCTGATCTCGCACCGCCTGACCTCGCCCCGCCCGATCTCGCCCCCGCCCGATCTCACACCGCCAGACCTCACCCCGCCCGACTTCGTTCCTTCCCAATCTCGCTCCACCCGACTTCGCCCCCGCCCGACCTCACCCCGCCTGATCTCGCCCCGCCCGATCTCACCCCGCCTGACCTCACCCCGCCCGATCTCACCCCGCCCGACCTCGCCCCGCCCAACCTCACCCCGCCCGACCTCACCCCGCCCGACCTCGTCATGCCCGATCTCGCCCCCGCCCGATCTCGCACCGCCTGACCTCGCCCCGCCCAACCTCGCCCCGCCCGATCTCGCCCCCGCCCGATCTCACACCGCCAGACCTCACCCCGCCCGACTTTGTTCCTTCCCAATCTCGCCCCACCCGACTTCGCCCCCGCCCGACCTCACCCCGCCTGATCTCGCCCCGCCCGATCTCACCCCGCCTGACCTCACCCCGCCCGATCTCACCCCGCCCGACCTCGCCCCGCCCAACCTCACCCCGCCCGACCTCGCCCCGCCCGACCTCACCCCGCCCGACCTCGTCATGCCCGACCTCGGCCTGCCCGATCTCACCCCGCCCGACCTCGCCCTGCCCGTCCTCACCCCGCCCGACTTCGCCCTGCCCGATCTCGAACAGCCCGACCTCGCCCGCTCGATCTCGCCCCCTCCCAATCTCGCCCCACCCGACCTCGCCCCGCCCAATCTTGTTCCGCCCGACTTTGCTCCGCACGATCTCACACCGCTCGGCCTCACTCCGCCCAGTCTCGACCCGCCCGACCTCGCCCCGCCCGGCCTCACTCCGCATGATCTTGCCCCGCCCGAACTCACTCCGCCCGATCTCGGCCCGCCCGATGTCGCCACATCCCAACCTCACCCCGCCCGATCTCGGCCTGCACGATCTCGCCACGCCCGATCTCACCCCGCCCGACCTCGCCCCGCCCGATCTCGCCACGCCCGACCTCACCCCGCCCGATCTCGCCCCGCCCGATCTCGCCCCGCCCGACCTCACTCCGCGCGACCTCACTCCACCCAACCTCACTCCACGCGACCTCACTCCACCAGATCTCACCCCGCCCAACCTCGCCCCGCCCGATCTCACACCGCACGACCCCGCCCCGTCCGATCTCGTTCCGCCCGACCTCGCCCCGCCCGATCTCGCCCCACCCGACCTCACCCCGCCCAATCTTGTCCCGCCCGACTTTGCTCCGCCCGATCTCACACCGCCCGGCCTCACTCCGCCCGATCTCGCTCCGCCCGACCTCGCCCTGTCCAATCTCGACCCGCCCGACCTCGCCCTGCCCGGCCTCACTCCGCATGATCTTGCACCGCCAGAACTCACTCCGCCCGATCTCGGCCCGCCCGATGTCGTCACATCCCAACCTCACCCTGCCCGATCTCGGCCTGCCCGATCTTGCCACGCCCGATCTCACCCCGCCCGACCTCGCCCCGTCCGATCTCGCCACGCCCGACCTCACCCCGCCCGATCTCGCCCCGCCCGATCTCGCCCCGCCCGACCTCACTCCGCGCGACCTCACTCCACCCAACCTCACTCCACCCGACCTCACTCCGCCAGATCTCACCCCGCCCGATCTCACTCCGCCCGACTTCACGCCATCCGACCTTGCCCCGCCCAATCTCACCCAGCCCCATATCACTCCACCCGTCCTCACCCTGCCCAATCTCACTCCGCTCGACCTCGCCCTGCCCGATCTCACCTCGCCCGACCTCGCCCTGCCCGACCTCACCCTGCCCGATCTCGACCCGTCCGATCTCGCCCCACCTGATCTCGCCCTGCCTGACCTCGCCCCGCCCGACCTCGCCCCGCCCGACCTCACTCCGCCCGACCTCACACCGACCGACCTCACTCCGCTCGACCTCACTCTGCCCGATATCGACCCGCCCGACCTCGCCCCACCCGATGTCATCCCCGCCGAATCTCGCCCCCTCCGATCTCGCTCCGCCCGACCTCGCCCCACCCGATCCAACCCAACCCGATCGCGCCCTGTCCGCTCTCGCACCGCCCGACCTCGCCCCGCCCGATCTCGCCCCACACGACCTCGCCCCGCCCGACCTCGCCCCACCCGATCCCACCCCGCCCGACCTCGCCCCGCCTGATCTCGCCCCCGCCCGATCTCACACCGCCCAACCTCGCCCCGCCCGATCTCACACCGCCCGACCCCGCCCCGTCCGATCTCTTTCCGCCCGACCTCGCCCCGCCCGATCTCGCCCCACCCGACCTCGCCCCGCCAGACCTCACCCCGGCCGACTTCGTTCCTTCCCAATCTCGACCCGCCCGACCTCGCCCCGCCCGGCCTCACTCCACCCAACCTCACTCCACCCGACCTCACTCCGCCAGACCTCACCCCGCCCGATCTCACTCCGCCCGACTTCACGGCATCCGACCTTGCCTCGCCCAATTTCACCCAGCCCGATCTCACTCCGCCCGTCCTCACCCTGCCCAATCTCACTCCGCTCGACCTCGCCCTGGCGACATCACCCTGCCCGATCTCGACCCGTCCGATCTCGACCCGTCCGATCTCGCCCCGCCTGATCTCGCCCTGCCCGATCTCGAACAGCCCGACCTCGCCCGCTCGATCTCGCCCCCTCCCAATCTCGCCCCACCCGACCTCGCCCCGCCCAATCTTGTTCCGCCCGACTTTGCTCCGCACGATCTCACACCGCCCGGCCTCACTCCGCCCAGTCTCGACCCGCCCGACCTCGCCCCGCCCGGCCTCACTCCGCATGATCTTGCCCCGCCCGAACTCACTCCGCCCGATCTCGGCCCGCCCGATGTCGCCACATCCCAACCTCACCCCGCCCGATCTCGGCCTGCACGATCTCGCCACGCCCGATCTCACCCCGCCCGACCTCGCCCCGCCCGATCTCGCCACGCCCGACCTCACCCCGCCCGATCTCGCCCCGCCCGATCTCGCCCCGCCCGATCTCGCCCCGCCCGACCTCACTCCGCGCGACCTCACTCCACCCAACCTCACTCCACGCGACCTCACTCCACCAGATCTCACCCCGCCCAACCTCGCCCCGCCCGATCTCGCCCCCGCCCGATCTCACACCGCCCGACCCCGCCCCGTCCGATCTCGTTCCGCCCGACCTCGCCCCGCCCGATCTCGCCCCACCCGACCTCGCCCCACCCGACCTCGCCCCGCCCAATCTTGTCCCGCCCGACTTTGCTCCGCCCGATCTCACACCGCCCGGCCTCACTCCGCCCGATCTCGCTCCGCCCGACCTCGCCCTGTCCAATCTCGACCCGCCCGACCTCGCCCTGCCCGGCCTCACTCCGCATGATCTTGCCCCGCCAGAACTCACTCCGCCCGATCTCGGCCCGCCCGATGTCGTCACATCCCAACCTCACCCCGCCCGATCTCGGCCTGCCCGATCTTGCCACGCCCGATCTCACCCCGCCCGACCTCGCCCCGTCCGATCTCGCCACGCCCGACCTCACCCCGCCCGATCTCGCCCCACCCGATCCCACCCCGCCCGACCTCGCCCCGCCTGATCTCGCCCCCGCCCGATCTCACACCGCCCAACCTCGCCCCGCCCGATCTCACACCGCCCGACCCCGCCCCGTCCGATCTCTTTCCGCCCGACCTCGCCCCGCCCGATCTCGCCCCACCCGACCTCGCCCCGCCAGACCTCACCCCGGCCGACTTCGTTCCTTCCCAATCCCACCCCGCCCGACTTCGCCCTGCCCGATCTCGAACAGCCCGACCTCGCCCGCTTGATCTCGCCCCCTCCCAATCTCGCCCCACCCGACCTCGCCCCGCCCAATCTTGTCCCGCCCGACTTTGCTCCGCCCGATCTCACACCGTCCGGTCTCACTCCGCCCGATCTCACTCCGCCCGACCTCCCCTGCCCAATCTCGACCCGCCCGACCTCGCCCCGCCCGGCCTCACTCCGCATGATCTTGCCCCGCCCGAACTCACTCCGCCCGATCTCGGCCCGCCCGATGTCGCCACATCCCAACCTCAGCCCGCCCGATCTCGGCCTGCCCGATCTCGCCACGCCCGATCTCACCCCGCCCGACCTCGCTTTACCCGATCTCGCCACGCCCGATCTCACCCCGCCCGACCTCACCCCGCCCGATCTCGCCACGCCCGACCTCACTCCGCGCGACCTCACTCCACCCAACCTCACTCCACCCGACCTCACTCCGCCAGACCTCACCCCGCCCGATCTCACTCCGCCCGACTTCACGGCATCCGACCTTGCCTCGCCCAATTTCACCCAGCCCGATCTCACTCCGCCCGTCCTCACCCTGCCCAATCTCACTCCGCTCGACCTCGCCCTGGCGACATCACCCTGCCCAATCTCGACCCGTCCGATCTCGACCCGTCCGATCTCGCCCCGCCTGATCTCGCCCTGCCTGATCTCGCCCCGCCCGACCTCGCCCCGCCCGACCTCACTCCGCCCGACCTCACACCGACCGACCTCACTCCGCTCGACCTCACTCTGCCCGATATCGACCCGCCCGACCTCGCCCCACCCGATCTCGTCCCCGCCGAATCTCGCCCCCTCCGATCTCGCTCCGCCCGACCTCGCCCCACCCGATCCCACCCCACCCGATCTCGCCCTGTCCGCTCTCGCTCCGCCCGACCTCGCCCCGCCCGATCTCGCCCCACACGACCTCGCCCCGCCCAACCTCGCCCCACCCGATTCCACCCCACCCGACCTCGCCCCGCCTATTCTCGCCCCCGCCCGATCTCACACCGCCCAACCTCGCCCCGCCCGATCTCACACCGCCCGACCCCGCCCCGTCCGATCTCTTTCCGCCCGACTTCGCCCCCGCCAGACCTCACCCCGTCCGATCTCGCCCCGCCTGATCTCGCCCTGCCTGATCTCGCCCCGCCCGACCTCGCCCCGCCCGACCTCACTCCGCCCGACCTCACACCGACCGACCTCACTCCGCTCGACCTCACTCTGCCCGATATCGACCCGCCCGACCTCGCCCCACCCGATCTCGTCCCCGCCGAATCTCGCCCCCTCCGATCTCGCTCCGCCCGACCTCGCCCCACCCGATCCCACCCCACCCGATCTCGGCCTGTCCGCTCTCGCTCCGCCCGACCTCGCCCCGCCCGATCTCGCCCCACACGACCTCGCCCCGCCCGACCTCGCCCCACCCGATCCCACCCCACCCGACCTCGCCCCGCCTATTCTCGCCCCCGCCCGATCTCACACCGCCCAACCTCGCCCCGCCCGATCTCACACCGCCCGACCCCGCCCCGTCCGATCTCTTTCCGCTCGACTTCGCCCCCGCCAGACCTCACCCCGCCTGATCTCGCCCCGCCCAATCCCACCCTGCCCGACTTCGCCCTGCCCGATCTCGAACATCCCGATCTCGCCCGCTCGATCTCGCCCCCTCCCAATCTCGCCCCAGCCGACCGCGCCCCGCCCAATCTTGACCCGCCCGACTTTGCTCCGCCCGATCTCACACCACCCGGCCTCACTCCGCCCGATCTCGCTCCGCCTGACCTCGCACTGCCCAATCTCGACGCGCCCGACCTCGCCCCGCCCGGCCTCACTCCGCATGATCTTGCCCCGCCTGAACTCACCCTGCCCGACCTCACCCCGCCCGACCTCGTCATGCCCGATCTCGCACCCGCCCGATCTCGCACCGCCTGACCTCGCCCCGCCCAACCTCGCCCCGCCCGATCTCGCCCCCGCCCGATCTCACACCGCCAGACCTCACCCCGCCCGACTTCGTTCCTTTCCAATATCGCCCCACCCGACTTCGCCCCCGCCCGACCTCACCCCGCCTGATCTCGCCCCGCCCGATCTCACCCCGTCTGACCTCACCCCGCCCGATCTCACCCCGCCCGACCTTGCCCCGCCCAACCTCGTCCCGCCCGATCTCACCCCGCCCGATCTCACCCCGCCCGACCTCGCCCCGCCCAACCTCACCCCGCCCGACCTCGCCCCGCCCAACCTCGTCATGCCCGACGTCGGCCTGCCAGATCTCGCACCACCCAACCTCACCCCGCCCAATCTCACCCCGCCCGACCTCACCCCGCCCGATCTCACCCCGCCCGACCTCACCCCGCCCGATCTTACCTCGCCCGATCTCGCCCCACCCAACCTCACCCCGCCCGATCTCGCCCCAGCCAACCTCATCCCGCCCGACCTCGCCCCGCCCGATCTCACCCCGCCCGACCTCACCCCGCCCGATCTCACCCCGCCCGACCTCACCCCGCCCGATCTCGCCCCAACCAACCTCACCCTGCCCGATCACACCCCACCCAACCTCATCCCGCCCGATCTCGCCCCACCCAACCTCACCCCGCCCGATCTCTCCCCACCCAACCTCATCCCGCCCGACCTCGCCCCGCCCGACCTCACCCCGCCCGATTTCACCCCGCCCGACCTCGCCCCGCCCGATCTCACCCCGCCCGACCTCGCCCTGCCCGTCCTCACCCCGCCCAACCTCACCCCGCCCGACCTCACCCCGCCCGATTTCACCCCGCCCGACCTCGCCCCGCCCGATCTCACCCTGCCCGACCTCGCCCTGCCCGTCCTCGCCCCGCCCGACCTCACCCCGCCCGACCTCGCCCCGCCCGAACTTGCCCCGCCCGATCTCAACCCTCCTGATCTCGCCCCGCCCGACCTCGCCCCGCCCGATCTCACCCCCCGACCTCCCCCTGCCTGTCCTCACCCCACCCAACCTCACCCCGCCCGACCTCGCCCTGCCCGTCCTCACCCCGCCCAACCTCACCACGCCCAACCTCGCCCCGCCCGATGTCGCCCCGCCAGATCCCACCCCGCCCGTCCTCACCCTGCCATAGTCACTCCGCTCGACCTCGCCCTGCCCGATCTCACCCCGCCCGACCTCGCCCTGCCTGACCTCACCCTGCCCGATCTCGACCCGTCCGATCTCGCCCCGCCTGACCTCGCCCCGCCCGACCTTGCCCTCCCGATCTCGCCCCACACGACCTCGCCCCGCCCGACCTCGCCCCACCCCGCCCGACCTCGCCCCGCCCGATCTCACCCCCGCCTGATCCCGCACCGCCTGACCTCGCCCCGCCCGATCTCGCCCCCGCCCGATCTCACACCGCCAGACCTCACCCCGCCCGACTTCGTTCCTTCCCAATCTCGCTCCACCCGACTTCGCCCCCGCCCGACCTCACCCCGCCTGATCTCGCCCCGCCCGATCTCACCCCGCCTGACCTCACCCCGCCCGATCTCACCCCGCCCGACCTCGCCCCGCCCAACTTCACCCCGCCCGACCTCACCCCGCCCGACCTCGTCATGCCCGATCTCGCCCCCGCCCGATCTCGCACCGCCTGACCTCGCCCCGCCCAACCTCGCCCCGCCCGATCTCGCCCCCGCCCGATCTCACACCGCCAGACCTCACCCCGCCCGACTTCGTTCCTTCCCAATCTCGCCCCACCCGACTTCGCCCCCGCCCGACCTCACCCCGCCTGATCTCGCCCCGCCCGATCTCACCCCGCCTGACCTCACCCCGCCCGATCTCACCCCGCCCGACCTCGCCCCGCCCAACCTCACCCCGCCCGACCTCGCCCCGCCCGACCTCACCCCGCCCGACCTCGTCATGCCCGACCTCGGCCTGCCCGATCTCACCCCGCCCGACCTCGCCCTGCCCGTCCTCACCCCGCCCGACTTCGCCCTGCCCGATCTCGAACAGCCCGACCTCGCCCGCTCGATCTCGCCCCCTCCCAATCTCGCCCCACCCGACCTCGCCCCGCCCAATCTTGTTCCGCCCGACTTTGCTCCGCACGATCTCACACCGCCCGGCCTCACTCCGCCCAGTCTCGACCCGCCCGACCTCGCCCCGCCCGGCCTCACTCCGCATGATCTTGCCCCGCCCGAACTCACTCCGCCCGATCTCGGCCCGCCCGATGTCGCCACATCCCAACCTCACCCCGCCCGATCTCGGCCTGCACGATCTCGCCACGCCCGATCTCACCCCGCCCGACCTCGCCCCGCCCGATCTCGCCACGCCCGACCTCACCCCGCCCGATCTCGCCCCGCCCGATCTCGCCCCGCCCGATCTCGCCCCGCCCGACCTCACTCCGCGCGACCTCACTCCACCCAACCTCACTCCACGCGACCTCACTCCACCAGATCTCACCCCGCCCAACCTCGCCCCGCCCGATCTCGCCCCCGCCCGATCTCACACCGCCCGACCCCGCCCCGTCCGATCTCGTTCCGCCCGACCTCGCCCCGCCCGATCTCGCCCCACCCGACCTCGCCCCGCCCAATCTTGTCCCGCCCGACTTTGCTCCGCCCGATCTCACACCGCCCGGCCTCACTCCGCCCGATCTCGCTCCGCCCGACCTCGCCCTGTCCAATCTCGACCCGCCCGATCTCGCCCTGCCCGGCCTCACTCCGCATGATCTTGCACCGCCAGAACTCACTCCGCCCGATCTCGGCCCGCCCGATGTCGTCACATCCCAACCTCACCCTGCCCGATCTCGGCCTGCCCGATCTTGCCACGCCCGATCTCACCCCGCCCGACCTCGCCCCGTCCGATCTCGCCACGCCCGAACTCACCCCGCCCGATCTCGCCCCGCCCGATCTCGCCCCGCCCGACCTCACTCCGCGCGACCTCACTCCACCCAACCTCACTCCACCCGACCTCACTCCGCCAGATCTCACCCCGCCCGATCTCACTCCGCCCGACTTCACGCCATCCGACCTTGCCCCGCCCAATCTCACCCAGCCCCATATCACTCCACCCGTCCTCACCCTGCCCAATCTCACTCCGCTCGACCTCGCCCTGCCCGATCTCACCTCGCCCGACCTCGCCCTGCCCGACCTCACCCTGCCCGATCTCGACCCGTCCGATCTCGCCCCACCTGATCTCGCCCTGCCTGATCTCGCCCCGCCCGACCTCGCCCCGCCCGACCTCACTCCGCCCGACCTCACACCGACCGACCTCACTCCGCTCGACCTCACTCTGCCCGATATCGACCCGCCCGACCTCGCCCCACCCGATGTCATCCCCGCCGAATCTCGCCCCCTCCGATCTCGCTCCGCCCGACCTCGCCCCACCCGATCCCACCCCACCCGATCGCGCCCTGTCCGCTCTCGCACCGCCCGACCTCGCCCCGCCCGATCTCGCCCCACACGACCTCGCCCCGCCCGACCTCGCCCCACCCGATCCCACCCCGCCCGACCTCGCCCCGCCTGATCTCGCCCCCGCCCGATCTCACACCGCCCAACCTCGCCCCGCCCGATCTCACACCGCCCGACCCCGCCCCGTCCGATCTCTTTCCGCCCGACCTCGCCCCGCCCGATCTCGCCCCACCCGACCTCGCCCCGCCAGACCTCACCCCGGCCGACTTCGTTCCTTCCCAATCTCGCCCCACCCGACTTCGCCCCCGCCCGACCTCACCCCGCCTGATCTCGCCCCGCCCAATCCCACCCCGCCCGACTTCGCCCTGCCCGATCTCGAACAGCCCGACCTCGCCCGCTTGATCTCGCCCCCTCCCAATCTCGCCCCACCCGACCTCGCCCCGCCCAATCTTGTCCCGCCCGACTTTGCTCCGCCCGATCTCACACCGTCCGGTCTCACTCCGCCCGATCTCGCTCCGCCCGACCTCCCCTGCCCAATCTCGACCCGCCCGACCTCGCCCCGCCCGGCCTCACTCCGCATGATCTTGCCCCGCCCGAACTCACTCCGCCCGATCTCGGCCCGCCCGATGTCGCCACATCCCAACCTCAGCCCGCCCGATCTCGGCCTGCCCGATCTCGCCACGCCCGATCACACCCCGCCCGACCTCGCTTTACCCGATCTCGCCACGCCCGATCTCACCCCGCCCGACCTCACCCCGCCCGATCTCGACACGCACGACCTCACTCCGCGCGACCTCACTCCACCCAACCTCACTCCACCCGACCTCACTCCGCCAGACCTCACCCCGCCCGATCTCACTCCGCCCGACTTCACGGCATCCGACCTTGCCTCGCCCAATTTCACCCTTCCCGATCTCACTCCGCCCGTCCTCACACTGCCCAATCTCACTCCGCTCGACCTCGCCCTGGCGACATCACCCTGCCCGATCTCGACCCGTCCGATCTCGACCCGTCCGATCTCGCCCCGCCTGATCTCGCCCTGCCCGATCTCGAACAGCCCGACCTCGCCCCGCCAGACCTCACCCCGGCCGACTTCGTTCCTTCCCAATCTCGCCCCACCCGACTTCGCCCCCGCCCGACCTCACCCCGCCTGATCTCGCCCCGCCCAATCCCACCCCGCCCGACTTCGCCCTGCCCGATCTCGAACAGCCCGACCTCGCCCGCTTGATCTCGCCCCCTCCCAATCTCGCCCCACCCGACCTCGCCCCGCCCAATCTTGTCCCGCCCGACTTTGCTCCGCCCGATCTCACACCGTCCGGTCTCACTCCGCCCGATCTCGCTCCGCCCGACCTCCCCTGCCCAATCTCGACCCGCCCGACCTCGCCCCGCCCGGCCTCACTCCGCATGATCTTGCCCCGCCCGAACTCACTCCGCCCGATCTCGGCCCGCCCGATGTCGCCACATCCCAACCTCAGCCCGCCCGATCTCGGCCTGCCCGATCTCGCCACGCCCGATCACACCCCGCCCGACCTCGCTTTACCCGATCTCGCCACGCCCGATCTCACCCCGCCCGACCTCACCCCGCCCGATCTCGCCACGCCCGACCTCACTCCGCGCGACCTCACTCCACCCAACCTCACTCCACCCGACCTCACTCCGCCAGACCTCACCCCTCCCGATCTCACTCCGCCCGACTTCACGGCATCCGACCTTGCCTCGCCCAATTTCACCCAGCCCGATCTCACTCCGCCCGTCCTCACACTGCCCAATCTCACTCCGCCCGACCTCGCCCCGCCCAACCTCGTCATGCCCGACGTCGGCCTGCCAGATCTCGCACCACCCAACCTCACCCCGCCCAATCTCACCCCGCCCGACCTCACCCCGCCCGATCTCACCCCGCCCGACCTCACCCCGCCCGATCTTACCTCGCCCGATCTCGCCCCACCCAACCTCACCCCGCCCGATCTCGCCCCAGCCAACCTCATCCCGCCCGACCTCGCCCCGCCCGATCTCACCCCGCCCGACCTCACCCCGCCCGATCTCACCCCGCCCGACCTCACCCCGCCCGATCTCGCCCCAACCAACCTCACCCTGCCCGATCACACCCCACCCAACCTCATCCCGCCCGATCTCGCCCCACCCAACCTCACCCCGCCCGATCTCTCCCCACCCAACCTCATCCCGCCCGACCTCGCCCCGCCCGACCTCACCCCGCCCGATTTCACCCCGCCCGACCTCGCCCCGCCCGATCTCACCCCGCCCGACCTCGCCCTGCCCGTCCTCACCCCGCCCAACCTCACCCCGCCCGACCTCACCCCGCCCGATTTCACCCCGCCCGACCTCGCCCCGCCCGATCTCACCCCGCCCGACCTCGCCCTGCCCGTCCTCGCCCCGCCCAACCTCACCCCGCCCGACCTCGCCCCGCCCGAACTTGCCCCGCCCGATCTCAACCCTCCTGATCTCGCCCCGCCCGACCTCGCCCCGCCCGATCTCACCCCCCGACCTCCCCCTGCCTGTCCTCACCCCACCCAACCTCACCCCGCCCGACCTCGCCCTGCCCGTCCTCACCCCGCCCAACCTCACCACGCCCAACCTCGCCCCGCCCGATGTCGCCCCGCCAGATCCCACCCCGCCCGTCCTCACCCTGCCCAACGTCACTCCGCTCGACCTCGCCCTGCCCGATCTCACCCCGCCCGACCTCGCCCTGCCTGACCTCACCCTGCCCGATCTCGACCCGTCCGATCTCGCCCCGCCTGACCTCGCCCCGCCCGACCTTGCCCTCCCGATCTCGCCCCACACGACCTCGCCCCGCCCGACCTCGCCCCACCCCGCCCGACCTCGCCCCGCCCGATCTCACCCCCGCCTGATCCCGCACCGCCTGACCTCGCCCCGCCCGATCTCGCCCCCGCCCGATCTCACACCGCCAGACCTCACCCCGCCCGACTTCGTTCCTTCCCAATCTCGCTCCACCCGACTTCGCCCCCGCCCGACCTCACCCCGCCTGATCTCGCCCCGCCCGATCTCACCCCGCCTGACCTCACCCCGCCCGATCTCACCCCGCCCGACCTCGCCCCGCCCAACTTCACCCCGCCCGACCTCACCCCGCCCGACCTCGTCATGCCCGATCTCGCCCCCGCCCGATCTCGCACCGCCTGACCTCGCCCCGCCCAACCTCGCCCCGCCCGATCTCGCCCCCGCCCGATCTCACACCGCCAGACCTCACCCCGCCCGACTTCGTTCCTTCCCAATCTCGCCCCACCCGACTTCGCCCCCGCCCGACCTCACCCCGCCTGATCTCGCCCCGCCCGATCTCACCCCGCCTGACCTCACCCCGCCCGATCTCACCCCGCCCGACCTCGCCCCGCCCAACCTTACCCCGCCCGACCTCGCCCCGCCCGACCTCACCCCGCCCGACCTCGTCATGCCCGACCTCGGCCTGCCCGATCTCACCCCGCCCGACCTCGCCCTGCCCGTCCTCACCCCGCCCGACTTCGCCCTGCCCGATCTCGAACAGCCCGACCTCGCCCGCTCGATCTCGCCCCCTCCCAATCTCGCCCCACCCGACCTCGCCCCGCCCAATCTTGTTCCGCCCGACTTTGCTCCGCACGATCTCACACCGCCCGGCCTCACTCCGCCCAGTCTCGAACCGCCCGACCTCGCCCCGCCCGGCCTCACTCCGCATGATCTTGCCCCGCCCGAACTCACTCCGCCCGATCTCGGCCCGCCCGATGTCGCCACATCCCAACCTCACCCCGCCCGATCTCGGCCTGCACGATCTCGCCACGCCCGATCTCACCCCGCCCGACCTCGCCCCGCCCGATCTCGCCACGCCCGACCTCACCCCGCCCGATCTCGCCCCGCCCGATCTCGCCCCGCCCGATCTCGCCCCGCCCGACCTCACTCCGCGCGACCTCACTCCACCCAACCTCACTCCACGCGACCTCACTCCACCAGATCTCACCCCGCCCAACCTCGCCCCGCCCGATCTCGCCCCCGCCCGATCTCACACCGCCCGACCCCGCCCCGTCCGATCTCGTTCCGCCCGACCTCGCCCCGCCCGATCTCGCCCCACCCGACCTCGCCCCGCCCAATCTTGTCCCGCCCGACTTTGCTCCGCCCGATCTCACACCGCCCGGCCTCACTCCGCCCGATCTCGCTCCGCCCGACCTCGCCCTGTCCAATCTCGACCCGCCCGATCTCGCCCTGCCCGGCCTCACTCCGCATGATCTTGCACCGCCAGAACTCACTCCGCCCGATCTCGGCCCGCCCGATGTCGTCACATCCCAACCTCACCCTGCCCGATCTCGGCCTGCCCGATCTTGCCACGCCCGATCTCACCCCGCCCGACCTCGCCCCGTCCGATCTCGCCACGCCCGAACTCACCCCGCCCGATCTCGCCCCGCCCGATCTCGCCCCGCCCGACCTCACTCCGCGCGACCTCACTCCACCCAACCTCACTCCACCCGACCTCACTCCGCCAGATCTCACCCCGCCCGATCTCACTCCGCCCGACTTCACGCCATCCGACCTTGCCCCGCCCAATCTCACCCAGCCCCATATCACTCCACCCGTCCTCACCCTGCCCAATCTCACTCCGCTCGACCTCGCCCTGCCCGATCTCACCTCGCCCGACCTCGCCCTGCCCGACCTCACCCTGCCCGATCTCGACCCGTCCGATCTCGCCCCACCTGATCTCGCCCTGCCTGATCTCGCCCCGCCCGACCTCGCCCCGCCCGACCTCACTCCGCCCGACCTCACACCGACCGACCTCACTCCGCTCGACCTCACTCTGCCCGATATCGACCCGCCCGACCTCGCCCCACCCGATGTCATCCCCGCCGAATCTCGCCCCCTCCGATCTCGCTCCGCCCGACCTCGCCCCACCCGATCCCACCCCACCCGATCGCGCCCTGTCCGCTCTCGCACCGCCCGACCTCGCCCCGCCCGATCTCGCCCCACACGACCTCGCCCCGCCCGACCTCGCCCCACCCGATCCCACCCCGCCCGACCTCGCCCCGCCTGATCTCGCCCCCGCCCGATCTCACACCGCCCAACCTCGCCCCGCCCGATCTCACACCGCCCGACCCCGCCCCGTCCGATCTCTTTCCGCCCGACCTCGCCCCGCCCGATCTCGCCCCACCCGACCTCGCCCCGCCAGACCTCACCCCGGCCGACTTCGTTCCTTCCCAATCTCGCCCCACCCGACTTCGCCCCCGCCCGACCTCACCCCGCCTGATCTCGCCCCGCCCAATCCCACCCCGCCCGACTTCGCCCTGCCCGATCTCGAACAGCCCGACCTCGCCCGCTTGATCTCGCCCCCTCCCAATCTCGCCCCACCCGACCTCGCCCCGCCCAATCTTGTCCCGCCCGACTTTGCTCCGCCCGATCTCACACCGTCCGGTCTCACTCCGCCCGATCTCGCTCCGCCCGACCTCCCCTGCCCAATCTCGACCCGCCCGACCTCGCCCCGCCCGGCCTCACTCCGCATGATCTTGCCCCGCCCGAACTCACTCCGCCCGATCTCGGCCCGCCCGATGTCGCCACATCCCAACCTCAGCCCGCCCGATCTCGGCCTGCCCGATCTCGCCACGCCCGATCACACCCCGCCCGACCTCGCTTTACCCGATCTCGCCACGCCCGATCTCACCCCGCCCGACCTCGCCCTGCCTGACCTCACCCTGCCCGATCTCGACCCGTCCGATCTCGCCCCGCCTGACCTCGCCCCGCCCGACCTTGCCCTCCCGATCTCGCCCCACACGACCTCGCCCCGCCCGACCTCGCCCCACCCCGCCCGACCTCGCCCCGCCCGATCTCACCCCCGCCTGATCCCGCACCGCCTGACCTCGCCCCGCCCGATCTCGCCCCCGCCCGATCTCACACCGCCAGACCTCACCCCGCCCGACTTCGTTCCTTCCCAATCTCGCTCCACCCGACTTCGCCCCCGCCCGACCTCACCCCGCCTGATCTCGCCCCGCCCGATCTCACCCCGCCTGACCTCACCCCGCCCGATCTCACCCCGCCCGACCTCGCCCCGCCCAACTTCACCCCGCCCGACCTCACCCCGCCCGACCTCGTCATGCCCGATCTCGCCCCCGCCCGATCTCGCACCGCCTGACCTCGCCCCGCCCAACCTCGCCCCGCCCGATCTCGCCCCCGCCCGATCTCACACCGCCAGACCTCACCCCGCCCGACTTCGTTCCTTCCCAATCTCGCCCCACCCGACTTCGCCCCCGCCCGACCTCACCCCGCCTGATCTCGCCCCGCCCGATCTCACCCCGCCTGACCTCACCCCGCCCGATCTCACCCCGCCCGACCTCGCCCCGCCCAACCTTACCCCGCCCGACCTCGCCCCGCCCGACCTCACCCCGCCCGACCTCGTCATGCCCGACCTCGGCCTGCCCGATCTCACCCCGCCCGACCTCGCCCTGCCCGTCCTCACCCCGCCCGACTTCGCCCTGCCCGATCTCGAACAGCCCGACCTCGCCCGCTCGATCTCGCCCCCTCCCAATCTCGCCCCACCCGACCTCGCCCCGCCCAATCTTGTTCCGCCCGACTTTGCTCCGCACGATCTCACACCGCCCGGCCTCACTCCGCCCAGTCTCGAACCGCCCGACCTCGCCCCGCCCGGCCTCACTCCGCATGATCTTGCCCCGCCCGAACTCACTCCGCCCGATCTCGGCCCGCCCGATGTCGCCACATCCCAACCTCACCCCGCCCGATCTCGGCCTGCACGATCTCGCCACGCCCGATCTCACCCCGCCCGACCTCGCCCCGCCCGATCTCGCCACGCCCGACCTCACCCCGCCCGATCTCGCCCCGCCCGATCTCGCCCCGCCCGATCTCGCCCCGCCCGACCTCACTCCGCGCGACCTCACTCCACCCAACCTCACTCCACGCGACCTCACTCCACCAGATCTCACCCCGCCCAACCTCGCCCCGCCCGATCTCGCCCCCGCCCGATCTCACACCGCCCGACCCCGCCCCGTCCGATCTCGTTCCGCCCGACCTCGCCCCGCCCGATCTCGCCCCACCCGACCTCGCCCCGCCCAATCTTGTCCCGCCCGACTTTGCTCCGCCCGATCTCACACCGCCCGGCCTCACTCCGCCCGATCTCGCTCCGCCCGACCTCGCCCTGTCCAATCTCGACCCGCCCGATCTCGCCCTGCCCGGCCTCACTCCGCATGATCTTGCACCGCCAGAACTCACTCCGCCCGATCTCGGCCCGCCCGATGTCGTCACATCCCAACCTCACCCTGCCCGATCTCGGCCTGCCCGATCTTGCCACGCCCGATCTCACCCCGCCCGACCTCGCCCCGTCCGATCTCGCCACGCCCGAACTCACCCCGCCCGATCTCGCCCCGCCCGATCTCGCCCCGCCCGACCTCACTCCGCGCGACCTCACTCCACCCAACCTCACTCCACCCGACCTCACTCCGCCAGATCTCACCCCGCCCGATCTCACTCCGCCCGACTTCACGCCATCCGACCTTGCCCCGCCCAATCTCACCCAGCCCCATATCACTCCACCCGTCCTCACCCTGCCCAATCTCACTCCGCTCGACCTCGCCCTGCCCGATCTCACCTCGCCCGACCTCGCCCTGCCCGACCTCACCCTGCCCGATCTCGACCCGTCCGATCTCGCCCCACCTGATCTCGCCCTGCCTGATCTCGCCCCGCCCGACCTCGCCCCGCCCGACCTCACTCCGCCCGACCTCACACCGACCGACCTCACTCCGCTCGACCTCACTCTGCCCGATATCGACCCGCCCGACCTCGCCCCACCCGATGTCATCCCCGCCGAATCTCGCCCCCTCCGATCTCGCTCCGCCCGACCTCGCCCCACCCGATCCCACCCCACCCGATCGCGCCCTGTCCGCTCTCGCACCGCCCGACCTCGCCCCGCCCGATCTCGCCCCACACGACCTCGCCCCGCCCGACCTCGCCCCACCCGATCCCACCCCGCCCGACCTCGCCCCGCCTGATCTCGCCCCCGCCCGATCTCACACCGCCCAACCTCGCCCCGCCCGATCTCACACCGCCCGACCCCGCCCCGTCCGATCTCTTTCCGCCCGACCTCGCCCCGCCCGATCTCGCCCCACCCGACCTCGCCCCGCCAGACCTCACCCCGGCCGACTTCGTTCCTTCCCAATCTCGCCCCACCCGACTTCGCCCCCGCCCGACCTCACCCCGCCTGATCTCGCCCCGCCCAATCCCACCCCGCCCGACTTCGCCCTGCCCGATCTCGAACAGCCCGACCTCGCCCGCTTGATCTCGCCCCCTCCCAATCTCGCCCCACCCGACCTCGCCCCGCCCAATCTTGTCCCGCCCGACTTTGCTCCGCCCGATCTCACACCGTCCGGTCTCACTCCGCCCGATCTCGCTCCGCCCGACCTCCCCTGCCCAATCTCGACCCGCCCGACCTCGCCCCGCCCGGCCTCACTCCGCATGATCTTGCCCCGCCCGAACTCACTCCGCCCGATCTCGGCCCGCCCGATGTCGCCACATCCCAACCTCAGCCCGCCCGATCTCGGCCTGCCCGATCTCGCCACGCCCGATCACACCCCGCCCGACCTCGCTTTACCCGATCTCGCCACGCCCGATCTCACCCCGCCCGACCTCACCCCGCCCGATCTCGACACGCACGACCTCACTCCGCGCGACCTCACTCCACCCAACCTCACTCCACCCGACCTCACTCCGCCAGACCTCACCCCGCCCGATCTCACTCCGCCCGACTTCACGGCATCCGACCTTGCCTCGCCCAATTTCACCCTTCCCGATCTCACTCCGCCCGTCCTCACACTGCCCAATCTCACTCCGCTCGACCTCGCCCTGGCGACATCACCCTGCCCGATCTCGACCCGTCCGATCTCGACCCGTCCGATCTCGCCCCGCCTGATCTCGCCCTGCCCGATCTCGAACAGCCTGACCTCGCCCCGCCAGACCTCACCCCGGCCGACTTCGTTCCTTCCCAATCTCGCCCCACCCGACTTCGCCCCCGCCCGACCTCACCCCGCCTGATCTCGCCCCGCCCAATCCCACCCCGCCCGACTTCGCCCTGCCCGATCTCGAACAGCCCGACCTCGCCCGCTTGATCTCGCCCCCTCCCAATCTCGCCCCACCCGACCTCGCCCCGCCCAATCTTGTCCCGCCCGACTTTGCTCCGCCCGATCTCACACCGTCCGGTCTCACTCCGCCCGATCTCGCTCCGCCCGACCTCCCCTGCCCAATCTCGACCCGCCCGACCTCGCCCCGCCCGGCCTCACTCCGCATGATCTTGCCCCGCCCGAACTCACTCCGCCCGATCTCGGCCCGCCCGATGTCGCCACATCCCAACCTCAGCCCGCCCGATCTCGGCCTGCCCGATCTCGCCACGCCCGATCACACCCCGCCCGACCTCGCTTTACCCGATCTCGCCACGCCCGATCTCACCCCGCCCGACCTCACCCCGCCCGATCTCGCCACGCCCGACCTCACTCCGCGCGACCTCACTCCACCCAACCTCACTCCACCCGACCTCACTCCGCCAGACCTCACCCCTCCCGATCTCACTCCGCCCGACTTCACGGCATCCGACCTTGCCTCGCCCAATTTCACCCAGCCCGATCTCACTCCGCCCGTCCTCACACTGCCCAATCTCACTCCGCTCGACCTCGCCCTGGCGACATCACCCTGCCCGATCTCGACCCGTCCGATCTCGACCCGTCCGATCTCGCCCCGCCTGATCTCGCCCTGCCCGATCTCGAACAGCCCGACCTCGCCCGCTCGATCTCGCCCCCTCCCAATCTCGCCCCATCCGACCTCGCCCCGCCCAATCTTGTTCCGCCCGACTTTGCTCCGCACGATCTCACACCGCCCGGCCTCACTCCGCCTGATCTCGCCCCGCCCGATCTCACCCCGCCTGACCTCACCCCGCCCGATCTCACCCCGCCCGACCTTGCCCCGCCCAACCTCGCCCCGCCCAATCTCACCCCGCCCGATCTCACCCCGCCCGATCTCACCCCGCCCGACCTCGCCCCGCCCAACCTCACCCCGCCCGACCTCGCCCCGCCCAACCTCGTCATGCCCGACGTCGGCCTGCCAGATCTCGCACCACCCAACCTCACCCCGCCCAATCTCACCCCGCCCGACCTCACCCCGCCCGATCTCACCCCGCCCGACCCCACCCCGCCCGATCTTACCTCGCCCGATCTTACCTCGCCCGATCTCGCCCCACCCAACCTCACCCCGCCCGATCTCGCCCCACCCAACCTCATCCCGCCCGACCTCGCCCCGCCCGATCTCACCCCGCCCGACCTCACCCCGCCCGATCTCACCCCGCCCGACCTCACCCCGCCCGATCTCGCCCCACCCAACCTCACCCTGCCCGATCACGCCCCACCCAACCTCATCCCGCCCGATCTCGCCCCACCCAACCTCACCCCGCCCGATCTCACCCCTCCCAACCTCATCCCGCCCGACCTCGCCCCGCCCGACCTCACCCCGCCCGATTTCACCCCGCCCGACCTCGCCCCGCCCGATCTCACCCCGCCCGACCTCGCCCTGCCCGTCCTCACCCCGCCCAACCTCACCCCGCCCGACCTCGCCCCGCCCGAACTTGCCCCGCCCGATCTCAACCCTCCTGATCTCGCCCCGCCCGACCTCGCCCCGCCCGATCTCACCCCCCGACCTCGCCCTGCCTGTCCTCACCCCACCCAACCGCACCCTGCCCGACCTCGCCCTGCCCGTCCTCACCCCGCCCAACCTCACCACGCCCAACCTCGCCCCGCCCGATGTCGCCCCGCCAGATCCCACCCCGCCCGTCCTCACCCTGCCCAACATCACTCCGCTCGACCTCGCCCTGCCCGATCTCACCCCGCCCGACCTCGCCCTGCCTGACCTCACCCTGCCCGATCTCGACCCGTCCGATCTCGCCCCGCCTGACCTCGCCCCGCCCGACCTTGCCCTCCCGATCTCGCCCCACACGACCTCGCCCCGCCCGACCTCGCCCCACCCCGCCCGACCTCGCCCCGCCCGATCTCACCCCCGCCCGATCTCGCACCGCCTGACCTCGCCCCGCCCGATCTCGCCCCCGCCCGATCTCACACCGCCAGACCTCACCCCGCCCGACTTCGTTCCTTCCCAATCTCGCTCCACCCGACTTCGCCCCCGCCCTACCTCACCCCGCCTGATCTCGCCCCGCCCGATCTCACCCCGCCTGACCTCACCCCACCCGATCTCGCCCCACCCAACCTCACCCCGCCCGATCTCGCCCCACCCAACCTCATCCCGCCCGACCTCGCCCCGCCCGATCTCACCCCGCCCGACCTCACCCCGCCCGATCTCACCCCGCCCGACCTCACCCCGCCCGATCTCGCCCCACCCAACCTCACCCTGCCCGATCACGCCCCACCCAACCTCATCCCGCCCGATCTCGCCCCACCCAACCTCACCCCGCCCGATCTCTCCCCACCCAACCTCATCCCGCCCGACCTCGCCCCGCCCGACCTCACCCCGCCCGATTTCACCCCGCCCGACCTCGCCCCGCCCGATCTCACCCCGCCCGACCTCGCCCTGCCCGTCCTCACCCCGCCCAACCTCACCCCGCCCGACCTCGCCCCGCCCGAACTTGCCCCGCCCGATCTCAACCCTCCTGATCTCGCCCCGCCCGACCTCGCCCCGCCCGATCTCACCCCCGACCTCGCCCTGCCTGTCCTCACCCCACCCAACCGCACCCCGCCCGACCTCGCCCTGCCCGTCCTCACCCCGCCCAACCTCACCACGCCCAACCTCGCCCCGCCCGATGTCGCCCCGCCAGATCCCACCCCGCCCGTCCTCACCCTGCCCAACGTCACTCCGCTCGACCTCGCCTTGCCCGATCTCACCCCGCCCGACCTCGCCCTGCCTGACCTCACCCTGCCCGATCTCGACCCGTCCGATCTCGCCCCGCCTGACCTCGCCCCGCCCGACCTTGCCCTCCCGATCTCGCCCCACACGACCTCGCCCCGCCCGACCTCGCCCCACCCCGCCCGACCTCGCCCCGCCCGATTTCACCCCCGCCCGATCTCGCACCGCCTGACCTCGCCCCGCCCGATCTCGCCCCCGCCCGATCTCACACCGCCAGACCTCACCCCGCCCGACTTCGTTCCTTCCCAATCTCGCTCCACCCGACTTCGCCCCCGCCCGACCTCACCCCGCCTGATCTCGCCCCGCCCGATCTCACCCCGCCCGACCTCACCCCGCCCGATCTCACCCCGCCCGACCTCACCCCGCCCGATCTCGCCCCACCCAACCTCACCCTGCCCGATCACGCCCCACCCAACCTCATCCCGCCCGATCTCGCCCCACCCAACCTCACCCCGCCCGATCTCTCCCCACCCAACCTCATCCCGCCCGACCTCGCCCCGCCCGACCTCACCCCGCCCGATTTCACCCCGCCCGACCTCGCCCCGCCCGATCTCACCCCGCCCGACCTCGCCCTGCCCGTCCTCACCCCGCCCAACCTCACCCCGCCCGACCTCGCCCCGCCCGAACTTGCCCCGCCCGATCTCAACCCTCCTGATCTCGTCCCGCCCGACCTCGCCCCGCCCGATCTCACCCCCCGACCTCGCCCTGCCTGTCCTCACCCCACCCAACCGCACCCCGCCCGACCTCGCCCTGCCCGTCCTCACCCCGCCCAACCTCACCACGCCCAACCTCGCCCCGCCCGATGTCGCCCCGCCAGATCCCACCCCGCCCGTCCTCACCCTGCCCAACGTCACTCCGCTCGACCTCGCCCTGCCCGATCTCACCCCGCCCGACCTCGCCCTGCCTGACCTCACCCTGCCCGATCTCGACCCGTCCGATCTCGCCCCGCCTGACCTCGCCCCGCCCGACCTTGCCCTCCCGATCTCGCCCCACACGACCTCGCCCCGCCCGACCTCGCCCCACCCCACCCGACCTCGCCCCGCCCGATCTCACCCCCGCCCGATCTCGCACCGCCTGACCTCGCCCCGCCCGATCTCGCCCCCGCCCGATCTCACACCGCCAGACCTCACCCCGCCCGACTTCGTTCCTTCCCAATCTCGCTCCACCCGACTTCGCCCCCGCCCGACCTCACCCCGCCTGATCTCGCCCCGCCCGATCTCACCCCGCCTGACCTCACCCCGCCCGATCTCGCCCCACCCAACCTCACCCCGCCCGATCTCGCCCCACCCAACCTCATCCCTCCCGACCTCGCCCCGCCCGATCTCACCCCGCCCGACCTCACCCCGCCCGATCTCGCCCCACCCAACCTCACCCTGCCCGATCACGCCCCACCCAACCTCATCCCGCCCGATCTCGCCCCACCCAACCTCACCCCGCCCGATCTCTCCCCACCCAACCTCATCCCGCCCGACCTCGCCCCGCCCGACCTCACCCCGCCCGATTTCACCCCGCCCGACCTCGCCACGCCCGATCTCACCCCGCCCGACCTCGCCCCGCCCGAACTTGCCCCGCCCGATCTCAACCCTCCTGATCTCGCCCCGCCCGACCTCGCCCCGCCCGATCTCACCCCCCGACCTCGCCCTGCCTGTCCTCACCCCACCCAACCGCACCCCGCCCGACCTCGCCCTGCCCGTCCTCACCCCGCCCAACCTCACCACGCCCAACCTCGCCCCGCCCGATGTCGCCCCGCCAGATCCCACCCCGCCCGTCCTCACCCTGCCCAACGTCACTCCGCTCGACCTTGCCCTGCCCGATCTCACCCCGCCCGACCTCGCCCTGCCTGACCTCACCCTGCCCGATCTCGACCCGTCCGATCTCGCCCCGCCTGACCTCGCCCCGCCCGACCTCGCCCCACCCCGCCCGACCTCGCCCCGCCCGATCTCACCCCCACCCGATCTCGCACCGCCTGACCTCGCCCCGCCCGATCTCACCCCCGACCTCGCCCTGCCTGTCCTCACCCCACCCAACCGCACCCCGCCCGACCTCGCCCTGCCCGTCCTCACCCCGCCCAACCTCACCACGCCCAACCTCGCCCCGCCCGATGTCGCCCCGCCAGATCCCACCCCGCCCGTCCTCACCCTGCCCAACGTCACTCCGCTCGACCTCGCCCTGCCCGATCTCACCCCGCCCGACCTCGCCCTGCCTGACCTCACCCTGCCCGATCTCGACCCGTCCGATCTCGCCCCGCCTGACCTCGCCCCGCCCGACCTTGCCCTCCCGATCTCGCCCCACACGACCTCGCCCCGCCCGACCTCGCCCCACCCCGCCCGACCTCGCCCCGCCCGATTTCACCCCCGCCCGATCTCGCACCGCCTGACCTCGCCCCGCCCGATCTCGCCCCACCCAACCTCACCCCGCCCGATCTCGCCCCACCCAACCTCATCCCGCCCGACCTCGCCCCGCCCGATCTCACCCCGCCCGACCTCACCCCGCCCGATCTCACCCCGCCCGACCTCACCCCGCCCGATCTCGCCCCACCCAACCTCACCCTGCCCGATCACGCCCCACCCAACCTCATCCCGCCCGATCTCGCCCCACCCAACCTCACCCCGCCCGATCTCTCCCCACCCAACCTCATCCCGCCCGACCTCGCCCCGCCCGACCTCACCCCGCCCGATTTCACCCCGCCCGACCTCGCCCCGCCCGATCTCACCCCGCCCGACCTCGCCCTGCCCGTCCTCACCCCGCCCAACCTCACCCCGCCCGACCTCGCCACGCCCGAACTTGCCCCGCCCGATCTCAACCCTCCTGATCTCGCCCCGCCCGA
Source organism: Pristiophorus japonicus (assembly GCF_044704955.1). Classification (NCBI taxonomy): domain Eukaryota; kingdom Metazoa; phylum Chordata; class Chondrichthyes; family Pristiophoridae; genus Pristiophorus; species Pristiophorus japonicus. The sequence goes on from NW_027254518.1 coordinate 311,498, forward strand.
CCTCGCCCCGCCCGATCTCACCCCCGACCTCGCCCTGCCTGTCCTCACCCCACCCAACCGCACCCCGCCCGACCTCGCCCTGCCCGTCCTCACCCCGCCCAACCTCACCACGCCCAACCTCGCCCCGCCCGATGTCGCCCCGCCAGATCCCACCCCGCCCGTCCTCACCCTGCCCAACGTCACTCCGCTCGACCTCGCCCTGCCCGATCTCACCCCGCCCGACCTCGCCCTGCCTGACCTCACCCTGCCCGATCTCGACCCGTCCGATCTCGCCCCGCCTGACCTCGCCCCGCCCGACCTTGCCCTCCCGATCTCGCCCCACACGACCTCGCCCCGCCCGACCTCGCCCCACCCCGCCCGACCTCGCCCCGCCCGATTTCACCCCTGCCCGATCTCGCACCGCCTGACCTCGCCCCGCCCGATCTCGCCCCCGCCCGATCTCACACCGCCAGACCTCACCCCGCCCGACTTCGTTCCTTCCCAATCTCGCTCCACCCGACTTCGCCCCCGCCCGACCTCACCCCGCCTGATCTCGCCCCGCCCGATCTCACCCCGCCCGACCTCACCCCGCCCGATCTCACCCCGCCCGACCTCACCCCGCCCGATCTCGCCCCACCCAACCTCACCCTGCCCGATCACGCCCCACCCAACCTCATCCCGCCCGATCTCGCCCCACCCAACCTCACCCCGCCCGATCTCTCCCCACCCAACCTCATCCCGCCCGACCTCGCCCCGCCCGACCTCACCCCGCCCGATTTCACCCCGCCCGACCTCGCCCCGCCCGATCTCACCCCGCCCGACCTCGCCCTGCCCGTCCTCACCCCGCCCAACCTCACCCCGCCCGACCTCGCCCCGCCCGAACTTGCCCCGCCCGATCTCAACCCTCCTGATCTCGTCCCGCCCGACCTCGCCCCGCCCGATCTCACCCCCGACCTCGCCCTGCCTGTCCTCACCCCACCCAACCGCACCCCGCCCGACCTCGCCCTGCCCGTCCTCACCCCGCCCAACCTCACCACGCCCAACCTCGCCCCGCCCGATGTCGCCCCGCCAGATCCCACCCCGCCCGTCCTCACCCTGCCCAACGTCACTCCGCTCGACCTCGCCCTGCCCGATCTCACCCCGCCCGACCTCGCCCTGCCTCACCTCACCCTGCCCGATCTCGACCCGTCCGATCTCGCCCCGCCTGACCTCGCCCCGCCCGACCTTGCCCTCCCGATCTCGCCCCACACGACCTCGCCCCGCCCGACCTCGCCCCACCCCGCCCGACCTCGCCCCGCCCGATCTCACCCCCGCCCGATCTCGCACCGCCTGACCTCGCCCCGCCCGATCTCGCCCCCGCCCGAT